>NC_044397.1:46598955-46973333 GCF_006542625.1 Nomascus leucogenys
TTGAATTTGACACAATCAGTTAGTTTTGCCCTGTTTTCTTCATCTAAATGTGGAAATGTTTAAGTCTGTATTCTACCAGTTACTAATGACCTCAAGATGTACTCCCTGGTGAGATGGACTTTCTCAGAATATGAGGACTGCATGCTTGGCACACTTTAAGTGTGTGTTTCATTTTTAAAGAGGATTAAAGCCTTCATATGGTTCTTTTCCTTTAAAAAATTATTGAAGGCAGCACAAATTGGTAATACAAAGAAATATGGACATCAAAGCTAAAACTTAAGTAGATTAAGCAGTTAACAGCAGTACAGACAAAACTTGATGAACTCAGAAAATAGATTGTGTCGATTCACATTGAAATGATGGAAGTTCTGGGTGAAATACACAGAAAACATAGGCAAGGAATATAGTCAAAGGTTTTCAAAACTGGAAGTGGAAACAAAGATCTCAGCCAGACTGTTAAGAAAGTGTATAGAGTGCCTCTCAGCATAATATTCAAAGATAGACACCCACTTGTCAATGTCTTAATCACAGAGTAAAAATTTATTTTAGAAAAATAAAATGACAACTTTACTCAGATGTTATAGAAAAGATGCCGGGCGCGGTGGCTCACACCTGTAATCCCAGCACTTTAGGAGGCCGAGGAGGATGGATCACAAGGTCAGGAGGTCAAGACCAGCCTGGCCAAGATGGTGAAACCCTGTCTGTACTAGAAATAAAAAAATTAGCTGGGCATGGTGGCATGTGCCTGTAGTCCCAGCTGCTCGGGAGGCTGAGGCAGGAGAATTGCTTGAACCCGGGAGGCGTAGGTTGCAGTGAACTGAGATCCCGTCACTGCAGTGCAGCCTGGCGACAGAGCGAGACTCCATCACAAAAAAAAAAAAAAAAGATTATAGAAAAGATGATCCCGTACAATGATTAGAGAGTACTTGAGGAAAAGGATTTACTCACTGCTCTACTATCTTTTTTTCTTCGAAAACGATGACAAAACTTTTGGAGTTTTGTAGAGCCTAAAAGAACTTACCAACACAAACCTGCTCTCACTTTGCCCCTTTGGCAAACACTGTGAGGGGTCTGAGAGTTACCTTATTTGCAGGCTAACAAATTAACCTGCCATGGTTTCACAGATACTGGCCAAAGACACGAGTCTCCTGGGTCAGAGACAAAGGCCGGTTTCTTACAGCAGTAGCAGTAGCCAGAGCATTTGCATTTGTGCTTATCCCCGAGTATCTGTTCCTATGGGATAATGCAGACAAGACCAGGGAAAGCCTGTGCATGCAGTGAGTTGTATTAGAGGAGAGGAACCTTGGACTTAGGGATCCTTATTAGACAGTAAGCAGTCTACCCTTTTCTCTTGAAGGAGGCACTATCTCTGTCTGCTAAAGCTGTTTTCTATACAGAAATCCTTGAAAAGATGTTGCAAAACAAAGGCAGTCATTGCCTTTGCTCACAGGTAGAAAGAGATTGTGGAGAATTGTCTTCAGCGTCTTACAAAGGGAGGAATGGTAATAAATGGCCACATTTATTCATTCAACCCATACTGAGCACTAACCATGTGCCTGGCCCTGTTCTAGGCATGAGGATATGGTGGTGAACAGTGCCCTCGTGGAGCTAACATTTTAGTTGGGGAAATGGACAATAAGGAGATCTGTTACATAGTGGTAAGTCCTACAAGAATGGAAAGCAGGATGAGAGACAGAGTGGCAGGGGAGTTCTTTTACATTATGAAAGCAATACTGTACTGGAGCATAAACTGCAGTAGGAATAGAAAAGGAGTTTTCTGCATTGTGTTGTAAAATTACAGGGGTTGTGCGGGGCTGGGGGGAGGAGAACATGATCCCTTGACACCAATAAGACAGGCCTCTCGGGTCTCTAAAAGGAGCTCAGAGAGTTTCTAGTTGGAAGCGAGCACTACAGGTTGAGTATCCCTTATCCAGAAGCCTTGGGATCCGAAGTGTTTCAGATTTTGGGGTTTTCCCATATTTTGGAATATTTACACATATATAAGATAATTTGGGACTGGGACCTAATTTCAAACACCAAATTCATTTGTTGTATATATACCTTACATACATAGCCTGAAGGTAATTTTATACCACATTTTAAGCAGTTTTGGGCATGTAACAGTTTTGGCTGCTTTTTGACTCCAGCCCATCATCACATGAGGCCAGGTGTGGAATTTCCCACTTGTGGTGTCATGTCGACACTGACAAATTTGGTATTTTTGAGCATTTCAGATTTTTTATTTTGGGGTTAGGAATGCTCAAACCTGTAATAATAATCACAAGAATGAATATAGTTTCTTCTAAGTTAAGCGCTAAAATTTGGTGCAAATGAAAGGTGTAAAACCATGTGTAAACTGCCTAAAAACATTGAATGGATAAGCTTTTGCAGAGAATACTTAAACTAGAAGGATAGATTTGGGCACTGCAGTGTGTACCTGCTGTCCCCCCTACCCAGGAGGAGGCTGAGGCAGGAGGATTGCTTGACCCTAGGAATGTGAGGCTGCAGTGAGCTACAATTACATCTGTCAATAGCTACTACACTCCATCCTGGGCAATGTAGTGAAATGCCATTTCTGAAAAAATAATAATAAATAAAACAACAAGTTAAATTATAGCAGCATAAAGGAAAATTCAGTTATCAGTTAAAATGTTAACCATAATAAAGTTAGACTTGAGAGTTTAATAGTTAAAAAAAATACTCATCTTGGCCAGTCACGGTGGCTCATGCTTATAGTCTCAGCACTTTGGGAGGCCGAGGCAGGCGGATCACCTGAGGTCAGGAGTTTGAGACCAGCCTGGCCAACGTGGTGAAACCCTGTCTCTACCAAAAATACAAAAATAAGCTGGGCATGGTGGCGGGTGCCTGTAATCCCAGCTACTTGGGAGGCCAAGGCATGAGAATTGCTTGAACCCAGGAGGTAGAGATTGCAGTGAACCAAGATCGCACCGTTGTGTGATGGGTGACAAGATGGGTGATCACACCTGGGTGACAAGAGTGAAACTCCATCTCAAGAAAAAAAAAAAATCTCATCTCACCCTCCATAATGGTAGTCGTTTTGTTATCTAGACCCATTCTGCTTATTGAAAGGATTTGAGATTTACAAAATTAATTTAAAATAAGAGTGAGAGAACAGAGTCATAATTTGATGGTACTTGGAGCTTATAAACATGTTGTTACAGACATGTTCTTCACATAGCTACTACTGTGATTACCTACATAGAAGTCCAGGCATAGGCTGGGTGCAGTGGCTCATGCCTATAATCCCCGCACTTTGGGAGGCTAAGGCAGGCAGATCACTTGAGGCCAGGAGTTTGAGACCAGCCTGTTCAACATGACAAAACCCTGTCTCTACAAAAATTAGCTGGTGCTATGGCACTCGCTTGTAATCCCAGTTACAAGGGAGGCTGAGGCCCATGAACCTGGGAAGCAGAGGTTGCAGTGAGCTGAGATGGCACCTCTGCACACCAGCCTGGGCAACACAGCAAGACTCTTGTCTAAAAAGATTAAAAAAAAAAAAACAAAAAAAGCAAAAAGTCCAGGCTTAAAACTAAAACTAGTTCTCTGAAAAAATATCTCCAGCAGACTTTAAGTGTAGTCCATGGATGTATTTGTCTGGTGATCTAATTTAGTACAGAGATATAACTTGGAGAATGTATAATGTAAATATATTTCATCAATTCATAGATGAGGGCTAGATGGAAGTCTCCTTGGAGAACTGGAAATGGAGGTTTGGGGTGGTGGTAATGAAAACCCACGCATTTGATCTGTGGAGCATGCTCAGATCGAGGCTCATCCTGCTTTCACAGTCAACTGGGGGTTGGTAGGGTGGGTAGCTTCAGGATTTTTCTCATAGAGTAGTTCTGGATCTACTTGGGTTCACACCGCAGAACAGGAAGATGATAACCTTTCTGGTGAGCATTGCTAGGAAGATCTGGTCACCACCATCTCTCCACAGGCGTTAGTATAAAATAAGCACACTTACTGCTGCTGCCACCGTACCTATCTAGAGAAGGAGACAGCTCCAGTAAGAAAAAGTGAGACTGACGGTATGCCCCACGGTACTTTGTCCTTCTTGTTTGTAATTATAGAATATTATAATGACTGCAGTCAGTCTTCCCATTTAAATAGAAAGCCATCTGAGCATTTTCTTGATCTTTTTATAGAATTGGTACAGTGGCTTGAGTTCTACTAATCATGTAATGAGTAATGAGTGCTTTTAGAATGAATACAAATGTAATTTTTAGGAAATTCAGGAAAAAATCTTATCAAGAAAATCTAAGGGAAAACAGAACAGTAATAGAAGTACAGATACAGCAACATGGCAAGATAAGTCCACAGAATTTACTTACAGTGTACATACTAGTGATAAAAAAATTAAACAGTCTAGCATTTTTAAAAAAATAGTAATTTTAGGCCAGGTGCTGTCGCTTACGCCAGTAATCCCAGCACTTTGGGAGGCTAGGGCGGGCGAATCACGAGGTCAGGAGTTCAAGACCAGCCTGTCCAACATGGTGAAACCCCATCTCTACTATGAAAAATACAAAAAATTAGCTGGGCGTAGTGACGGGCAGCTGTAATCCCAGCCACTCGGGAGGCTGAGGCAGGAGAATTGCTTGAACCTGGGAGGTGGAGGTTGCAGGGAGCCGAGATGGTGCCACTGCACTCCAGCCTGGGTGACAGAGTGAGACTGTTGAAAAAGAAAAAAAAGTAATGTTTAAAGACAACAGCAATAAAGAATGTTAAATATTGAGAATTTAATGTGGCAAATTAGAAGTTCATTCAAAGAATTAAAAGTTGGATGGTGGCCAGGTGTGGTGGCTTATGCCTGTGATCTCAGCACTTTGGGAAGCCAAGGCGGGTGGATCACTTGAGGTCAGGAGTTCGAGACCAGCCAAGACAACATGGTGAAACCCCGTGTCTACTAAAAATACAAAAATTAGCCAGGTGTGGTGGCGCACACATGTATTCCCAGCTACTCAGGAGGCTGAGGCAGGAGAATCGCTTGAACCTGGTAGGCAGAGGTTTCAGTGGGCCAAGATTGCGCAACTGCACTCAAGCCTGGGCGACAGATTGGGACTCCATCTCAAAACAAACAAACAAACAAACTTTGCAGGTCAGTATAAACACTTAAAATATCATTTAAATTACAGTGTTTCATTATTCTAGAAAAACAAGAAAACACATATACCATATGTTTTTTTGTGAGGTGGTAAAAAGCAAGAATTTGTGAAGCAGGGAGGCTTCTAAATCCAGCAGACTTTTAAATATATCCTGAAATTTAAGTCTTCACACCTAGATGAGATTTGGGTAAAAAATGAAAATATAGCACAGTGAAATAAACCAGATATTTCAGAAATAGATTTCATTTCTCAGGAGCAAGTTATATGACAACTGGGAGGGTGAGAGGGAATAAGGCCGTGCTTTACTAACTGCTGATGATGACAGGTAGGCTTGTATAAAGTTTATTTTAGTTATGTGTTTCATACCACGCACCTTACATTTCAGCCAAATCAAAGAGCTAAACATGAAAATATTGAGAAGAAAGTAGATTAGGATATGAGCTTGGTATGGTGGCTCATGCCTTTAATACCAGCACTTTGGGAGGCCGAGGCAGCCGGGTCACTTGAGGCCAGGAGTTCAAGACCAGCCTGGCCATCATGGTGAAACTATCTCTACTGAAAATACAAAAATTAACCGGGCGTGGTGGCCGGTGCCAGTAATTCTAGCTACTCGGGAGGCTGAGGCAGGAGAATCGCTTGAACCGGGAGGCAGAGATTACAGTGAGCTGAGATCCCGCCATTGCACTCCAGCCTGGGTGACAGAGCGAGACTCTGTCTCAGAAAAAAAAAAAAAAAAGGAAACAAAAAGGTGAAGAAAAGAGAAACAACCAAGTAGCTCTTTGCATAAAGACTGCAGCAAAATGGCCAGCAGTGTGACTTAAGCTCTTTATCCAGCAGTTTTGGCAAATGGATTATTTCAGCATCTGTACTTTGGGCAGTGGGACAGGGCAGGGCCACACACGTCACTTCCAGAAAGGAAAGTAGACCGTCTAGCTGGGGCCAGACCAGGTGGGACGTCATCCCAGGAACCTGGAACCTCCTCCCCACGGCCTCAAAAAAAAAAATTAGCTGGGTGTGGTGGTGCAGGCCTGTAATCCCAGCTACTTGGGAGGCTGAGGCAGGAGAATCGCTTGAACCCAGGAGGCAGAGGTTGCAGTGAGATCACACCATTGCACTCCAGCCTGGGCAAGAGAGTAAGACTCTTATCTCGGGGCGGGGGGGGGGAATAGAACGTGGATGGGGATATGTATTTCAGCTGTAGAGAGGAGCTAAAATTGAACTATCAAAAAATTGTTTTGTCCAGGCGCGGTGGCTCACACCTGTAATCCCAGCACTTTGGGAGGTCAAGGCAGAAGGATCACTTGAACCCAGGAGTTTAAGACCAGCCTGGGCAACACAGTGAGACCTTGTCTCTATATATTTAAAAAAATTAAATAAAAAGAGGAATGAAATCTAAAACTTAAAAAAAAAAAAAAAGGAATTTGTTTGTCTTGAGTCGTAGTCTCACTCTGTCACCTGGGCTGGAGTGCAGTGGTGTGATCTCGGCTCACTGCAGCCTCTGCTTCCAGGGTTCAAGTGATTCTCCTGCCTCAGCCTCCCGAGTAGCTGGGATTACAGGTGTGCACTAGCATGCCCAGGTAATTTTTGTATTATTAGTAGAAACGGGGTTTTGCCATTTTGGCCGGCTGGTCTTGAACTCCTGACCTCAGGTGATCCACCTGCCTCGGCCTCCCAAAGTGCTGGAATTTACAGGCATGAGCCACTGCGCCTGGCCAAAGGAATTGTTTTTAATGACCAGATAAAAGGCTTAATAGTATTAACTTTTTAAAAATCTGTGTGATAAAAAAACAGTGGGAAGTCATGAATATAAATAAGGGCTGAATATAGTGAAATATCTGAACTTTACTAAAGGTAGTACCTAGGCTTTTATAGATGAGGGATCAATTTTAATTCAACCAAATTGCACGTATATGGGTAACTAGTTGACAGTAACAAGGGCTGCAGTCAAGGTGATTACAAAGTGCCATGAGTGCTTGGCCATTTTTACTGAGGGAACGAGGTGACTGCTCCTGACCCTGAGAGTCATGCCATCCTTTTAGAGTTAAGCCAGACTGTCAGACTGCTGCGGGCTTCCACAGGATGTATTGGCCCTTGGCCTGTGATGTCATTGGCCTGTTTAGATGAGGTCTGTGACAGTGAGTCCTGGGGGTTTGTTCTCGGCCTTATTCATGCTCTTCTACTGTGACATCCTTGTGAGAACCCTTGGGAGAAATTTTTGATTTTGGTGTCAGAATTTCACCTGAAGGATTGGTTTGCTTTCATCTTTTGAACCCTGAATTATGTAACTGTTTTCATCTTAGTGATGGTTGCTAAAAAGTTTAGTTAGAGACAGATGTATGGGCTGACTCTTGACTAATTTAGACATCTTCCAGGAAAACATTTCTGTCTTGTTATCTGTGGCTCTGCTTTAGGTCTCTGTCCATGTTTAATTTTTTTTTTTTTACTTGTTATTGTTAAAAAATTTTTTAAATTTCTTTCTTTCTCTTTCTTTCCTTTCTCTCCTTTCTCTCCCCTTTCTTTCTTTCCTCTTCTCTTCTCTTTTCTTTTCTTTCTTGAGATGGGTTCTCACTATGTTTCCCAGGCTGGCCTCAAACTCCTAGGCTCAATCGATCCTCTAGCCTCAACCTCTCAGAGCAATGAGATTACAGTTATTTGTTATTCTTTTTATTTTCTAGTCTCTTGTGCTAAACTGCATTTATCTTTTAAGTAGACTTTATTCTTTGGCAGAAAGTGAGAAACAAATACATATATTACATCTATAAAATCAGTAAAACCAAATACAAATTATCAAGCCCAACGTTGTAAGGGCCATGGGGAAATAAGCGCATACACGCGGTTAATGACAGTGTGCACTGAGTTTCTGAGGAGTGTGGCTAGCAATAGACACTTAGCGCTATAATGTTGTTTATTCATATTAAGCGGTTAATGCCACTTTTGGAAATGTATCACAGAGAAGTAACCCAAAAGAAGATAGTCCTTACAAAATTATTTATAGCTGCAGTGCACAACAGTGAAAGAGGAGAAGCAACTCAAATGCATAGTGGTAGAGGAGAGTCGAATAAGTCAGTTAATATAATGCAATGTTATAAAGCCACCAAAAATGATAGTGGATTAGATAAATAGAAATGTCCATAAAATATGTAAATTATCAAAACATGCATTAAATCTATTTAAGAATATGTAGATATAGCAAAAAGAATGAGATGGTCATGGTGAGACTGCTAGGTGGGAAGGGGTCCCCGGAAAAACTCCAGCCGGCCTGTGCCCTGGGGTGGAGCTTTGGGAAGTTTGCACCATTTGTAGCAGGGAGGAGCCTGGCCCCTCTTCTTTCTGTGTGGAGCCCAGGATTCTAGCTGCTGGCAGGAAGCACTCTAGCAGGGACTCTGGCCTTGTGAGAGTCTCTGATTCCCCTTTTTCTTCCTTTTCACCTAATAAAACCCTGTCTTACTCACCATTCAAACCGTCTGCGAGCCTAAATTTTTGTGGCTGTTAGACGGACAAGGATCCCGTCTTTGGCTGAACTAAGGAAAAGTCCGGTAACAGTGGATATTGGAAATAATATTAATGGATAGGTTTTACTCTCCTGCAGGATTAATATAACCTGTGAGTACTTTTAGGCTTACTACCAGTACAAGGAGTGGCTTTTGGAAAGTTCTTAGAATGTAGAGCTGTGCTTCTGCGCTTTGTTCAGCTACAAGCAGCCTCTTTGTCTCTCTGTTTCAGGATCTAAGCATTGAAGAACAGTCAGAGTGTGCTCAGGATTTCTACCACAATGTGGCCGAAAGGATGCAAACTCGTGGGAAAGGTAACACTGTTAGCCATTGAGAGATTGCGGGTATTGCACAGGGATGACTGCTCAGTCTCTTAGCAATTTCTTTCTGTCTCTGATAGTCTGGCTGGTTTGTAGACTTCATCCTGTAACCTCACGGACATTCTGGGAACTGGTCTTATACTTAGCAGTGCCTTTGAACTGTACCATGTGTATCTTTCCAGGAGCAATTGGATAATTTATTGAGTAACATTTAATAACTCCATTAGGGGCAGGGGTGGAGCAGACGAAAACATCTTAGGCCCTGGCTCAGTAGCTCATGCCTGTAATCCCAGCACTTTGGGAGGCTAAAGCAGGTGGATCACATTAGGCCAGGAGTTCGAGACCAGCCTGGCCAACATTGTGAAACCCCGCCTCTATTAAAAATACAAAAAGTAGCCGGGTGTTGTGATGCACCTCTAATCCCAGCTACTCGGGAGGCCGAGGCACAAGAATTGCTTGAACCCGTAGGCGGAGGTTGCAGTGAGCTGAGATTGTGCCACTGTACTCCAGCCTGGGCGACAGATCGAGACTCTGTCTCCAAAAAAGAAAGAGAGAGAAAGAAAAAAACTTCTTGGAAGGCTTTGCTAAATGAATTTCCCATCTTGGAATCACCATTTTGGTGAGTTACTGTATTAATAGTTTAAAAAAAAAAAGCTTCAAGTTTTTAGGGATTCTTTATGGATTCAACCTCTACTGATATTAGACTTTAGGATGTACTTAGCACATGTGTGTATCAGAGAAATCTCCATTTGTATACCTCAGAGAGCTCTAAGGTGTAATGGTAAACCTGAGAAAAATGAAAGGATAAGTTTCATCAGCATTCGTCAGTCTTGGGAGTTGCAAATGCCTTTGTAATATAGGACAGGGAGTGACCTTACTGAAGTCTCCCCATTTGGCAGAGTGTACACTGTTAGGTCCTGCCAGACAACTTCAGTTAGAACTGAGGATGCTGTGGAAGGCAGCCCAACAGTTGGAAGATTTTGTGTGTGTGTGTGTTTGTTTTTGTCGAGACAGAATATCACTCTGTCTCCAAAGCTGGAGTACAGTGGTGTGACCTCAGCTCACTGCAACTCTGCCTCCCAGGTTCAAGTGATTCTCCTGTCTCAGCCCCCGAGTGGCTGGGATTACAGGTGCGTGCCACCACACCCAGCTAATTTTTGTATTTTTAGTAGGAGATTTCACCATGTTGGCCAGGCTGGTCTTGAACTCCTGATCTCAGGTGATCCACCTGCCTCAGCCTCCCAAAGTGCTGAGATTACAGGAGTAGAGCCACCGCGCCTGGCTGGTAAGTTTTTTTTTTAAGCATATTTTTAAATATAACATTCTTATACTTTTGTTCTGAGTGTGTTTAATTTATTTCTAGTAAATTAGTTTTTTGCTGTGTAGAAAGTGCTATGAAAATATACCCTTGGCCGGGCATTCTGGCTCACACCTATAAACCTAGTACTTTAGGAGGCTGAGGCAGGTAGATTGCTTGAGCCCAGGAGTTCGAGACCAGCCTGAGCAACATGGTAAAACCCCATCTCCACAAAAAAAACCTACAAAAATTATTCAGGCCTGGTGGCGTGTGCCTGTGGTCCCAGCTACTTGGGAGGCTGAGGTAGGAGAATGGCTCGAGCCCAGGAAGTGGAGGTTTCAGTGAGCCAAGGTCATGCTGCTGCACTCCAACCTGGGCAACAGAGCCAGACTCTGTTTGAAAAAAAAAAAAAAGAAAGAAAAAATATATATATATCTTGATCTTTTCTCTGTCTGGTTATTTCAGTGCCTCCAGAAAGAGTCGAGAAGATAATGGATCAGATTGAAAAGTACATCATGACTCGTCTCTATAAACACGTGTTCTGTCCAGAAACTACTGATGATGAGAAGAAAGATCTTGCCATTCAAAAGAGAATCAGGTAGTTGCTTATTTTGTTTTGCTTTATAGTTAGTACCTTCTAATGGAAGAACACACTGGGGGAGAATAAGGCAACTGTGTTTCAAACCTTAAGGGAAAGCAATAGCTCATGTTCCTGCTTCCTTAGAGTGGAAGCAGCTCTGTTGTGTCAGAAAGATGAGGAATGTGGTGACCTCACCTATCCATCTCCCTCAGGGCAGCTTTTGGTAAGAGTTGTGTTTGGTGTTTGAGATTGTTTTCAATCCCTGAAATCTCGAAGGAATAGGGGGACTGTGTTCTTGGTCCATTACCATTTCCTCAAGCAGGAAGCTGTGAATATCCGTATCAAGGCAGGGGATGTCGGCTGGGCCCGGTGGCTCATACCTATAATCTGAGCACTTTGGGAGGCTGAGGTGGGTGGATCACTTGAGGCCAGGAGTTCAAGACCAGCCTGGGCAACATGGTAAAACCCTGTCTCTACTAAAAATACAAAAATTAGCCAGGCATGGTGGCGCATGCCTGTGATCCCAGCTACTTGGGAGGCTAAGGCATGAGAATGGCTTGAATCCAGGAGGCGGAGGTTGCAGTGAGCCGAGATCGTGCCACCACACTCCAGCCTGGGCAACAGAGCAAGACTCCTTCTCAAAAAAATAACAAGTCAGTAGATGTCCTCTTTCCTCATTCCTTTCAGGGGTGCGCATTTTTCACCATTCCCCAGTCACATCTTTCACTAGCATTGGATTGATGACATTTCCCACAGCACCCAGTCTTCCAGGCTCACTGGGGTAAGCCCCAGCCCTCTGTACTCCAGTTGCTGTGAACATTGAGGAAAAGACCATCCAAGTGTGAGAACACGGCCAAGGCTGAGCTGATGAGGTGTTTTAAGGGGAGAGGGGACTCGGAGTCCCAGGTTCCAGACAAGGGGCTGGTACTTGCTAGATCTGTATTGGAAGTTTCACAGCTGAAGTGAGGAGTTGATACTGGGCAGGTTGAAGATGTGGAGCCCAACGTCAGGAGCCAGAAGTAACCAGAGGGGCCCTGGACCAAGATGCAAAACGGAAGCAGTAACCAAGCAAGAGGGGAGGCCTGCAGCAGGGTACTTGCAGTGCAGTTAGGGTGGACCAGGAAACACAGTGATTCCGGCATGGTGGTCCTGCCCGTGGCCTCCTATACAAGCTCCAGTGTGCCTCAGAAGTTGAGGGTTGAGGCCGGGTGTGGTGGTTCACACCTGTAATCCCAGCACTTTGGGAGGCCAAGGCAGGCAGATCACCGAGGTCAGGAGTTTGAGACCAGCCTGGCCAACAGGGTGAAACCCTGTGTCTCGTAAAAGTACAGAAATTAGCTGGGCATGGAGGTGGGCGCCTGTAGTCCCAGCTGCTTGGGAGGCCGAGGCAGGAGAATTGCTTGAACCCAGGATGCAGAGGCTGCAGTGAGCCAAGATTGGCACTCCAGCCTGGGCAAGAGTGAGACTCCATCTCAAAAAAGAAGTTGAGGACTGAGTGTAAAAGGACATTAACGCAATAGGCAGTGAGGACAGGGAGCAGCCAATTCTCAAATGGTCACTTTCAGATACCGAGTGCATTTCAGTCTTGGTAGTACTGCGTAATGTCATTTCAGTCAGCAAGATGGCCTTCCATTCTTGTGATAAATGCAGAAGTCTTATTTTAGGATCCTAGCTGCTTCGTCACGTCATTAGAGCTCCTAGTACTTGCAGGGGTGATGTGTGTGGGCCTGGGATTGAGTGGTCAGTGATGCCTCAGGCTTTCCCTAAACTGAAGGAGGTGACAAGATGAATGGCCACAGTTCATCCTTGGAGCTCTTGTTTACTGTCTCTCTTTAGAGCCCTGCGCTGGGTTACGCCTCAGATGCTGTGTGTCCCTGTTAATGAAGACATCCCAGAAGTGTCTGATATGGTGGTGAAGGCGATCACAGGTCAGTGAAACCAAGAGCCTTTTTATTGGGATGTTTTCCCCTTAAGGTGTTAATATTAATCATACATTTGTAAAATGCAGATTGTCGAAGGTACATTGGAATGTAGTAAAAGTGATTGTAAGATTGTTAGTTTTATGAATTTGATGGCATTCAGAAGAGCGGTTAACTCTTTTACCCCTTTATTTTCAGGGATTATGGTCTCGTTTCTTGGGCATTAAACTAAACTAAGGTCAAATGCAGATAGAATAAATTTTTTTTTCTTTTTTTGTACTTCTTTTTTTATGTAGTTTTTATTCAGCTGACTGTTCCCATGATAGAATAAATTTCTTAAGATTCAGTTGCATTTATATATTCTAAATAATTTCGGATAGAGGAAGGGAACTGGTAAGGCAAGGTAGTCCCCACACTGGAGTAACATAGTAAAATGATGCCTCTGACTGGTTGTTAGAGAAGCACTGTGAGTTATTTTTCTGTTTCATCAGGAAATAAATGAAGTGCCCCAAATTGATGTGGCACTGCCGTTCTAGACAGGTCCAGCCTCCTAATAAGGTTTGTTTCTCATTCATGGGAATGACCCAGCAAGAGTGCAACACAAACATTTAAATTAAAAAAAAAAATCTTAACGAAGGCATGTTCAACTTTGGCCAGTGTCTCCTTTATTAGAAAGAGGCCTTGGAAAGGCTTGTTCACGTAGACATTGTTAATGAAATTCTACTGGAAAGGAAGTAGGTCAACTGATAGTAGTAGTGTTGGAAGCTGGCCATCGAGTAGGCTCCTTTTGTTACAGGAACCAGAGACTCACTGAAGCTACAGAAGAAATGGAGGGTTGCTTAAGGTATTATCAGGGTTATAAAGGAGGCGATGTCTTTCAGGACCCTAGCCCCAAGGGTCCTCCAGGGAGTGGGCTATCTTACTGCCTCTACAACGGCAAGAGGGTCTGCTCCAGGCATTCTCTGCTGATGTGATTCTTCCACTTTCTTGGGTTCTGCTTCTCTTTGTGTGTCTTCACATGTCAACTCCCGTTTTTAAGTAAATTACTGGTTTCTGTAATTTCCTGTGCAAGTTCTGAAGGTAGAATCCAAGTGGCCCAGGTCAATACTATTGTTTTTTTTTCTTGCAAGCTTTTCTGCTAGGCTATGGCATAGGTCATGACTACTCCACCCCCTGTACCTTTTGCTTGGGGAACCTCATAAGAGGTTGAAGGTGGAGGCCTTCTAAAAGCCTGAATATGGACCTGGGACTTGTGTTTTTCCTGACTCTTACTAGAAAGTTCAAGATCAGCTGGTTTACAGTTAGAGTGTTCCATGGGAGTTTTGTCCAAGCCAACATAGCCTTTACGGCCTGTTGCTGATAGGGAAGTCCCCGGCCTTCCTGGCGTCTTTCACCCAGGTAGGGCATGGTTCATTGGGGCGACAGCTGGTAGCGAGTGTTTGTGTGACCCATCAGTGGTGAAAGTAGAGGTGGGTGGCCCAAGGGATCAGGGAAGCATAGCTGTGTTCCACGAATAGTGGGACTCAATAGGAGAGGCTGCCCGTTAAGTTACACAGTGTGGGTCACGTTCTTCTAGGGCAGGAGGCTCATGTTCTGGGCTGACAAGTAACAAATATGAGGTCTGTTGAAGAGAACTGCATAAAATTTTGAGAGTCATCAAGTCCTCTGCCCTGAGGTCGAACACTCTTCAGGACTTCTGAAAGGAAGAGTGTGTCATCCCAGAAAGGGGACCAGAGAGTCCATCATCAGCTCCTCTTAGCTCCAAGAGTTTAGGACAAGGAGAGGGTCAGGGCCTGTGGCTGATGGTGGAAGTTTCCCCTTCTTTCTGTTTTGTTTAATTTTTAATTTTTATGTGTACATAATAGGTGTATATATTTATGAGTTCCATGAGCTATTTTGATCCAGGCAGATAATGAGTGGTAATTACCTTAGGGGAAATGGGGTTCATCCTCTGAAGCATTTAGCTTTTATGTTACAGACAATCCTGTTATATTCTCTTAATTACTTTTTAATGTACAATTAAATTACTTTTGACTATAGTTCCCCTGTCGTACTAGCAAATACTAGGTCTTATTCATTCTTTCTAACTTTTCAGGTACCCCTTGGCCATCCCCACTATCCCCCATGCCCCGCACTACCCTTCCCAGCCTCTAGTAACCATCCTTCTGGTAAAACATCCTTCAATTGTTTTCATTTTTTGACTCTCACCAATGAGTGAGAACATGTGATGGTTGTCTTTCTGTGCCTGGCTTATTTCACTTAACATAATATCCTCCTGTTTCATCCATGTTGTTGCAAATGACTGGATCCTATTCTTTGATATGGCTGAATAGTACTCCACTGTGT
This sequence comes from Nomascus leucogenys, assembly GCF_006542625.1. Lineage (NCBI taxonomy): Eukaryota > Metazoa > Chordata > Mammalia > Primates > Hylobatidae > Nomascus > Nomascus leucogenys. The sequence continues at coordinate 46,614,032 of NC_044397.1, forward strand.
ATGTGTGCCACGTTTTCTTTATCCATTCATCTGTTGACAGACACTCTTTCCCATTTGGCTCTGCCTGCATGACTTCTGTGTGGCTATGGGGGCAGTGGTTCTTAGCCAGGCACCAGTGATCCCCCAAAGACATTGGACAACATCTGGAGACTTATTTATTTATTTATTTAGTTAGTTATTTTTGAGACAGGATCTCTCTGTCACCCAGGCTGGAGTGCAGTGGCACGATCATGGCTCACTGCAGCCTTGACCTCACAGGCTCAAGCGATCCTTCTGCCTCAGCCTCCTGGTAGCTGAGACCACAGGCATGTGCCACCACACCCAGCTAATTTTTGTTCACATTCTGTAGAGACAGAGTTTCATCATGTTGCCTTGGCTGTTCTTGAACTCCTAGACTCACCTCCGTGTTACGGGTGTGAGCCACTGAGCCAGGCCTGGAGACATTTTAAAATGTCACAGCTGTGGGAGTACTATTAACACCTAGTGGGTAGAGGCCAAGGATTCTACTAAACATTCTGTGATGAACAGGATGATTCCCTACAACAAAGAATTATTCAACCCCAAATGTCAGGAGTGTCCATGTTGAGAAGCCATGACCTGGAGGTATAGCCTTTGTTTTCACAACTCCATTAAAGATAAGCCTGGACACCTGGATCCAGCAGAGATGGAGCGCACACTCAGCACTGTGTTTCCTATTCATGAGAAGGCAGAGCCCTGGGAGAAGACATAGAGCAATTATGCAGGGCTCTGAAGAGTAAATCACAGCAGGCAGGCTGGGGAGGGAAATTATTAGACAGTAGTGAGTTTCCTGTGTGTTGCTTTCTTCTTGCATATCTCCTAGTTGAGACTTTGAAGCAGTGCAAATCATGGAATCACACACCAGGATGGGAATCCAGAGTTCCACGAAGACTTCCTTCAGGCCAGAGGATGCTAGGAAGGGGTCTCTGCAGGATGAAGCATGTGGAAGAGATCCCTGGGGGTGTTTGTCTTTCTTTATTCTCCTTTTCCTTCCCTTCTCTCCCTTTTTCCACCCCAGCCCTGCCTTACGGCAACAGCAGCCACACACACATCCAGATAAAACATAATTCACTTTTTACTCGCTTTCAAAATGTCAACAGTAAAGATGAACAGGATGCAAGATGAAAGAACATTGAAAAATAAAGATTAACAAGAAAGTAGTTTAAATAAAAGAGAGAAAAAAAATCACCAATAAAAGGTAGAAGGCTAAAGATAAATGAAGGTAGTAAAAATGGCTTTAAAAAATCTTACCCAATCTTACCCAATTCTTACTTAGAATAAGATCCATATAAGTAGAAAAAGAAACAATGTAAAAAAAATAGATCAATGTAACAATAATTATAACCCAGAATTAAAGGATTAAAGGAAGCAAACAAAACAGCAAAAATTATGTAATTCAGACAGTAGCCTTATAAGTAAAGGGAATAAAAGCACTCAAAAGTTAAAATAATGCCTGTGCACTGCCTAGCACATCTGTCCCCCACATGTTGTCTTTCATGGCAGATGGGCCTAGAAGGGTTCCCCAGGAAGCTGACCTCAGGGATGATCTAAGAGCTCAAAGAACCCTTTGGTATACCCCACCGCCTGGCCTGAGTCTGAAACGTTTATTCCTGCTAGTGGCAAGAATTTGGTGTAAAATTAAGCTGCCTTGGCTTTTTTGTGATGTCCCAAGTTGCTGGCCGCTGTGCAATCCCTGAGGCATGCTGCCTCTCCAGCAGTGCTGTCACCACATGCTTCAGCACCTTTTGCTGTCCCCCAGGCTTGTTGGAAAAGGGTGGGCATTCATGAGAGCCCACTGCTTGGACTTAGTGGTAGTCGTGGGTAGTGAAATTTTTCCCTAGGAGAAGTAAAATGTTATTTTGAGATTAAATTTATTCCCTTGCTTGATCCCCTCTGCCAATCAGCATGTGTGAATGTTGTGATTTCTGTAGTTAGTGGAGATCTAAGTGCTGGAGAGTTTGGCCACTGTAGTGTGTTGGCCAACCGAAGTGTGTTGGATTCCAGTAGCTGGATTTTTTTTTTTTTTTTTTTTTTTTTAAACAAGATTTTGCTCTGTTGCCCAGGCTGGAGTGCTGTGGTGTGATCGTAGCTCACTGCAGCCTCAACCTCTTGGCCTCAAGCCATCCTTCTGCCTCAGCCTTTCGAGTAGTTGGGGCTATAGGCACACACCACCACACCCGGCTAATTTTTGTATTCTCACATCCAATACAAAGATGCTTTGCGTAGTAGCCACATTTCTAAAAAGCAGTATGCAAATTGGGACTGTCGAAAACATTCTAAAATGTAACAGAGGCACAGAAGCAGTAAAAAGACTCTTCATCAGACAACTTCTTCCTTCTCCATGGAGCTCAGAGGCAGCTTACATTGTGATTAGAAGTGTGGGCCTGGCCAGGCACAGTGGCTCACGCCTGTAATCCCAGCACTTTGGGAGGCCAAGGTGGGTGGATCACCTGAGGTTAAGAGTTCGAGACCAGCCTGGCCAACATGACGAAACCCCGTCTCTACTAAAAATACAAAAAGTAGCTGGGCGTGGTGGCGGGCATCTGTAATCTCAGCTACTTTAAAGGCTGAGGCAGGAGAATCGCTTGAAGCCAGGAGGCGGAGGTTGCAGTGAGCAGAGATAACACCACTGCACTCCAGCCTGGGTAACAAAGAGTGAAACTCAGTCTCAAAAAAAAAAAAAAAAAAGTGTGGGCTTTACAGTCAGGTAGACATGGTAAGAGTATCCATTGCATAATCTGAGGATTAGAGAAATGTGCTTGTAGGGCACACTGTAGTAGCTGGCTCTTGGTTCTGTTTTCTGTGAGTATGAGATGATATTTACTAAGTCATTTATACACTAAGTTAACTGCTGGAAAAGGGGTTAGTGAGGATTCCTTCATAACTTTAGAGATGAAACATGATTTTCCTATTGCTTCTTTTTTGTGATTCTTTTCTCTTGGGAAATATTGTCTTTTCTGCTTTGTAGATATCATTGAAATGGATTCCAAGCGTGTGCCTCGAGACAAGTTGGCCTGCATCACCAAGTGCAGCAAGCACATCTTCAATGCCATCAAGATCACCAAGAACGAGCCGGCGTCAGCGGATGACTTCCTCCCCACCCTCATCTACATTGTTTTGAAGGGCAACCCCCCACGCCTTCAGTCTAATATCCAGTATATCACGCGCTTCTGCAATCCAAGCCGACTGATGACTGGAGAGGATGGCTACTATTTCACCAATCTGGTGAGTAAGTGAGTTCTTGGCGTTGTGGAGAAGGGACTAGGAAGGTGTTGGTTTTGGGGATGTGACAGGTCACTCAGGCCCATGACAGGTGAATGCTTCTGTGTGAGAAGGCAGCATGGCTGAGGAAGCTCACTTTGCATCAGGGAGCACAAGGACCAGGCCGTACAGACACTCCGCCTCTCAGCACTTGATCAGAGATTGTGTTCATCCTACGGAAACAGATGACATGTGTTGGGCATCACTCCCCACGGTCCTGGGTAGAAGAGTCCTTCACTTGGCTGGGCTTTTTCAACCATGAATAAGGCAAATTATATATAAGTTAATAAGGCTGAATATTTGTCCCCTCATTCATTCATTCACCCATTCATTCATTCATTCATTCATTCTACTACAGGGTCTCACTCTGTCACCCAGGCTGGAGTGCAGTGGTACAATCGTAGCTCACTGCAGCCTTGACCTTCTGGGCTCAAGCAATCCTCTCACCTCAGCCTGCTGTGAAGCTGGTACCACAGGCATGTACCATCACACCGGGCCAATTTTTTTTTTTTTGAGAGATGGGGTCTCGCTATGTTGCCCAGGCTCGTCTCATACTCCTGGACCCAAGCAGTCCTCCCACCTCGACCTCCCTAAGAGTTGGAACTGCAGGCATGAGCCACCACTCCTGACCTGAATTCTTCCTTTTTCTTCCTACTAAACTCTGCTTATTTGCTTTAGAGGGAATGTACTGTGAAGCTAATGAATTTGGAGCCTTGGGGCAGCTTATGGACTTGGTTTTCTGTGTTGAGAGCCTGGGAACTAAGAGGTGGGGAGGGGAAGCCAGGATGCATTGGGAGTATTTCTGATAAATTGCCAAAAAAGTCTCAAAACAGGTACGTGAATCTCTGAGACTCTAAAAATATGTCATGATTTATTTCTAGGTTCTATGTATGTATTCACATTTATACCTACTTTTGTATTTGTCACTTTTTTTCATTTTCCTGTAAGTAGGTTCCCAAAATTGTATAAGCTTCAGGTTCCTCCAAACTTGGACCTGCCCCCATCACTCATCACCCTCCACCATTGTGTTCAGCTACGTGTTACTGTGGTCACCAGCATCTCGGGAGTGTGATGTGCAGGTGGAGGGACTTGGGAATGCTCTTGATCAGAATGATGCTTTTATCTTTATTCACACTGTTTTCCGTCCTCCCAGGCACATGGTGGTTTAATCTGTAGTGCTGAAAAAAGTTTAAGTGGCCCATACAGAATGAGATTAGAAGTACTCATATATCTTTTTTTTTTTTTTTTTTTTTTTTGAGATGGAGTCTCCCTCTGTCACCCAGGCTGGAATGCAGTGGTGTGATCTCAGCTCACTGCAACCTCCGTCTCCTGGGTTCAAGTGATTCTCATACCTCAGCCTCCCAAGTAGCTGGGATTACAGATGTGTGTTACCACGCCCAGCTAATGTTTGTATTTTTAGTAAAGATGGGGTTTCACCTTGTTGGCCAGGCTGGTCTCAAACTCCTGGCCCCAAGCAATCCACCCACCTCAGTTTCCCACAGTGTTGGGATTACAGGCATGAGCCACTGCACCTGGCCTCATATTTCTTAATATAAATGAAACATACACTTGCCTACGAGGGAAGATCCTTTTGGATTCAGCTCTTTATCCAAAGTGGGTCAGACAACCTGGAAGTTCCTGAGAAGTGTGAAGGTGGAGACATGGCAGGTATTGAGAGAAGTGGAGGAGGACCAGGACGTGTTCGAGCGTAGCCACGGTCACTGACAGTAGAGGTGGCTGGCTCGCACACACTCAGCAGCTTCTAGTGCCCTTGGCCTGCAGCCTTAAGTACATTTGTGCCTTCTCTCTTCGTCCTCTTCTTGCCTGACGCAGAGTCTGTCTCCTACACCCACTGCTGCAATGAAACTGCTCTGGCAAAAGTAGAAAGTTTCTAGCTGCCAAACCCCATGGGCACTCATAGTCTCCATCTTCCTTCGCTTCTCATAGCACTCTCCATGAGTCCTTTGTTCTGCAACTTCTGTTGTTCCTTGGCTTCCACAATTCCACTACTTCCTTGTCTCTTTATGTAAAGTCTGTGTCTTCTACTTCCACCTTGAATTGTGTCATTCCATGGGACTCCATCTCTCTTCCTGCACCATCTTCTCTGTCACAGAGCTGTCACTCACTGTGCAGTGACGACCCGCAACTCTGTGTCACCTGTCTTGACCTCACACTTGTATTGCACCTCAAATATAATTTGTTCAGAGCTACTGCCCCTTCAGATGTTTCTTTGCCAGTATTCTCTATTCCTTTTAGTGGCAATGCCATGTCTCCATTCACCTAAGTGAGGAGTTAGAATCACCTCCTCTTTTCAGGTCACGGAGGGGCCACAGCAACTCCACACACACCATGAGCCAGATGGCGTTCCATTGTCCTCAGATGAATCAGATTTTTCTTTTTCTTTATTCCTTTTTTCTAGAGATGAGGTTTCTACCTCGACTGTTTCCCAGGCTGGTCTGAACTCCTGGTCTCAAGCAATCCTCCCACCTCGGCCTCCCAAAGTGCTAGGATTACAAGCATGAGCCAACATGCCCGGCTCAGATGTCTGTTGAATTGGGCATTTGTAGTGGCATTTCTGTACTAATAATTGCTACCATGTATTCATTGCTCATTGCAGGCCTCTCAGAAGCACGTGACATGTGTTATGTTGTTCAATTCTCACAATAAATCTAGGTGGTATTTCCCCCCATTTACAGGTACAGAAACCTCAGAGAGCTTAAGTAACTTTCCCAAGGTCACTCACTTCGTTGTTGTTAAGTGAAAGGGGTGACAGTGAACTCAGGTTCTGTCACTTCAGAGTTGTTCCTTTTTTTTTTTTTTTACCCCTGAGACAGAGTCTTGCTCTGTCACCCAGGCTGGAGTGCAGTGGCGTGATCTTGGCTCACTGCAACCTCCGCCTCCCGGGTTCAAGCAATTCTGCCTCAGCCTCCCAGGTAGCTGGGATTACAGGCGCCCACAACTGCGCCCACCTAATTTTTGTGTTTTTAGTAGAGATGAGGTTTCACCATGTTGGCCAGGCTGGTCTCAAACTCCTGACCTCATGATCCACATGTCCCAGCCTCCCCAAGTGCTGGGATTACAGGCTTGAGCCACCGGGCCTGGTCTGGAGCTGTTCTTTTAACCACTTGATGTTAAAATATTCATTTGAGTATCAGAGGTCTGTGTGCCACACCTACTTGGGGACTGTATCCTCAGTGGGGATAGCAGGTCTGGGAAGACTCAGACAGAATGGCTTCATGGTGCACCTGGGGAGGCTGCACCCATACATTGGCCCCGGAGCTCCTGGGAGCGTATAGGAAGCACGACTGGGGGTAGGAGTAGGTAATTTTTGAGACTGAAATACACGGAAGTTCATGAGTTTGTTTTGTTTACTTTAGCTTCTATTTTAAATTCTCTGTGATCAAAAGATTTTTACAAATCGATTCAAGTATGTGTAGCTTTCCTAATATGACTGTATTAACGTCCTCTTGTAGTGCTGTGCTGTGGCTTTCATTGAGAAGCTGGACGCCCAGTCTTTGAATTTAAGTCAGGAGGATTTTGATCGCTACATGTCTGGCCAGACCTCTCCCAGGAAGCAAGAAGCTGAGAGTTGGTCTCCTGATGCTTGCTTAGGTGTCAAGCAAATGTATAAGAACTTGGATCTCCTGTCTCAGTTGAATGAACGACAGGAAAGGATCATGAGTGAAGCCAAGAAACTGGAAAAAGATCTCATAGATTGGACAGATGGAATTGCAAGAGAAGTTCAAGACATTGTTGAGAAATACCCGCTGGAAATTAAGCCTCCGAATCAACCGTTAGCAGCTATTGACTCTGAAAACATTGAAAATGATAAACTTCCTCCACCACTGCAACCTCAAGTTTATGCAGGATGATCACAATTTACGTGGAGTATTTATTTGAGCCTAAATTGTAGGTAGCCCTTACTACACTCAACTGATTGGGATCTAGAATGTAACTAAATTGCTTATAAATGTCAGAACATTTTTAAAGGTACAGTATATGGGGATTGTTTTGTTTTTCCTAGTAGGGGAAACTTAGTTAATAATAAAGTACTATTTATTTGAGTTACTGATACAGATTCATTTAAGGCTTGTGTGCAAATTTTGTCTCAATCTTTTTTCCCCTCCATGATTTTCCTATGTGCTTCCTCTGGCATTCACTGTGGTTTTGGTAAATAATTGCCTTTTAAAGGATAAAACGAATGCTACAAAGTGTATGTTCAAGAAAATTAAATGGTACCACTCTTCCACAGTTTGGAATAATTTTATAATTGTAAAGAGAAATTATATTGATAAGTAAATATGTAAAATTGTAAATATGTTAAAAAAAAAAAAGAATGGTGTCTGCTGTGCATGGCATTTTATATGTTAATTTTTTAGTTTAAAATGAAGTACATTGAATGTTTGCCTTTAGCACCATTTTATTTGGTTTGTCCCACTAAAATGACTCGAGAAGTGTTTAGACAAACTCCCCTTAAGATGTGCACTCCATCTTTAAGAACGTGTTAGCCTTAACTTTGAGGTTCTATATAGTCAGAGACTATGACACCACTAAGGTTCAGAATAAATTTTAGGCCACATAAAATTGCTGTTTAATGTAGTTGATGGAAGACTTTAAACCATGCTTCTAGCTTATTTTTCCCTCATTCATTCAGCAAATCTCTATTGGGTTCTTCAGTGAGAAGGAGCAGGCACTGGGCCTGGAATGGAAGGCGGGAATGAACGGGCCTCTAATGGTGAGAGGTGACGGGGTCCCTCAGCTGTGACATACAGGGGGCGCCTTGCAGCCTCCATAATATACATTTGACTTTACAACAGTCCAGACATGTTTTCTGAACCTCTTTCAGGACATTTCAACCTCAGGACTATTCACATTAATGGCCTGAGAGGTGTTTGTTGTGGGGCCACCCTGTGCATGGTAGAATGTTCAGCAGCATTCCTGCCATCCATACCCATTAGGCGCCAGTAGCACCCCCCAGAGTTGTGAAAAATTCTCTCCAGACATAGTCAGATGTCTCCTGGGGCCATATCACCCCTCCATTGGGAACGACTAATCTCTTTTACAGACCAGAAGTTACCCTCCTGGTGGTTAATATGGTGTAACCAAAGAATCTTGCACTCAATGCACAGTGTGATGTTAACTAAATGAGTAAAATATTTAGGAGGCTCAACAGCTACCTGCATTGTAGAACCTTTTCTTATCTCAGTGGAACCTTCCATAACCTAAATATACCATTGATGATTCTTCTTCCATTCAGTGACTTCCACAGATTATGGAGCTATACTTGTGAAATCGTGCATGAGGCCCCAGGGCACCGTTCTAGAACAATGTCACTTCACACAGGCAGCTGAGAAAGGTTCTCTTGCTTTTCCAGTATCTTCTTAAGGATGGAGCCCAAAACTGCAGAGCAGTTATTTTGGAATAAAACCAGGGTGGGTATAAAACTTCTTATTCTTAAATTTACATATAAGATCTATCAAGCTTGACACGTCTGTGTCATCACACACTGAAGACAGGAAGCCGTTCACTGAGTCAGCTGGTTCCCAAGCTCGCACAGAAGGTGATGAGTTACTACCAAATGCCAGTGAGAATCTTCTTATAGAATAACCTGGGCCCAAGTGATTTTAGTAGAAAACTTGCCCTTCTTTGGTTTAATTTTCTATGTGCTTTTAGGTGTGAATCCAGATACGCGGTCTTAATTCCCTTGGAAATACACAGTTCTTTTAGTTACTGTACACTCTGTTCAATAAAATGCATATCAACTTCCCACAAAAGCTGACTTTTTTGGGTCTCTTACATATAAAGTAGGTCATTGATTTTTTTGGAGGTATCTCATATTGGTCGAATTCTTCTGGTATGGACTCTTGCCTTATATAAGGCTTCTATTTCTCTTAAGTCAGCATCAATACAATGGCCAGAATTTCTGTTTTTGCAATAAGAAAGTGTTGGTATTTTATGTAGGGTAAATGTGACTGGAATACACCTTTGGAACGGAATTCTTTATCAATAAAGTTTCACAATCCATCCCTCTTCCAAAAATTGATTTGGTTCTTTCTTAGGAAAATATACATTATTATTAATATTCTCATGCTACAGAGGTTTTCTGGTTAAGCTATACCTAAAAATGAAACATTAGAGACATTTGTCAGTTAAAATTAGAAGACAAGAATATTTGCTGTCACCACAATCAACGTTGTTCTTGCAGTTCTACCAAGGTACTCAGTCTTCAAACAGACATAAAAGTAGAGAAAAAAGGAGTTAACGTAATCAATATATTGTCTGTTGGTGAGGACATGAACTCTGGAGCTGGAAGGCTTGGATTTGGTTTTGAATTTTATTCTGCTACTTATTAGCCTTAAACAAATCTCTTGTTTCAGATCCCTCAGCTGTGAAATGGGGTTAATAATATTACTGCTTCATGGGGTTGTTGTCTGAACTTAGAACAAATGATAGCTATTATTTGTAGATGGTTATTTTATGTAGAAAACCCAAGAGAAGGCTGGGTGTTGTGGCTCACACCTGTAATCGCTTTTGGAGGCAAGGCAGGAGGACTGCTTGAGGCCAGGAGTTTGAGAGCAACGTCAGCAACATAGTGAGACCCACATCTCTACCAAAAATAAAACATTAGCTGGGCATGGTGGTGTGTACCTGTAGTCCCAGCTACTGGGGAGGCTAAGGTGGGAAGATCACCCAAGCCCAGGAATTTGAGGTGGCAGTGAGCTGTGATCTCACCATTGCCCGCTAGCCGGAGTGAGACCCTGTCTTGAAAGAAATGTAAAAAAAGAAAACCCGAGAGAATTTATATTGAAACTATAGAATTTCATCTCTATATTAGTGAGAGATGAAAATTCTAAAATAGCCATAAAAGCTAACTGTACAAAATGACTTTCCTATATAGCATTACTAACCACTTAGCAAACATTATGGAAAAAAAATCAATTTACAATAGAAACAAATATAAATCACCTACAGAGAACAAGAGCTTTCAGGATCGATATGAAAAACAGAAAATTGGGTGAGAAGCACAAAGGTGTGACTGCACAGGGCCCTGTGCTTGGGCTTTAGGGCTCTGTAGTTGCCATCATGAAATTCTTTTTTGTTTTTATTTTTTTTGCGGGGGGAATAGGGTCTGGCTCCGTAATCCAGGCTATGGAGTGCAGTGGTGCGAACATGACTTACTGCAGCCTGGACCTCCTGGGCTCAAGCTAGCCTCCCGTCTCAGCCACCCGAGTAGCTGGGACTACATGTGTGCGCCACTATACCCAGCTAATTTTTAAATTTTTCATGGAGACAGAATCTCACTATGTTGTCCTGGCTGGTCTTTTTTTTTTTTGAGATGGAGTCTCGCTCTGTCACCCAGGCTAGAGTGCAGTGGTGTGATCTTGGCTCGCTGCAACCTCCGCCTCCTGGGTTCAAGTGATTTTCCTGCCTCAGCCTCCCAAGTATCTGGGACTACAAGTGTGTGCCACCACACCCAGCTAATTTTTTGTATTTTTAGTAGAGATGGGGTTTCACCGTGTTAGCCAGGATGGTCTTGATCTCCTGACCTCGTGATCCGCCTGCCTCGGCCTGCTGAAGTGCTGGGATTACAGGCGTGAGCGACTGCGCCTGGCGGTCCAGGCTGGTCTTTTTTTTTTTTTTTTTTGAGACGGAGTCTCGCTCTGTCGCCCAGGATAGAGTGCAGTGGCGCGATCTCGGCTCACTGCAAGCTCCGCCTCCCAGGTTCACACCATTCTCCTGCCTCAGCCTCTCAGAGTAGCTGGGACTACAGGCGCCCGCCACCATGCCCGGCTAATTTTTTTGTATTTTTAGTAGAGACGGGGTTTCACCATGGTCTCGATCTCCTGACCTCGTGATCCGCCCGCCTCGGCCTCCCAAAGTGCTGGGATTACAAGCGTGAGCCACCACGCCCGGCCTCAGGCTGGTCTTAAACACTCGGGCTCAAGCAATCCTCCCACCTTGGCTTCCTAATGTGCTGGGATTACAGGCATGAGCCGCCGTGCCCCACCCCGCCAAAAAAGAAATTTATACTTAGTTTTTGCCCGCAGGTTCCTCTGTGTGTTAAAAAGGTTGAATGGGGAACCTGAAACGCCTCCCCCTGCTCTTGGAAGTGTAGGGCACTTCCCTTTCTCCACAGTGTCAGTAGAGGTTGGGTGGAGACTGAACTTCCAGCCCTGCCAGGTAAGCATGAATTGTTTGTTCCTGTCCTCTCCACCCTCTCTATGGTATTGGTGGGGGCTGAGAGGGGAGCTTGGATTTCTGCCTCCACCCATGGTAATGAGTTCACAACTCACTTTCTCCACCAGTGTGACGTTGGCTAAAGAATATTTAAATTAGATTGAGAGCCTCCTAACATAACACCCCAAACCTTCAAGACACAATAAAAAAAATCACTCACCATCTGGGGGCAGTGGCTCCTGCCTGTAATCCCAGCACCTTGGGAGGCCAAGGTAGGCCGATCACCTGAGGTCAGGAGTTCGTGACCAACATAGCTGAACCTCATCTCTACTAAAAATACAAAAATTAGCTGGGCGTGGTGTTGGATGCCTGTGATCCCAGCTACTCAGGAGGCTAAGGCAGGAGAATCACTTGAACCCGGGAGGTCGAGGTTGCAGTGAGTCGAGATCGTGCCACTGCACTCCAGTCTGGGAGACAGACTGAGACTCTGCCAAAGAAAAAGAAAAAAAGGCCGGGCACAATACCTCACACCTATACTTTGGGAGGCTGAGGCGGGTGGATCACCTGAGGTCAGGAGTTCCAGACTAGCCTGGCCAACATGACGAAACCCCGTCTTTACTAAAAGTACAAAAATTAGCCAGGTGTGGTGGTGGGAGCCTGTAGTCCTAGCTACTCAGGAGGCTGAGGCAGGACAATAGCTTGAACCCGGGAGGCAAAGGTTGCAGTGAACCGAGATCACACCACTGCACTCCAGCCTGGGCGACAAGAGCGAGATTGTGTCTCCAAAAAAAAAAAAAATCACTTATCATATCTGAACCAAATGACACGTGTTGGAATTATCTGACAAAGATTTTTAAAAAGGCATCATAAAAATTCACCAATAACTAAAGACAAACATGCTTGAAACAAATGAAAAACCCCAGCAAAACCAATGAAGACATGAAGCAAATGGAAATTTTTGAATTTAAAATGACAATAACTGAAAGTTTTTAAATTTCATATTGGAGGGCTGGGCGTGGTGGCTCACACCTGTAATCTCAGCACTTTGGGAGGCTGAGGTGAGTGGATCACCTGAGGTTGGGAGTTTGAGACCGGCCTGGCCAACATGGTGAAACCCCGTCTCTACTAAAAACACAAAAATTAGCCAGGCATGGTGGTGCATGCCTGTAATCCCAGCTACTCAGAAGGCTGAGGCACGAGAATTACTACTTGAACTGGGAAGTGGAGGTTGCAGTGAGCCAAGATCATGCCACTGCACTCCAGCCTAGGCAATAAAGCGACACTCCATCTGAAAAAAAAAAAAAAATTCATATTAGAATTGCAGTGATCGAAGAATGGATCTATTAACTGGGATATAGGTCAATAGAAATTCCCAATGTGAACAACAGAGCAAAAATTGAACTTTTAAAATGTAGGCTCAGGGACCTGTGGGATGGTTAAAAAAAAAAATAGATCTATCATTGTCACTGGAGTCCCAGAAGGAGGAGAAAAATGCATATGGCTAAAAAATATTAAATAGCAACTGAAAATCTCCCCGAAATTTTCATGCCTGTAATCCCAGCAATTTGGGAGGCCGAGGCAGGAGGATCACCTGAGGTCAGGAGTTGGAGACCAGCCTGGTCAACATGGTGAAACCCCATCTCTACTAAAAAAATAAAAAATTAGCCAGTTGTGGTGGCATGCACCTGTAACTCAGCTACTCAGGAGGCTGAGGCAGGAGAATCACTTGAACCCGGGAGGTGGAGGTTGCAGTGGGCTGAGATTGCGCCATTGCATTCCAGCCTGGGCAACAAGAATAAAACTCCATCTCAAAACAAACAAAAAAGACAAGTGCTAGCATGTGCCAAAGGGATCCCAGACCACCATCTCTCTCTCTTTTTTTTGAGACAGGGTCTTACTCTGTTGCCCAGGCTGGAGTGCGGTGGCACGATCTTGGCTCACTGCAACCTCCGCCTCCCAGGTTTAAGCAATTCTCCCGCCTCAGCCTCCTGAATAGCCGGGATCACAGGTGCATGCCACCTCACCCGACTAATTCTTGTATTTTGTAGGTAGACATGGGGTTTCGCCATGTTGACCAGGCTGGTCTTAAGCTCCTGGCCTCAAGTGATCCACCTGCCTCGGCCTTCCAAAGTGCTGGGATTACAGGCATGAGACACTGCACTCGGCCTCTGATTTCTTTCCTTAAAAATAGACATAGAGATGGGTTCTATGTTGCCCAGGCTGGTCTCGAACTCCTGGCCTCAAGCCATCCTCCCTCCTTGACCTCCCCAAATGCTGGGATTACAGGCGTGAGGTGCCGCACCTGGCTCCTATTCTGATTTCAAAGCACTAAGACCACAACTGATTGCTGAATAAGGAGTGGGCATGTCAGCTACCTTCCTGGAGGGGGGCAGGCAGGCTCCTGCGCCCTGTACCCTCCCACCACCAATTTCCTCCACCATCCACCTGTAGGCACCCCCTCTCCCCTGGAGTCTCTAACACAGAGCTGGCAGGGTACAGTTGGGCCTGGGTTGCCAACCTGGCTTGCCTGGTCCCTTAGGCCCTGAAGTTGGGGGCCAGCTCCTCCCCACTTCCAGCCTGGCCCTCCAAACCCAAACCAGGTCAAGGTCCTGGTGCTGGGACAACAGACCTCCCCCTGAGCTCAACCTTACCTTGAAAGCCCTGTCTCTTCAGGCTCTCGCCCACCAGAGGGCCCCCGAAATCCCTCTCTGGGGGCAGGGCAGGGGGAGAGAAGCCAAGTGAGGAGGCAGTTCCTGGGACCCAAGATGGCATCATTAGGGGAAACCCAATGCGGGGGTGTGGGGAGAATGCCAGGGCCAGGATAGGAGCAGGACAGAGGCAGCAGGAGGAGGTGCTGGTGGCAGAGGCCTGGGGCCCTCCCTTGCCTGCCCACACCATGGCCCACGACCCCATGCTGGGTACCTTGACTGTCGACGATGGGCTCTTTGACTCCCTCAGTGAGCAGCCTGGGCCTGGAAAACACAGGCGGGGGTATCACAGAGGTCCCTCCAAGCATCTCTGGGACTGCCCAGCCCTCCTCTCTGGGCCTCGGTCTGCACATCCCTGCAATGGACCGTCCTGGCTCTGCACAGTTAGGCCTGGAGTCCCTGCCGCCCCACGTGTGGAATCTGGGGGGCTGCACTGGGCTTGAAGGATCCAGCCAGGAGTGAGACCCGCCCAGTCCTGAACAGGTCCGTCTGATATCTCACTCCTGCTCCAGGGACATTGCATGATTGTCACTGCCTGGGATTGGAGCAGGCGACCTCAGGGGGCCTCCCGTGGAGCTGGTTTAAAGTGTAGAAACAAGGTCTGGTGCAGTAGCTCACGCCTGTAATCCCAGCACTTTGGGAGGCCAAGTAGGGCAGATTACCTGAGGTCAGGAGTCTGAGACCAGCCTGGCCAATATGGTGAAACTCGTCTCTACCAAAAATAAAAAAATTTGCTGGGTGTTGTGGCAGGCGCCCATAATCCCAGCTACTCAGGAGGCTGAGGGAGGGGAATCGCTTGAACCCAGGAGGCAGAGGTTGCAGTGAGCTAAGATAGCGCCACTGCACTCCAACCTGGGTGACAGAGCAAGACTCCATCTCTAAATAAATAAATAAAGTGTAGAAACAGTCCAGGCCCACTACATAGCAAGAACTCCAAGCTTCTGGAAAGGTCTGAGATCTATGGCTCACATCTGAGAGCTGTTGTGTCACTGCAGTCGGGAGTGCCAGTGACCAAGCCCAGCTTTGTATTATACTAATGTCTTTAGCTCCACTGACTCCAGAAAGCCCTGCCCAGACATGAGTCGACCTTCTTTATCATACCACACTGCTTCTAAAGGCCCCGTCTTCAGCACAACTTGTCCTGTTAGAGCAAGCCTGTTGCGGGGCTGGGGTTTGTGGTGGGTAGAGGACACTGGGAAAATCATGCTGGCCAGAGCGGGGCTGTCGGGGGATGGCAGGGTAGGCCATGGAGCGGAGAGGTAATCAGCTCTCTGGAGAGGTAATGGGCCTGGAGAGGTAATGAGCTCTCTGTCACAGGGGCAATCAAGCAGCAGCACCGAGGAGTCTCTGCCCAGGAGTTAGCCCAAAGGCCAAACTCTCAGGGAGGGTACCCCCTGGGTCCCCAGTAGATGAGGATTTGGTGCCCGCTCTGGTGGTGGGCATCTCTTAAGCTTCTGAACAGTGCCAGGCACAGAGCTGGGGTCACGGGGCCAGGGCTGGGAGGGGGAAGCACAGCCCTGACTTGAACCACAGTCTCAGGAGCTAGAAAAGGCTTCAGACTGCATTTAGGCCCCTCCTCTTTATGGGAGAACTCAGGTTCTGAAAGGGGAAGTGACTTCCCAGCAATAACCTTAGAGAGGCAGAAGCTGGGCAGAGCCCCTGAGTCCCAGGCCAGAGTAGCGACAGTGCTTCCCTTTAAATAGCACAGCCGGCTGCCAAGGCCACAGGGAGTAACAGGAGGAGCTGGCCTCAAAACCACCAGATGGCCTCTCCTGTCGGCCACTGCGCTAACCTGCTTCCCTTTCCAAATGACAGGTGGAGAAAGCCATTGTGACTTTAAAAAATGCTCAAGGCTGGGTGCGGTGGCTCAACCTGTAATCCCAGCACTTTGGGAGGCTGAGGCAGGAGGATCACTTTGAGCCCAGGAGTTTGAGACCAGCTCGGGCAACATAGCGAGACCCCTTCTCTACAAAAAATGTAAAAATTAGCCAGGTGTGGTGGCGTGCCCCGGCAGTCCCAGCTGCTCAGGAGGGTGAGGCAGGATTGCTTGAGCCCAGGAGTTTAAGGCTGCAGTGAGTTATGATTGTGCCACTAAACTCCAGCCTGGGCTACAGAAAGACCTGTTTCTTGAAACAAATGCTCATGGCCAGGCATGGTGGCTCATGCTTGTAATCCCAGCTACTCAGGAGGCTGAGGCAGGAGAGTTGCTTAAACCTGGAAGGTAGAGGCTGCAGTGAGCTGAGATGGAACCACTGTACTCCAGCCTGGGTGACAGAGTGAGACTCTGTCTCAAAAAAAATCCGCAAAAGGCCGGGCATGGTGGCTCACGCCTCTAATCTCAACACTTTGGGAGGCCAAGGTGGACGGATCACTCGAGGCCGGCCTGGCCAACATGGTGAAACCCCGTCTCTACTAAAAATACAAAATTTAGCCAGGCGTAGTGACATGCGCCTGTTATCCCAGCTACTCAGGAGGCTGAGACAGGGGGATCGCTTGAACCCGGGAGGCAGATGTTGCAGTTAGTCGAGATGGCACCACTGCACTCCGGCCTGGGCAACAAAGACTGTCTCAAAAAATAGAAAAAATAAAATAAAAAAATAACAAACCCACAAAAAACAAAAAAACAATGCTCATGAGCACAAGGTGTCTCTGCACAAAACCATAAAAAATGTCGTTCATGAGGACTTGCTGTTGAATTGGCACCTAACCTCAAGCTGCCCGGGTGCCCCTGGTTTATGGTTTGAGGGAGTGGGCATTGAAAGCAAAAACAAAAACAAGCCAGAATGAGACCCTGTCTCTAAGAATTTTTTAAAAATAAAATTCAAGGCCGGGTGCGGTGGCTCACACTTGTAATCCCAGCACTTTGGGAGGCCGAGGCAGGAGGATCACGAGGTCAGGAGATTGAGACCACGGTGAAACGCCGTCTCTACTAAAAAATACAAAAAATTAGCCGGGCATGGTGGCGGGCGCCTGTAGTCCCAGCTACTTAGAGAGGCTGAAGCAGGAGAATGGCGTGAACCTGGGAGGCGGAGCTTGCAGTGAGCCGAGATTGCGCCACTGCATTCCAGCCTGGGCGACAGAGCGAGACTCCGTCTCAAAAAAAAATAAAATAAAATAAAAAATAAAATTCAAACTCTTTAAGCTGGCCCCAAACCCATGTGATCTGGCCCCTGCTACCTTTTTCGTTTTTATTTTCTTTCTTTCTTTTTTTGAGACAGAGTTTTGCTCTTGTTGCCCAGGCTGGAGTGCAGTGGCACTATCTCAGCTCTCTGCAACCTCTGCCTCCCAGTTCAAGCAATTCTCCTGCCTCAGTCTCCCGAGGAGCTGGGATTACAGATTACAGGCCCCCGACCCCGACCACCACACCTGGCTAATTTTTGTATTTTTTTTTTCTGTTTCTTTTTTTTTAAATTATACTTTAAGTTCTAGGGTACATGTGCACAACGTGCAGGTTTATTACATAGGTATACATGTGCCATGTTGGTGTGCTGCATCCATTAACTCGTCATTGACATTAGGTATATCTCCCAATGCTGTCCCTCCTCACTCCCCCCACCCCACGACAGTATTTTTAGAGACGGGTTTGCACCATGTTGGCCAGGCTGGTCTTGGACTTCCGACCTCAGGTGATCCACCCTCCTCGACCTCCCAAAGTGCTGAGATTACAGGCATGAGCCACCGCTCCTGACCTATTTTTCTTTTTTTTTTTAATAGAGATAGGGTCTCACTATATTGCCTAGGCTGGTCTCAAACTCCTGAGCTCAAGCAATCTTCCCACCTCAGTCTCCTAAAGTGCTAGGACTATAGGCGTGGGCCACCGCGCCTGGACCCCTGCTACGTCTTCGGCCTCAACCTCACCATGCTTCCCTCACTCACCCTGCACCAGCTACAAGGGCACCTTGCGAGCCTTCAAACACCCAAGCACGTTCTTGCCTCTGGGACTTTGCATGACTTTTTCTCTGTCCCCACAGTCTTTTTTCTCCCTTTGTCACCCAGGCTGGAGTGCAATGGCACGATCTCGGCTCACTGCAACCTCCACCTCCTGGGTTCAAGCAATTCTCCTGCCTCAGCCTCCTGAGTAGCTGGGATTACAGGCATGTGCCACCACACCTGTCTAATTTTTGTATTTTTAGTAGAGACACGGTTTCACCATGTTGGTCAGGCTGGTCTCAAACTCCTGACCTTGTGATCTGTCTGCCTCAGCCTCCCAAAGTGCTGGGATTACAGGCATGAGCCACCGCACCTGGCCTGCTCCCACACTCTTTATGCACCTGGATGGCCCTCTCCCTTCACTGGGTCGCTGCTCCAATGTCACCTCCTTTTCCAGGTTCCTCCTGTTCCTCTCTCCCCCTTACTCTGAGTTATATCCTGTCACAGCAGTTATCTCTACCTGACATGATACTGTGATTTTGTCTGGGTTACATCGGCACCTCCAGGGCAACTTGGTAGCATTTACCACTGGGCTGCAAGCCCAGGACCTGGCAGGCACCCAGGATGGTTTTTTAGTTTGTCTCTTTGTGTTTTATTTATTTATATATATATTTTTATTTATTTTGAGAAGGAGTCTTGCTCTGTCACCCAGGCTGGAGTGCAGTAATGCGATCTCAGCTCACTGTGACCTCCACCTCCCAGGTTCAAGTGATTCTTGAGCCTCAGCCTCCCGAGGAGCTGGGACTACAGGTGAGCACCACCACACCCAGCTAATTTTTGGTATTTTTAGTAGAGATGGGGTTTCACCACGTTGGCCAGGCTGGTTTCAAACTCTCGACCTCAAGTGATGCATCTGCCTTGGCCTCCCAAAGTGCTGGGATTACAGGCGTGAGCCACCATGCCCGGCCTCTCTTTGTATTTTTAAAGGGATGAGGTCTTGCTCTGTCACCCAGGCTGGAGTGCAGTGATGCCATCATAGTTCACTGCAGCCTGGACCTTCTGTGCTTAAGCGATTCTTCTGCCTTCTGCCTCAGCCTCCCAAGTATCTGGGACTACTGGCACATACCACTGCACCTGGCTAATTTTTTAATTTTAAAAATCAAATAGAGACGGGGTCGCTATGTTGACCAGGCTGGTCTCGAACTCCTGGCCTCAAGCGACCCTCCCGTTTTGTCCTCCCAAAGTGCTGGAATTACAGGTGTGAGAACTTTTTAAATTTTTTGTAGAGATGGGGTCTCAATACAGTGCCCAGGCTGGTCTCAAAGTCCTGGGCTCAAGCGATCCTCCTTTCTGGGCCTCCCAAGGTGTTGGGATCATAGGTGTGAGCCATCACGCCTGGCCAGAATGTATTTACATTTTTTTTTTTTTTCAGACGGGGCCTTACTCTGTCACCCAGACTGGAGGGCAGTGGTGCGATCATGGCTCACTGCAGCCCCGACCTCCTGGCTCAAGCAATCCTCCCACCTCAGCCTCCCAAGTAGCTGGGACTTCAGGTGCACACCACCAAGCCTGGCTATTTTTTTTTTTTTTTTTGAGACGGAGTTTTGCTCTTGTTGCCCAGGCTGGAGTGCATTGGCATGATCTCGGCTCACTGCAACTTCTGCCTCCTGGGTTCAAGCAATTCTCCTGCCTCAGCTTCCCGAGTAGCTGGGATTACAGGCACCCACCAACACATCCGGCTAATTTTGTATTTTTTAGTAGAAAGGGGGGGTTTCTCCATATTGGTCAGGCTGGTCTCGAACTCCCGACCTCAGGTGACCCGCCCACCTCGGCCTTTCAAAGTGCTGGGATTACAGGTATGAGCCACCACGCCTGGCCTTAATTTTTGTATTTTTAGTAGTCCTGATCTCAAGTATCTGCCCACCTCAGCCTCCCAACGTGCTGGGATTACAGGCATGAGCCACTATGCCCAGCTCAATCTTCCTTTTATTTATTTTTTATTTTTTTTATTTTTTTGGAGACGGAGTCTTGCTCTGTCACCCAGGCTGGAGTGCAGTGGCGCGATCTCGGCTCACTGCAAGCTCTGCCTCCCGGGTTCACGCCATTCTCCTGCCTCAGCCTCTCTGAGTAGCTGGGACTACAGGCGCCTGCCACCACGCCCGGCTAATTTTTTTGTATTTTTAGTAGAGACGGGGTTTCACCATGGTCTCGATCTCCTGACCTCGTGATCTGCCCGCCTCGGCCTCCCAAAGTGCTGGGATTACAGGCATCAGCCACTGTGCCCAGCTCAATCTTCCTTTTAATATGCCCAGACACACCAGGTATGTGGCTGCATTTCATCCTGGCCTGCTGAAGCCTTTGATTCTACTGCACAAATCATGACTCTTGCTCTCCAGCCCTTTTGCGTAGCGTTTTGTTATCTGCTCTTTGTGTGTCGT
This sequence comes from Nomascus leucogenys, assembly GCF_006542625.1. NCBI lineage: Eukaryota > Metazoa > Chordata > Mammalia > Primates > Hylobatidae > Nomascus > Nomascus leucogenys. Next base: position 46,634,505 of record NC_044397.1, read on the forward strand.
GGAGCAGCAGCCTCCCTCCTGGCATAGAGCGGGCCCTGCAGAAGAGCTCCCTGTCCCAGCAGATCTCCTCGCCACTTTATGCAAAAATGGTGCTGTGAGTCTCCCAGTTTGAGAACCATCTACTCCCCTGGAGGAACAAACCCTTAAGAGTCTCTTCTTTCTTGCTGCTTTCAACCAAACCAAGCCTAATTTTTTTTTTGAGACAGAGTCTCACTCTATTGCCCAGGCTGGAGAGTAGTGGCACCATCTCAGCTCAATGCAACCTCCACCTTCCGGGTTCAAGTGATTCTTCTGCCTCAGTCTCCTGATGACAGGGAGATTACAGCTGGGATTACAGGCACGAGCCACCACACCTGGCTAATTTGTGTATTTTTAGTAGAGATGAGATCTCACCATGTTGGCCAGGCTGGTCTCGAACTCCTGACCTCAAGTGATCTGCCCGCCTTGGCCTCCCAAAGTGCTGGGATTACAGGCATGAGCCATCGTGCCCAGCCATAAACCAAGCCTAAATGTATGCTATTACAGTAACACAGAAGTAACAAACACAAAATAGAAATATGATCCTCTCATTCCCTGTTTCGTTTTTTTATTTTTTTGAGGAGGGGTCTTGCTCTGTTACCCAGGCTGGAGTGCAATGGTGCAATCATAGCTCACTGGAGCCTCCAAACCCCTCCTGGGCTTAAGTGATCCTCCCACCTCAGCCTCCTGAGTAGCTGAGATTACAGGTGTGCACCACCATGCCCAGCTAATTTAAATTTTTTTGTAGAGATGGGGTCTCATTATGTTGCCCATGCTAGTCTTGAACTCCTGGCCTCAAGTGATCCTTCTACTTCAGCTTCCTGAGTAGCTGAGACTACAGGCATGCGCTGCTACACCAGAGCTTAAAAAAATTTTTTTGTAGTGACGCAGTCTTGCTATGTTGCCCAGGCTGGTCTTGAACTCCTGGGCTCAAGCAACCCTCCCACCTCAGCTTCCCAAAGCGCTGGGATTACAGGCATGAACCCCTGTTCCTGAAATCCCCCGACCACATTTTTACTCAATAACTGCCACCACCTTCTCCAAAGGGACTTTTTATCCTAGCTGGGCACACAGGGTGTATCCATGGGTGCTGCCCCAGGACCTCACTGGCAAAAACACAACATGCTCAAGGAAACAGAGCCTGGAGAAGCCGCTGCTGGACTTTCCCATCCTGGGACGATGGGGCACTGCCCCCAGCCCCTGGCCCAGGACACTAACACGCCAGCCTGGAGAACCCGTGAGCTGATGGGACATTCCCATTCTGCATCTGGGCAAACTGAACACTGCTCTCCTGAGACTGTGAGAGGGGTCAGCTCTGTGGCTTTGGGTCTGGCAGGCCTGGGAAGCCTCATGTCTGCCAACTGCAGCCAAACCCATCTAACACCTTGCTGTCAAAGAAAAAAAAAGAGAGAGAGAAAAGAAAGGCCTGGTGCGGTGGCTCATGCCTATAATCCCAGCAATTTGGGAGGCTGAGGTGGCTGGATCACTTGAGGTCAGTAGTTCAAGACCAGCCTGGCCAACATGATGAAACCCAGTCTCTGCTAAAATTACAAAAATTAGCTGGGCGTGGTGGCGGGCACCTGTAGTCTCAGCTACTCGATAGGCTGAGTCAGGAGAATCGTTTAACCCAGGAGGCTGTGGTTGCAGTGAGCCAAGATTGCACCACTGCACTCCAGCCTGGGAGACAGAGTGAGACTCTGTCTAAAGGAAAAAAAGAAATAGTGGCCAGGCACGGTGGCTCACGCCTGTAATCAATTTGGGAGGCCCAGGCAGGAGATGGCTTGAGTCCAGGAGTTTGAGAACAGTCTGGGCAATGTAGCCAGACCCTATCTCTAAAAAAAGAAAATCAATCAATCAATTAAACAAAAAATTAGCTGGGCATGGTGGCACATACCTGTGGTCCCAGCTATTCGGGTGGCTGAGGCACAAGAATCGCTTGATGGCGATTTGGTGCTGCTCCTGCCCTGGGTGCTGAGCAGGCCTGGTGCTGTCTCCCATGGACCTGGTCGGGTCTTACCTCTTGATGACAAATTGGATGCTGTTGCTGGCCTCCAGAATCTTCCGGAGCTTGGCGATCCCGAAGCAGTTGGACCTGTGGAGGGAGATGCCTTCAGGCAACCCCACCACAAACAGTTCCTCCGGGTGCATCAGAAACTTGGAGTATGGCACCTTGACGGGCTCCGAGATGCCAATGGCCTTGGCTGCAGAGACATGGCTGCTGTAAGGCCACCCGGTGCCATGGAGCCAGGAGCCTCAACCCCTGTGTCCCGTGCCTGTGTAGGGGGCAAAGCTGCCAGAGCCCTTTTGAGGGCCTGCCAGCCTTCCTGGGAGGTGGAAAGAGTGGCTCCCCAGCCTGCAGGAAAGGAACCTGGAGCTCAGAGGGGACATGACTTGTCTGAGGTCACAGAGCCACTGAACAGCAGAGCCAGGGGATAAGAACTCAACCCAGGCTTACCCCACGGCCCACACTGGGTCCATGCCCTCATGCCCAGGCAGCACAGAAGCCACCACTAATGGCTGCTGAGATTCGGCATTGCTTCCCCCTAAGTCCACTCGGCCTCACCCTTCCAGTAAGGCCCCCCGAGTGTTCCTCCCGCCACCATAAGCGACACCACACGCTGGTGTGGCCCAACACCACACCTTGGAATGAGCCCGATCTCTGCCACTGAGTAGTGTGGGGCCTTGGATGAGTCACATCCCTTTATGAGGCCTCAGTTCTCATCTGTAAAGTGGGTCTTAGGACATGGGGATTTTGTGAGATGGGATACAAGAACACAGGGGCTGGACACGGTGGCTCATGCCTGTCATTCCTGCACTTTGGGAGGCCGAGGTGGGTGGATCGCTTGAGGTCAGGGGTTCAAGACCAGCCTGGCCAACACAGTGAAGCCCTGTCTCTATTAAACATACAAAAATTAGCCGGGCGTGGTGGCGGGCACCTGTAATCCCAGCTACTCGCGAGGGTGAGGCAGGATAATCGCTTGAACCTGGGAGGCAGAGGTTGCAGTGAGCCGACATTGTGCCACTGCACTCCAGCCTGGGTGACAGAGTGACTCAGTCTCAAAAAAAAAAAAAAAAAAAAAAGGTGGGGAAGCACCTAGCCTCATGCCCGGCACACCACTAAGGTTATCTTACCTTATTCTCTTTTTTTTAAGGAGGGTCCCAGCTCCTCCCTTCCCTCCCTCCCTTGTCCCTGCCCAGAGAGCAGCTGGGATGGGAGCTGGCAAGGGGATGGGTCCAAAGCCCTTCTGCAAACAGGGCCACTGGAGGGGGCTGGGATGCCCCCAACCCTGTCCCACTTCTTGCTCACCATATCGTGTGTTGAAGAGCAGCTCCACCTGCTTCCACAGGGGTCGGATCACGTCACCTTGACTGTCTGGAAGGCAAAAGGCAGTCTGTTGAGGCTCGTTGGTGGCAGCTTCTCGGCTGATGTTCCTGCTCTGCTGGTACCAAGATTGGCCCTGTGGTGGGATCTTGGAATGGGGGAAGGCTGGGATGGTGGCGGTGGCGGTGGGTAACTTATTTCCTCAGAAATGGCACACACAGACAGGTCCACAATTCCTGGGCTCACATCCTTGTTTGTGAAATCAAATCTAGGGCACCACCAGCCTGAATGAAGATTTGGAAGGTTCTGTGGACTAGGAGTGACCTTGGGTCTTTCTAGGTATGTGACTGATTATGTGACTGAGGTATAGTATCTGACTGAGAACTACTAAGCCTGCAAATTGAGCACGACGTCACTAGGTGCAGTGGAACTGTGTTAAGACTTCATGGTTCCTCCTGCCAGGCTGGGTTTGGGGAAGTGACAGTTCTCTCCTCTGACACCTACTCATTCCATTCCAGGATACACCAGAGGTGAAACAGACCCACCCTCACGCTGGCCTCCCTCTCTCTCTGTCCTACTTCCATTCTTAGCAGGGAGGGAATTCTCACGTTTCTGAAAATGGGTGTGTCTGCTGGACACAAAGCCAATTTTGTGCTATCAGGCCTCTATTCTACTTGTTCAGATAGAGGAGGCTCAGTTCCCAGTCTTAAAACCTTTGTGGAAAGCAGCAGGGTGTGTAATAAAAACAAAGCCTTGTAATTTCCCTTAGCAGTGCAAACTGCTCCTAGCTCTGACCAGGTACTTCATGTCTACACCACCAACACCCACGTCCTGGAATGTGCCTGATCTCTGCCACTGAGTGGTGTGGGGCCTTGGATGAGTCACACCCCTTTATCAGGCTTCAGTACTCCTCATCTGTAAAGTAGGTCTTAGGACATGGGGATTTTGTGAGATGGGATACAAGAACATGGGGGGCTGGGCACGGTGGCTCAAGCCTATAATCCCTGTACTTTCGGAGGCTGAGGTGGGTGGATCCCTTGAGGTCAGGAGTTCAAGACCAGCCTGGACAACACGGTGAAGCCCTGTCTCTATTAAACATACAGAAATTAGCCGGGCGTGATGGCAGGCGCCTGTAATCCCAGCTACTCGGGAAGCTGAGACAGGAGAATCGTCAGAACCTGGGAGGTGGAGGTTGCAGCGAGGTTGTGCCACTGCAGTCCAGCCTGGGCAACAGGGTGAGATTCCGTCTAAAAAAAAAACCAACAACAACAAAAACACAGTTGAGAACACGGGACAATTTGTTTAAAATAGTCATCACATGAGTTAGCACATAGAAAAAAGCATACAAAGGGTAGATACTAGGAATACTAGTGGTTGCCTTAGGAGGATGTGATTGGAGCTTTTTCCTTCATGTGTTACATAGTTTTTGGTTTTGTTTTGTTTCAAGAGACAGGGTCTTGCTCTGTTGCCCAGGCTGGAGTGCAGTGGTACCACCACAACCCACTGCAGCCTCAACCACTTGGGCTCAAGCAATTCTCCCACCTCAGCCGCCTGAATAGCTGGGACTTCAGGTATGTACCACCACATCCAGTTAATTGTTTTATTTTTTGTAGAGATGAGGTCTTGCTTTGCTGCCCAGGCTGATTGTAAACTCCAGCGATCAAGCGATCCACCCACCTCAGTCTCCTCAGTAGCTGGAACTAGAGGCATGCACCACCACGGTTGGCTACTTTTTAAAATTTTTTGTAGAGAAAGGGTTTCGCCATGTTGCCCAAGCTGGTCTCGAACTCCTGGGCTCAAGCGATCGTCCCACGTTGGCCTCCCAAAGTGCTAGGATTACAGACATGAGCCACTGCACCTGCTCCATGTGTTACACAGTTCTCCATCATTTAACTGTTTCATATCATACATGTGTAAACAGAAAAAGCACACACATGCAAAATCCTCTAATCCACGGTGGTTCTGGACATCCCAGAATTTTCTTTTTTGTTGTTTTATTCTTTTTGAGACACAGTCTCACTCTGTCACCCAGGCTGGAGTGCAGTGGTGCAGTCTGAGCTCACTGCTCCCTCCGCCTCCTGGGTTCAAGAGATTCTCCTGCCTCAGCCTCTCGATTACCTGGGATTACAGGCATGCACCACCATCAGAATTTTCTTTTTCTTTTTTCTAGACAGAGTTTCGCTCTTGTCACCCAGGCTGGAGTGCAATGGTGCGATCTTGGCTCACTGCAACCTCCGCCTCCTGCATTCAAATGATTCTCCTGCCTCAGCCTCCTAAATAGCTGGGATTAGAGGTGCGCACCACCATGCCCAGTTAATTTTGTATTTTTAGTAGAGATGGGGTTTTGCCATGTTGGCAAGGCTGGTCTTGAACTCCTGACCTCAGGAAATCCACCCGCCTCAGCCTCCCAAAGTGCTGGGAGTATAGGCATGAGCTACCACGCCCAGCCAGAATTTTCTTAATTCATCAGGTTTGACTGGGGTGTCTGGGAAGGAGCCCTGCACGGGAAACGTGTTCCAGCCCAAGGCTGTGTGACCTTGGGGAGGTGGCTGAGCCTGAACCTGGCTAAGCCTGTGTTCTGCTCTGTGAAACAAACAGCAGTGGTGCTATGCTCATCCAAGACCCCCAGCTCCTACAGTGCCACCCAGCCTCTGGCTGTGAGTGCTGCATGGAGGCTTTCACTGTGTTTTCTTTTTCTTTCTCTTTTTTTTTTTTTGAGACGGAGTGTCGCTCTGTCGCCCAGGCTGAAGTGAAGTGGCGCGATCTCGGCTCACTGCAAGCTCTGCCTCCCAGGTTCACGCCATTCTCCTGCCTCAGCCTCCCGAGTACCTGGGACTACAGGCACCCGCCTCCACTGCTGGCTAAGTTTTTGTGTTTTTAGTAGAGACGGGGTTTCACCATGTTAGCCAGGATGGTCTCAATCTCCTGACCTCATGATCCACCCACCTCGTCCTCCCAAAGTGCTGGGATTACAGGCATGAGCCACCGCACTCGGCTTCCATGGTGTCTTCCCTGTCTGGGAAGAAGTGAGGAGCGCCTCTGCCCGGCTGCCCCATCTGGGAAGTGAGGAGCGCCTCTGCCCGGGCGCCCCGTCCGGGAAGAAGTGAGGAGCGCCTCTGCCCGGCTGCCCCATCTGGGAAGTGAGGAGCGCCTCTGCCTGGCCACCCCGTCCGGAAAGAAGTGAGGAGCGCCTCTGCCCGGCCACCCCGTACGGGAAGAAGTGAGGAGCGCCTCTGCCCGGCCGCCCTGTCTGGGAAGAGGTGAGGGGTACCTCTGCCCAGCCGCCCCGTCTGGGAAGTGAGGAGCACCTCTGCCCGGCCACCCATCGTCTGGGAAGTGAGGAGCGCCTCTGCCCGGCCGCCCCGCCTGGGAAGTGAGGAGCGCCTCTGCCTGGCCACCTATCGTCTGGGAGGTGAGGAGCGCCTCTGCCCGGCCGCCCCGTCCGAGAGGAAGTGAGGAGCGCCTCTGCCCGGCCGTCCCGTCTGGGAGGAAGTGAGGAGCGCCTCTGCCGGCCGCCCCGTCCGGGAGGAAGTGAGGAGCGCCTCTGCCCGGCCGCCCCGTCCGGGAAGAAGTGAGGAGCGCCTCTGCCCGGCTGCCCGTCTGGGAGGTGAGGAGACCTCTGCCCGGCCACCCATCGTCTGGGAGGTGAGGAGCGCCTCTGCCCGGCCGCCCCGTCTGGGAAGTGAGGAGCGCCTCTGCCCGGCCGCCCCGTCTGGGAAGTGAGGAGCGCCTCTGCCCGGCCACCTATCGTCTGGGAGGTGAGGAGCACCTCTGCCCGGCCGCCCCGTCCGGGAAGAAGTGAGAAGCGCCTCTGCCCGGCTGCCCCGTCTGGGAAGTGAGGAGCGCCTCTGCCCGGCCGCCCCGTCCGGGAAGAAGTGAGGAGCGCCTCTGCCCGGCCACCCACCGTCTGGGAAGTGAGGAGCGCCTCTGCCTGGCCGCCCCATCTGGGAAGAAGTGAGGAGCGCCTCTGCCCGGCCGCCCCGTCTGGGAAGTGAGGAGCGCCTCTGCCCGGCCACCCACCGTCTGGGAAGTAAGGAGCGCCTCTGCCGGCCGCCCCGTCCAGGAAGAAGTGAGGAGCACCTCTGCCCGGCTGCCCTGTCCGGGAAGAAGGGAGGAGCCCTCTGCCCGGCCGCCCCGTCTGGGAAGAAGTGAGGGGCCCCTCTGCCCGGCCGCCCCGTCTGGGAAGTGAGGAGTGCCTCTGCCCAGGCACCCATCATCTGGGAAGTGAGGAGCGCCTCTGCCCGGCCGCCCCGTCTGGGAAGAAGTGAGGAGCGCCTCTGCCCGGCTGCCCCGTCCGGGAAGAAGTGAGGAGCGCCTCTGCCCGGCTGCCCCGTCTGGGAGGTGAGGAGAACCTCTGCCCGGCCACCCATCGTCTGGGAGGTGAGGAGCGCCTCTGCCCGGCCGCCCCGTCTGGGAAGTGAGGAGCGCCTCTGCCCGGCCGCCCCGTCTGGGAAGTGAGGAGCGCCTCTGCCCGGCCGCCCCGTCTGGGAAGTGAGGAGCGCCTCTGCCCGGCCGTCCCGTCTGGGAAGTGAGGAGCGCCTCTGCCCGGCCACCCACCATCTGGGAAGTGAGGAGCGCCTCTGCCCGGCCACCCACCGTCTGGGAAGTGAGGAGCGCCTCTGCCCGGCCACCCACCGTCTGGGAAGTGAGGAGCGCCTCTGCCCGGCCACCCACCGTCTGGGAAGTGAGGAGCGCCTCTGCCCGGCCACCCACCGTCTGGGAAGTGAGGAGCGCCTCTGCCCGGCCACCCCGTCTGGGAAGTGAGGAGCGCCTCTGCCCGGCCGCCCCGTCTGGGAAGTGAGGAGAGCCTCTGCCCGGCCACCCATCGTCTGGGAAGTGAGGAGCGCCTCTGCCCGGCCACCCACCGTCTGGGAAGTGAGGAGCGCCTCTGCCCGGCCGCCCCGTCAGGGAAGTGAGGAGCGCCTCTGCCCGGCCACCCACCGTCTGGGAAGTGAGGAGCACCTCTGCCCGGCCACCCTGTCTGGGAAGTGAGGAGCGCCTCTGCCCGGCTGCCCCATCTGTGAAATGAGGAGCGCCTCTGCCCGGCCACCTATCGTCTGGAAGGTGAGGAGCACCTCTGCCCGGCCGCCCCGTCCGGGAAGAAGTGAGAAGCGCCTCTGCCCGGCCGCCCCGTCAGGGAAGTGAGGAGCGCCTCTGCCCAGCCGCCCCGTCCGGGAAGAAGTGAGGAGCGCCTCTGCCCGGCCACCCACCGTCTGGGAAGTGAGGAGCGCCTCTGCCTGGCCGCCCCATCTGGGAAGAAGTGAGGAGCGCCTCTGCCCGGCCGCCCCGTCTGGGAAGTGAGGAGCGCCTCTGCCTGGCCACCCACCGTCTGGGAAGTGAGGAGCGCCTCTGCCCGGCCGCCCCGTCCAGGAAGAAGTGAGGAGCACCTCTGCCCGGCCACCCCGTCCGGGAAGAAGTGAGGAGCGCCTCTGCCCGGCTGCCCCGTCTGGGAGGTGAGGAGAACCTCCGCCCAGCCACCCATCGTCTGGGAGGTGAGGAGCGCCTCTGCCCGGCCGCCCCGTCTGGGAGGTGAGGAGAACCTCTGCCCAGCCACCCATCGTCTGGGAGGTGAGGAGCGCCTCTGCCCGGCCGCCCCGTCTGGGAGTGAGGAGAACCTCTGCCCAGCCACCCATCGTCTGGGAGGTGAGGAGCGCCTCTGCCCGGCCGCCCGTCTGGGAAGTGAGGAGCGCCTCTGCCCGGCCGCCCTGTCTGGGAAGTGAGGAGCGCCTCTGCCCGGCCGTCCCGTCTGGGAAGTGAGGAGCGCCTCTGCCCGGCCGCCCACCGTCTGGGAAGTGAGGAGCGCCTCTGCCCGGCCACCCACCGTCTGGGAAGTGAGGAGCGCCTCTGCCCGGCCACCCACCGTCTGGGAAGTGAGGAGCGCCTCTGCCCGGCCACCCACCGTCTGGGAAGTGAGGAGCGCCTCTCCCGGCCACCCACCGTCTGGGAAGTGAGGAGCGCCTCTTCCCGGCCACCCACCGTCTGGGAAGTGAGGAGCGCCTCTGCCCGGCCGCCCACCGTCTGGGAAGTGAGGAGCGACTCTGCCCGGCCACCCACCGTCTGGGAAGCGAGGAGTGCCTCTGCCCGGCCACCCCGTCTGGGAAGTGAGGAGCGCCTCTGCCCGGCCGCCCCTGTCTGGGAAGTGAGGAGAGCCTCTGCCCGGCCGCCCCGTCTGGGAAGTGAGGAGCGCCTCTGCCCGGCCACCCATCGTCTGGGAAGAGAGGAGCACCTCTGCCCGGCCGCCCCGTCAGGGAAGTGAGGAGCGCCTCTGCCCAGCCACCCACCGTCTGGGAAGTGAGGAGCGCCTCTGCCCCGCCACCCCGTCTGGGAAGTGAGGAGCGCCTCTGCCCGGCTGCCCCATCTGTGAAATGAGGAGCGCCTCTGCCCGGCCATCTATCGTCTGGGAGGTGAGGAGCGCCTCTGCCCGGCCGCCCCGTCCGGGAAGAAATGAGGAGCGCCTCCGCCCGGCCGCCCCGTCCGGGAAGAAGTGAGGAGCGCCTCTGCCTGGCCGCCCCATCCGGGAAGAAGTGAGGAGCGCCTCTGCCCGGCCGCCCCGTCCGGGAAGAAGTGAGGAGCGCCTCTGCCCGGCCGCCCCGTCCGGGAAGAAGTGAGGAGCGCCTCTGCCCGGCCGCCCCGTCCGGGAAGAAGTGAGGAGCGCCTCTGCCCGGCCGCCCCATCTGGGAAGTGAGGAGCGCCTCTGCCCGGCCGCCCCGTCTGGGAAGTGAGGAGCGCCTCTGCCCGGCCGCCCCGTCCGGGAAGAAGTGAGGAGCGCCTCTGCCTGGCCGCCCCGTCCGGGAAGAAGTGAGGAGCGCCTCTGCCCGGCCGCCCTGTCTGGGAAGTGAGGAGCGCCTCTGCCCGGCCGCCCCGTCCGGGAAGAAGTGAGGAGCGCCTCTGCCCGGCCGCCCCATCCGGGAAGAAGTGAGGAGCGCCTCTGCCCGGCCGCCCCGTCCGGGAAGAAGTGAGGAGCGCCTCTGCCCGGCCGCCCCGTCTGGGAAGTGAGGAGCGCCTCTGCCCGGCCACCCATCGTCTGGGAAGTGAGGAGCGCCTCTGCCCGGCCACCTATCGTCTGGGAAGAAGTGAGGAGCGTCTCTGCCTGGCCGCCCCGTCTGGGAAGTGAGGAGCGCCTCTGCCCGGCCGCCCCGTGTCTGGGAAGAAGTGAGGAGCGCCTCTGCCCGGCCGCTCCGTCTGGGAGGTCTACAATGGAGGCCAGAAGCAATGTGGGGGCTGGACGTGGTGGCTCACGCCTGTGGTCCCGGCACTCTGGGGGGCGAGGCGGGTTGATCACTTCGGGCTAGGAGTTCGAGACCAGTCTGGCCAACTTGGCGAAACATGAAAAATACAACAGACAAACCAACCAACCAACTCAGTGACAACAAAACAGGTCTACCCTGGAGTCATACTCTAATTTTTTCTATTTTCCTCCCTTTCTGATCCTTTATCCCACTTTCTTTTTCTTCCTCTTCCTTCTCCCTCTTCTTTGTCAAATAGAGGATTGAGTTATTATCACTGATCCAAATAAAGTCCCTCTCTACCTTAAAAATAAATAAATAAATAAATAAAGGTGGTCCAGGAAAAAAAAAAAAAAAAAAAAAAGAATCTGGGGAGGGGGCTGGGAATGAAGGTGGCAGGAACCCTGCGACGGATGATTTGGTTAATTCCCGCCCTCCCAGGGAACTGCAGGGAGAGGCCTGATATGATGTGGGGATTCTGGGATAAACAGCCCACCTCTGCCCTTAAGAGATCAGAATGTGCTTGGGGGGTTTTGGTGGATGGTAGCTAAGCTGACTGCTGGGGGCGGCGTCTGGTGGGCACTCAGGACAGGCATCGAACCTGGTGTTGGTATGTATGTATGCATGTATGTATGTATGTATATGTATATATGCATCCATGTATTTTTTTTTTTTTTTTTGAGACAGAGTCTTGCTCTGTTGCCCAGGCTGGAGTGCAGTGGCACAATCTTGGCTCACTGCAACCTCCGCTTATGGGGATCAAGTGATTCTCCTGCCTCAACCTCCCGAGTGGCTGGGACTACAGGCATGCGCCATCACACCAAGCTAATTATTTTTGTATTTTTAGTAGAGACGAGGTTTCGTCATGTTGGCCAGGTTGGTTTCGAACTCCTGATCTCAGGTGATCTGCCTACCTCAGCCTCTCAAAGTGCTGGGATTACAGGCGTGAGCCATCGTGCCCGGCCACGTTTGTATTTTTGAGACAAGGTGTTACTCTGTTGTCCAGGCTGGAGTGCAGTGGTGCGATCATAGCTCACTGCAGCCTTGACCTCCCAGGCTCAAGCAATCCTCCCACCTCAGCCTCCCAAGTAGCTGGGACCACAGGTAGCAGCCACCACGCCCAGCTAACTTTTTATGTTTTGTAGAGACAAGGGTCTCACTATGTTGCCCAAGCTGGTCTCAAACTCCAGGGGTCAAGAGATCCACCCACCTTGGCCTCCCAAGGTGCTGGGATTACAGGGATGAGCCACCAAGCCCAGCCTGGTGTGGGCGTGTATTTATTTTGAGACAGAGTCTCGCTCTGTCACCCAGGCTGGAGTGCAGTGGCACAATCTCAGCTCACTGCAACCTCTGCCTCTCGGGTTCAAGCGATTCTCCTGCCTCAGCCACCCGAGTAGCTGGGATTACAGGTGCCTGCCACCACGCCCAGCTAATTTTTTGTATTTTTAGTAGAGACGGGGTTTCACCATGTTGGTCAGGCTGGTCTCAAACTCCTGAACTCAGGTGATCCACCCACCTCAAACTCCCAAAGGGCTGGCATTACAAGTATAAGCCACCGTGCCTGGCCTTTATTTTCATTTAATGAGAACCTCAGCCAGGCGCAGTGGCTCAGTCCTGTTATCCCAGCCTTTTGGGTGGCCGAGGCAGGGGGATCACTTAAGCCACGAGTTCAAGACCAACCAGGACAACACAGTGAGACCTCAGTCTCTGTTAAAAAAAAAAAAAAAAAAAAATAGAGACGATCACATTGAGGGCATACAGGAAATGAAACTAAGATATATTCTGGCTTTGTAAATCAGTGTTTTCACATACTGGTTTTGTTAGATTTATTTTTCCATCAGTGAAAACATTTTTTGAACACAAATTTCTTTTGCAACTAAACGATTTATAAGTAAAGTTCATTCAAATGTATGTTGAAACATTTAATGTTTGTCTTCTGAAGTTTGTCTTTATGTACATCAAGATATTGGTTGTCTTGTTTTAAATGTATCATTGGATATCACACATTTTATTAGTTGTTTAATAAGGGTAATGCCCATCTAGGAATGAATAGTTTTTTTAAATCAAAAACAAGAAGACAAATGACAAACTTCATGTGGCAGATAAAAGGTTAACGAGCTTCACATATAAAGAACTTCTTCAAATAAATAAAGAAAAAACATTTAGGCCAGGCGCGGTGGCTCACGCCTGTAATCCCAGCACTTTGGGAGGCCGAGGTGGGCGTATCACGAGGTCAGGATATCAAGACCGTCCTGGCTAACACGGTGAAACCTTGTCTCTACTAAAAATACAAAAAATTAGCCAGGTGTGGTGGCCGGCACCTGTAGTCCCAGCTACTCAGGAAGCTGAGGCAAGAGAATGGCATGAACCTGGGAGGCAGAGCTTGTGGTGAGCCGAGATCGTGCCACTGCACTACAGCCTGGGCGACAGAGTGAGACTCCATCTCAAAAAAAAAAAAAAAAAAAAAGAAACATTAAAACATTAAATAATGCACCAAGGACATGAATGAACAATTCACCATTTAGACATACAAAGGGCCAACAAGGGATGACAAATATTCATCTTCATTAGTAATAAATGTCATTTGAAATTTGTCAAGTTGTCAAAAATGAAAAATTTAGTTTTGGGGTTATTTTTGGAAATCGGGTCTCACTATGTTGCCCAGGCTGGTCTCAAACTCCTGAGCTCAAACAATCCTCCCACCTTGGCCTCCCAAAGTGCTAGGATTATAGATGTGAGCCACCACATGTGGCCAAGATAAAAATTTAGGATTGCATGTTTGCATTTTATGCCTATGAGTGTACAGAAAAATGTACCTCCCTGAGAAGCAAAAATTGTAACATTTCCAGAGAGCAACTCAGTACAGTGTGTCATGAGCCTTAAAAACCTTTTTAGGCTGGGAGCGGTGGTGGCTCGTGCCTGTAGTCCCAGCACTTTGGGAGGCTGAGGCAGGAGGACCACTTGAGCTCAGGAATTCAAGAGCAGCCTGGGCAATATAGCAAGACCTCATCTCTACAACACCAACACCCACGCCTTGGAATGAACCTGATCCCTGCCACTGAGTGGTGTGGGGCCTTGGATGAGTCACACCCCTTTACGAGGCCTCAGTGCTCCTCACCTGTAAAGTGGGTCTTAGGACATGGAGATTTTGTGAGATGGGATAGAAGAACACGGGGGGGCTGGGCACGGTGGCTCATGCCTATCATCCCTGCACTGTGGGAGGCAGAGGTGGGAGGATTGCTTAAGGTCAGGAGTTCAAGACCAGCCTGGCCAACACAGTGAAGCCCTGTCTCTATTAAAAATACAAAAATTAGCCAGGTGTGGTGGCAAGCGCCTGCAATCCCAGTTACTCGCAAGGGTGAGGCAGGAGAATCACTTGAACCTGGGAGGCGGAGGTTGCAGTGAGCCAACATTGTGCTATGCACTCCAGTCTGGGCCAGAGTCAGACTCCGTCTAAAAAAAAAAAACATGGGGAAGCACCTAGCCTCATGCCCAGCACACCACTAAGGTTATCTTACCTTATTCTCTTTTTTTTAAGGAGGGTCCCAGCTCCTCCCTTCCCTCCCTCCCTTGTCCCTGCCCAGAGAGCAGCTGGGATAGGAGCTGGCAAGGGGATGGGTCCAAAGCCCTTCTGCAAACAGGGCCACTGGAGGGGGCTGGGATGCCCCCAACCCTGTCCCACTTCTTGCTCACCATATCGTGTGTTGAAGAGCAGCTCCACCTGCTTCCACAGGGGTCGGATCACGTCACCTTGACTGTCTGGAAGGCAAAAGGCAGTCTGTTGAGGCTCGTTGGTGGCAGCTTCTCGGCTGATGTTCCTGCTCTGCTGGTACCAAGATTGGCCCTGTGGTGGGATCTTCGAATGGGGGAAGGCTGGGGCTGAGGCGGTGGCGGTGGGTAACTTATTTCCTCAGAAATGGCACACACAGACAGGTCCACAATTCCTGTGAGCCAGACAGGGCTCACATTCCTGTTTGTGAAATCAAATCTAGGGCACCACCAGCCTGAATGAAGATTTGGAAGGTTCTGTGGACTAGGAGTGACCATGGGTCTTTCTAGGTATGTGACTGATTACGTGACTGAGGTATAGTATGTGACTGAGAACTACTGGGTACACACTAAGCCTGCAAATTGAGCACACCGCCACCAGGTGGCAGTAGAACTGTGTTAAGACTTCATGGTTCCCCCTGCCAGGCTGGGTTTGGGGAAGTGACAATTCTTTCCTTTGACACTCATTCATTCCATTCCAGGATACTCCAGAGGTGAAACAGACCCACCCTCACGCTGGCCTCCCTCTCTCTCTGTCCTACTTCCATTCTCAGCAGGGAGAGAATTCTCAGGTTCCTGAGAATGGGCGTGTCTGCTGGACACAAAGCCAATTTTGTGCTATCAGGCCTCTATTCTACTTGTTCAGATAGAGGAGGCTCAGTTCCCAGTCTTAAAACCTTTGTGGAAAGCAGCAGGGTATGTAATAAAAACAAAGCCTTGTAATTTCCCTTAGCAGTGGGAACTGCTTGCAGCTCTGACCAGGTACCTTCTGGTTCTAGAAGACATGTCCTTAAATCTCCTCCCACCTCAGGCAGCCCACAGGACTCCCATCCCCAAACCAGGGTGCTGGAGAGAGATGGGATGGAGAGAAGGAAGAGACCCAGAGGCCAAGGGTAGGTGGAGGGCAGGGGAGGAGACATGGGGTGGTGGTGGGCGTAAAATGTAGGGGGTAGACAGTGCCTCACCCTCGGCTGGCCTCTCCTCAGGCTATGGGTCCTCACTCAGGCCTTTGTCTAAAAGAGAACAGAGGATGTCGGGAAGCCATGTTCATCATCTCCTAAGCCTTGCACTGCTGACGTCAGACCAGATAGCTGGGGAATGTAGGGCCAGGGTGCCCCAACTCTGAAGCATGGCACCCACTCCAATGGGATCAGGGATCCCGATTCCATACAGGTGCCCACCCTGGCCTTCACACAGAAGCAGGCCGAGATCATTTTGCATGTACCTCCCACGCTAGTCTGTTGTAGACACCAAGGACACGTGGGAACAAGACAAAGTCCTCAGCCAGGCACGGTGGCTCATGCTTGTCATCCCAGCACTTTGGGAGTCCGAGGTGGGTGGATCACTTGAGGCCAGGAGTTCGAGACCAGCCTGGCCAACATGGGGAAACCCCATGTCTACTAAAAATATAAATTGGCCGGGTGTGGTGGTGAGTACCTGTAATCCCAGCTACTCGGGAGGCCGAAACAGGACAATCTCATGAACCTGGGAGGTGGAGGTTGCAGTGAGGTCATGCCACTGCAGTCCAGCCTGGGCAACAGGGTGAGATTCCATCTCAAAAAAAAAAAAAATCCAGGTGAGAACACGGGACAATTTGTTTAAAATAGTCATCACATGAGTTAGCACATAGAGAAAAACATACAAAGGGTAGATACTAGGAATACTAGTGGTTGCCTTAGGAGGATGTGATTGGAGCTTCTTCCTTCATGTGTTACATAGTTTTCTGTTTTGTTTCAAGAGACAGGGTCTTGCTCTGTTGCCCAGGCTGGAGTGCAGTGGTGCAATCGCAGCCCACTGCAGCCTCAACCTCTTGGGCTCAAGAGATTCTCACACCTCAGCCTCCTGAATAGCTGGGACTTCAGGTATGTACCACCACATCCAGTTAATTGTTTTATTTTTTGTAGAGATGAGGTCTTGCTTTGCTGCCCAGGCTGATTGTAAACTCCAGCGATCAAGCGATCCACCCACCTCAGTCTCCTCAGTAGCTGGAACTAGAGGCATGCACCACCATGGTTGGCTACTTTTTAAAATTTTTTATAGAGAAAGGGTTTCGCCATGTTGCCCAAGCTGGTCTCGAACTCCTGGGCTCAAGCGATCCTCCCACGTTGGCCTCCCAAAGTGCTAGGATTACAGACATGAGCCACTGCACCCGCTCCATGTGTTACACAGTTCTCCATCATTTAACTGTTTCATATCATACATGTGTAAACAGAAAATGCACACACATACAAAATCCTCTAATCCACGGTGGTTCTGGACATCCCAGAATTTTCTTTTTTGTTGTTGTTTTATTCTTTTTGAGACAGAGTCTCGCTCTGTCACCCAGGCTGGAGTGCAGTGGTGCAGTCTCACCTCACTGCTACCTCTGCCTCCTGGGTTCAAGTGATTCTCCTGCCTCAGTGCCCTGAGTGGCTGGGATTACAGGCATGCACCACCATCAGAATTTTCTTTTTCTTTTTTCTAGATGGAGTTTCGCTCTTGTCACTCAGGCTGGAGTGCAATGGTGCGATCTTGGCTCACTGCAACCTCCGCCTCCTGGGTTCAAGTGATTCTCCTACCTCAGCCTCCCAAATAGCTGGGAATACAGGTGTGCACCACCATGCCAGGCTAATTTTGTATTTTTAGTAGAGATGGGGTTTTGCCATGTTGGCCAGGCTGGTCTTGAACTCCTGACCTCAGGTGATCCACCCACCTCGGCCTCCCAAAGTGCTGGGATTACAGGCATGAGCTACCACGCCTGGCCAGAATTTTCTTAATTCATCAGGTTTGACTGGGATGCCTGGGAAGGAGCTCTGCATGGGAAACGTGTTCCAGCCCAAGGCTGTGTGACCTTGGGGAGGTGGCTGAGCCTGGCTTAGCCTGTGGTCTTCTCTGTGAAACAAACAGCAATGGTGCTGTGCTCATCTAAGGCCCACAGCCCCTGCAGTGCCACCCAGCCTCTGGCTGTGAGTGCTGCGCGGAGGCTTCCCCAGTGTTTTCTAACGCCACTGCGAAACCTAGCCGGGTGCCATGTCAATTCCTTAGCTGCCACGCCATGCTGTCATCTCAGCCTGAGCTTGGCATCAACCAAACTCTCTGGATAGCTACACCACAGACTGCTGTCAGTCTAGCCATGCCCAGCATGTGCTAGACAAAGCATAGTTTTTTTCTTCATTACCAAAGTATTAGAAGTGCATCATAACTGATTTAGAGAATAAAAAACGCAAATCATTTTGCCTCACACTGCTACTGTTTTGCTCTACCCTCGTTTTTCCCCAGTGATTACGTTTGCGACACAGTTGTAAGCAAAGCACAATCAATTTTTCTTCTTTTTCTTAGTGTTACATCCTAAGCATCCTTCCTTGTTGTCTATTTTTGTTTGTTTCTTTCTTTCTTTGTTTTTGAGATAGAGTTTCACTCTGTTGACCTGGCTGGAGTGCAGTGGCTTGATCTTGGCTGCAAACTCTGCCTCCCAAGGTTCAAGAGGTTTTCCTGTCTCAGCATCCCAAGTAGCTGGGACTACAGGTGCCTGCCACCATGCCCAGCTAATGTTTTTGGTCTTTTTAGCAGAGATGGGGTTTCAATAGTTTGGCCAGGCTGATCTTGAACTGCTGGCCTCAGGTGCTCTGCCTGCCTTGGCCTCCCAAAGTGCTGGGATTACGCAGTCTTCAGTCTTCATGCCCAGCCTATTTTTGTTTTTTTGAGATGGTGTCTTGCTGTGGCTCCCAGACTGGAGTGCAGTGGCACCATCATAGCCGACTGCAGGCTCCAACTCCTGGGCTCAATGAATCCTCCTGCCTCAGCCTCCTGAGTAGATGTGACTAAACATAGGTCCCACCGTGCCTGTCTAATTTTTATCTATCTATGTATCTATCTGTTTATGTATTTATTATTTATTTATTTTGAGGCATAGTTTCCCTCTGTCGCCCAGGCTAGAGTGCAATGGCAAAACCCTGGCTCACTGCAACCTGTGTCTCCTGGGTTCAAGTGATTCTCCTACCTCAGCCTCCTGAGTAGCTGGGATTACAGACAGGTGCCACCACGCCCAGCTAGTTGTGTTTTTAGTAGAGATGCAGTTTCCACATGCTGGCCAGGCTGGTTTTCAACTCCTGACCTCAAGTGATCTGCCCACCTCAGCCTCCCAAAGTGGTGAATTACAGGTGTGAGCCAATGCGTCTGACCTATTTATTTATTTTAAGACAAGGTCTTGCTCAGTGGCACCATCAGGGCTCCCCACAGCCTCATCCTCCTGGGCTCAATCAATGCTCCCATCTCAGCCCCCCAAGTAGCTGGGACTACAGACACGCACCATCATGCCCAACTAATTTTTGTACCTTTTGTAGAGATAGGGTTTCACCATGTTGCCCAGGCTAGCCTCAAGCTCCTGGGCTGAAGCGATCCTCCTGCTTTGGCCTCCCAAAGTGTTGAGATTATAGGTGTGAGCCACTGCATCAGCCAATTAAAAAAAATTCTTCAGTAGAGATGGAGTCTTGCTATGTTGCCGTCTGGTCTCGAACTCCTGGCCTCAAGCAGTCCCCTCGCCTTGGCCTCCCAAAGTGCTAGAATTACAAGTGTGAGCCACCTTGCCCTGCCTATTTTACTTATTTGCTTACTGCTTATCTCTCCACAAGAGGATGTGTACCCCAGGAGGTAGGGACATCTGTTTGGTCCACTGCTTTTCCCCCAGCCCCTTACACAGGACCTAGTACACAGTAGGTGCTCAATAAATATTTGTTGAGGCAGGTGCGGTGGCTCACGCCTGTGATCCTAGCACTTTGGGAGGCTGAGGCAGGAGGATCATTAGAGGTCAGGAGTTCGAGACCTGCCTGGCCATCATGGTGAAACCCCGTGTCTACTAAAAATACAAAAAAATTAGCCAGGCGTGGTGGCAGGCACCTGTAATCCCAGCTACTCAGGAGGTTGAGGCAGGAGAACTGCTTGAACCCAGGAGGCGGAGGTTGCAGTGAGCTGAGATTGTGCCACTGCACTCCAGCCTGGGTGACAGAGTGAGGCTTCATGTCAAAAAATTTAAGAGATGGGTCTCTCTATGTTGCCCAGGCTGATCTTGAACTCCCGGCCTCAAATAATCCCCTCGCCTTGGCTTCCCAAAGTGTTGGGATTACAAGCATGAGCCACCTTAGCCTGCCTATTTTACTTATTTGCTTACTATCCATCTATGTCTTCACATGAGGATGTGAGCACCAGGAGATGGGGACTTCTGTTTGGTTCACTGCTTTGTCTCCAGCCCCTTACATGGGACAATAGATGCTCAATAAATAGTTGTTGGATAAATGGACAAATTAATCCCAACAGGTGGCTCCTGGGAAGGATGCTGGGCCTTGTTATAAATGTAGCCTATAGTCGTGCGTGGTGGCTCACGCCTGCAATCCCAGCACTTTGGGAGGCTGAGGCAGGTGGATCACCCGAGGTCCGAAGGTCGAGACCAGCCTGAACAACATGGCAAAAGCCCGTCTATACGAAAACTAAAAAATTAGCCAGGCATGGTGGCGTGTGCCAGTAATCCCAGCTACTCAGGAGGCTGAGGCAGGAGAATCGCTTGAACCAGGGAGGCACAGGTTATGGTGAGCCAAGATCGCGCCACTGCACTCCAACCTGGGCAACAAGAGTGAAACTCTGTCTCAAAATGTATATATATATTATATATATAATATATATATTATTATATATTTATAATATATATATTATATAATATATAATATATATATTAACATATATTATATATTATATATATGGAAACACACAAAGATAAAGGGAAATGCCCAAGGTCTCTAAATAAATAAATAGAGCCTACTTGAGTTTCCAAAAGGAACCCAGCCTTGGATTGGGGTCAGGCATATATTGGGTTTCTTCTACTAGAGGCGGTCAACACCAAGAAAAGCCTGGGGCCTGCCTGGCCCACCCCTTTCCCTTTGCTTCCTGGGGAGATGAGTCCCAAGCATCACCATCCCAGCTCCATTTCTTACCTGTCAGCATCTCCATCCCACAGTCAGAATCCTCCGATGGCAGATGCCCAGCCATTGAGTCTGTCATTTCCTCAGAGGTTGGTGAGGGGTCTGAAGACAAAACTCCAAATGACACGGGTGTCTTCTGCCTGTCATACTCCCGTCACAGTCCCTCAGGGACCACCCAGCCCAGTCTCCCCACAGACAAGGGTCCTTTTCTTTCCCTTTTTTTTTCATTCGAGATGGAATCTCACTCTATTGCTCAGAGGAGGCTCATTAGCACTCCAGTCTCATAGGCTGAGTTGAGCTCCTCCCCAAGGCTGGTGGTTGCCCTCCTGGCCCACGACACACACAGCAGGCCCTGTTCCTTCTCACCTGGCCTGCAGTCTTCACACATGCTGCCCTTGTCTGACCTGTGAAGGGAAGCAGGAAATGACACCTGTCAGCCAAGTCCAGGGCCACCCTGCCCCAGCCTTGCCCCTCCAGGCAGTCAGGGCCCACCACGGTCGCCATGGCAGAAGGCATCCCTGTCCCCATCAGCCCCTGGCCCTCCAGGATGGTGCTCCCCACCTCCACCAGGGAGAGAGATTCCCCGTGCCTTGTCTCCAGGGACCACAATCTCCAGGGGTGGCCGAGCCAGGCACCTGCTCACTGTCCTCGGGTGAACCATCTGGGGATGCCCCTTCCTCACCATCTGGGAGCTCTGGGCTCCTGGGCTTGGCACAGTAGGGGTTTGATCACTGCTTGTGGGGGACTGAGACGTGCAGGGCCTGGAAAATGTTAAGAATCTGGGGAGGGGGCTGGGAATGAAGGTGGCAGGAACCCTGCGACGGATGATTTGGTTAATTCCCGCCCTCCCAGCAAACTGCAGGGAGAGGCCTGATATGATGTGGGGATTCTGGGATAAATGGCCCACTCCTGTCCCTAAGAGGTCAGAACATGCTTGGGGAGTGTTGGTGGATGGTAGCCAAGCTGACTGCTGGGGGCAGGGTCTGGTGGGCACTCGGGACAGGCATCGAACCTGGTGTTGGTATGTATTTACGCATGTAGGTGTATGTGTACATATATATATATATATTCATGTTTGTTTGTTTTTTTTGTGGCACAATCTTGGCTCAGTGCAACCTCTGCTCCAGGGTTCAAGTGATTCTCCTGCCTCAACCTCCCAAGTGGCTGAGACTGCAGGCATGTGCCACCATACTCGGCTAATTATTTTTGTATTTTTACTAGAGACAGGGTTTCGCCATGTTGGCCAGGTTGGTTTCGAACTCCTGGCCTCAGGTGATCTGCCTGCCTCAGCCTCCCAAAGTGCTGGGATTATAGGCATAAGCCATCGTGCCCGGCCACATGTTTGTATTTTTGAGACAAGGTCTTACTCTGTTGTCCAGGCTGGAGTACAGTGGTGCGATCATAGCTCACTGCAGCCTTGACCTCCCAGGCTCAAGCAATCCTCCCACCTCAGCCTCCCAAGTAGCTGGGACCACAGGTACCAGCCACCATGCCCAGCTAACTTTTTATGTTTTGTAGAGACAAGGGTCTCACTATGTTGCCTAGGCTGGTCTCAAACTCCAGGGGTTGGCCGGGCGCGGTGGCTCACGCTTGTAATCCCAGCACTTTGGGAGGCCGAGTCGGGCGGATCACGAGGTCAGGAGATCGAGACCACGGTGAAACCCCGTCTCTACTAAAAATAGAAAAAATTAGCCGGGTGTGGTGGCGGGCGCCTGTGGTCCCAGCTACTTGGAGAGGCTGAGGCAGGAGGATGGCGTGAACCTGGGAGGTGGAGCTTGCAGCGAGCCGAGATCGCGCCACTGCACTCCAGCCTGGGTGAGAGAGCGAGACTCCGTCTCAAAAAAAAAAAAAAAAAACTCCAGGGGTCAAGACATCCACCCACCTCAGTCTCCCAAAGTGCTGGGATTATAGGAATGAGCCATCAAGCCTGGCCTGGTGTGGGCGTGTATTTATTTTGAGACAGAGTCTCACTCTGTCACCCACCCAGGCTGGAGTGCAGTGGCACAATCTCAGCTCACTGCAACCTCTGCCTCTCGGGTTCAAGCTATTCTCTGGCCTCAGCCTCCCGAGTAGCTGGGATTACAGGTGCCTGCCACCACGCCCAGCTAATTTTTTGTATTTTTAGTAGAGACGGGGTTTCACCATGTTGGTCAGGCTGGTCTCAAACTCCTGAACTCAGGTGATCCACCCACCTCAGACTCCCAAAGGCCTGGGATTACAGGTATAAGCCACTGCGCCTGGCCTTTATTTTCATTTAATGAGAACCTCAGCCAGGCGCAGTGGCTCAGCCCTGTTATCCCAGCTCTTTGGGAGGCCAAGGCAGGAGGATCACTTGAGGCCAGGAGTTCAAGACCAACCTGAACAACACAGTGAGACTTCGGGCTCTGTTAAAAAAAAAAAAAGCAGAGACGACCTCATTGAAGGCATATAGGAAATAAAACTAAGATATATTTTGGCTTTGTAAATCAGTGTTTTCACATACTGAATCGGCTAAACCTGGGAGGTGGAGGTTGGAGCGAAGTCATGCTACTGCACTCCAGCTTGAGCAACAGGGTGAGATTCCGTCTCAAAAAAACAAACAAAAAAAATCCAGGTGAGAACATGGAATAATTTGTTTAAAATAGTCATCACGAGTTAGCACCTAGAAAAAAACATACAAAGGGTAGATACTAGGAATACTAGTGGTTGCCTGAGGAAGATGTGATTGGAGCTTTCCTTCATGTGTTACATAGTTTTTGGTATGTTTTGTTTTAAGAGACAGAGTCTTGTTCTGTTGCCCAGTTCAGTGGTGCAATCACAGCCCACTGCAGCCTCAACTTCTTGGGCTCAAGCGATTCTCCCGAATAGCTGGGACAACAGGTATGTACCACCACATCCAGTTAATTGTTTTATTTTTTGTAGAGATGGAGTCTTGCTATGCTGCCCAGGCTGGTTGTAAACTCCTGGGATCAAGTAATCCACCTGCCTCAGTCTCCTCAGTAGCTGGAACTAGAGGTGTGCACCACCATGGCTGGCTACTTTTTAAAATTTTTTGTAGAGAAAGAGTTTCGCCATGTTGCCCAAGCTGGTCTGGAACTCCTAGGCTCAAGTGATCCTCCCACATTGGCCTCCCAAAGTGCTAGGATTACAGACATGAGCCACTGCACCCGCTCCATGTATTACACAGTTCTCTATCATTTAACTGTTTCATATCATACATGTGTAAACAGAAAAAGCACACACATGCAAAATCCTCTAATGTTTGCATTTTCTATAGAGATGGAGTCTCACTGTGTTGCCCAGGCTGATCTTAAACTGCTGGACTCAAGCGATCTGCCACCTCGGCCTCCCAAAGTGTTGGGATTATAGGTATGCGACACTGTGCCTGGCCCTAAGTATTTATTTTAAGCCATTAGGTCTGGAGTAATTTGTTACATAGCAGCAGATAAATAATACACATATTTTCTATAGTGATCACATTTATAATTTAAATTGAATTTAAAATGCTGGGAGCAGTGGCTCATGCCTGTAATCCTAGCACTTTAGGAGCTGTGTCATTTTTGGAAAGGTACTTGAACTCTCTGTGCCTTCAAATCCATTTTCTAAAATGTGGGCGGGGCACAGTGGCTCATGCCTGTAATCCCAGCACTTTGGGAGGCCAAGCCGGGTGGATCATCTGAGGTCAGGAGTTCAAGACCAGCCTGGTCAACAAAGTGAAACCTGGTCTCTATTAAAAACACAAAAATTAGCCGGGTATAGTAGTGAGTACCTGTGATCCCAGCTACTGGGGAGGCTGAGGTTGGAGAATTGCTTGAACCCAGGAGGCAGAGGTTGCAGTGAGCCGTGATCACGCCACTGCACTCCAGCCTGGATGACAGAGCAAGAATCTGTCTCAAAAACAAACAAAAAAAAGTGGATAGCAGCATCTACCTCGAAGAATTGTTGTGGGATCAACAGTGCGGAGAATCTAGCAACTATAAAAGAAAAAAAAGTATCAGGACCCTCTATAAATTTATCATGCCAAGAGGGAAGTTACACCCTGACCGAGTCACATAGCATGTTTGTAACTTCTGCTTCTTAAATTGTAATTTATTCCTTCCTTATTATTTTCATTCTGCAAATGACTATGAGAGACCAGAGACTAGTCCTCCTCTCCTTACAATCACTTACCTTTGTTACAGATTAACCGCGTCCTTTATTGTTCTGTACCTAACTCACACCAGATGGCACAAAAGACCCCATGACTTACATCTTCAGTGTAGAAGGTTAAATACACCTTTCCCAGAAAAAAGACCACCTCGTCTGGGTGCAGTCGCTCATGCCTGTAATCCCAGTACTTTGGGAGGCCGAGGTGAGCAGACTGCTTATGCCCAGGAATTTGAGACTGGCCTGGGCAATGTGGTGAAACCCTGTCTCTACAAAAAATACAAAAATTAGTCAGGTATGTTGGTGCATGCCTGTAGTCCCAGCTACTAGGGATGCCCAGGTGGGAGGATCGCTTGAGCCAGGGAGGCTGAGGATGTAATGAGTTACGATTGCACCACTGCACTCCAGCCTGGGTGACAGAGTGAAAGAAAGACCACCTGGACCAATCAGATTGTTTTAACTATGTATTAAGCCTTAAACGGAGAGATGCTGAAATTCTGCTAAGCTTCCCTAAACTTTGTCTATGCAAGTGATCCCAAACTTCTAAGCCTTGGAACACTGTCTTCCACTCTTGGGTATCTGTGCTTTCCAGGTGGCCCTCCTTAAACTCTGTGCATGAATAAACTCCCTTTAGATTCTGACCCTTTTGATTATTTGAGGTTGACACACTGTGCAATATACATCAGAATACCAATTTTTTTTTTTTTTTTTTTTTTTAGACAGAGTCTCGCTCTGTCGCCCAGGCTGGAGTGCAGTGGCGCGATCTCGCCTCACTGCAACCTCCGCCTCCCGGGTTCAAGCAATTCTCTGCCTCTGCCTCAGCCTCCCGAGTAGCTGGTATTACAGGTGCCCGCCACCACGCCCGGCTAATTTTTGTATTTTTGGTAGAGACGGGGTTTCACCATGCTGGCCAGGATGGTCTTGAATTCCTGACCTCGTGATCCACCCGCCTCGGCCTCCCAAAGTGCTGGGATTACAGGCGTGAACCACTGCGCCCGGCCCGATCGCTTATATTTTAAAAAAGATGTTTTCTTCATTTCCTGCCCCTTTTACCCCCGCTACAAAGTTCCAAAGGCTTTAATGTTGTTGCAACGGCCATCAGATGTCAAGATGGGGGGTTCAGCTCCCTAATGCGGGGCAGCCTCCGAGGGGGCCGAGCCTGCCCAGGATGAGCGGCGCCGGGCGGCGGGGGACGCTGCGGGGTCCCCGGGACCTGGCTGGAGGAGGTGTTGGGGGGCGCACGTACCCAGGCTCAGGTGAGGCGAGTGTGCGGCAACCGCTGCAGCCGGAGCTAGCGGGCTTGCAGTGGCCATTGAGGAGCTTTTCCCCGACCTTCTGTTTGTGCCCGCCAGGCGACAACCACTTGGTGTGCAGCGCCTGCTCGCTCAGCGTCAGGACCTTGCTGCACCCTACGCTGCAGGCTGGGAAGTCGCGCCGGTAGTAGCAACACAGGCAGTGGTAAAGCTCCTCCTTGTAGCTTACTGGTGTTGGCGGCCGGGTCGGAGCCTGCGGACACTGACCGGCCGGCTGTAGCCACGCGTCTGCGCATGCGCGCTCCTGGAGGCCCTAACAGCCGCTCCTCGAGTTCCGATTGGTTCCACGTCAAGGGCGGGTCTCTCGACGTCACTGGGGCGCACCTTCGCTGACGTCACAGGCGCGGGCCCTCAGCGACGTAGTAGCGCCAAGCCTCCCGCGACATCACAGTGACGCTACAGTGCCTGGAGCTGGGCTGTTTTGTCTTCAGAGTGGTGCCTGGTAACCGCGACTTCCGCGACTTCCCCGCCATGTTCTGTGTGTTGCTGGCTGGAGAAGGGTAGTTGACAAACTGACCCAGCACGGTGTTTCTGTGGGTCAAAACTAGAAAACTATATCCGGGCGCCGAGGTGGAAGGATCCCTTCAGTCCAGGAGTTAAAGAGCAGCCTGGAAAACATGGCGCGACCCCATCTCTGCCGTCCCACCTCAGCTTCCCAGATACTTGAACCCCAAGGTTCAAGGCTGCAATGAGCTATGATCCCATCACAGCACTCCAGCCTGCGAGACTGAGGTAAACCTGTCTAAAAAAGTAAAAAAACTATCCAAGTGTGCAACAGGGAGGGACTGCTTAAAGAAAATAGAATTGTATGTTCAAATACATTTAACAAGTGCAAAATGTATAGGCTTAAATAAATAGGCCTGGCCGAGCGCGTTCGCTCACGCCTGTAATGCCAACATTTTGGGTGCCCTAGGCAGGCCGATCACTTGAAGTCAGGAACTCGAGACCAACCTGGCCAACATGGTGAAACCCCATCTCTACTAAAAATATAAAAATTAGGCCGGGCACCTTGCATCGTTTCAGGGGGCTGACACCTCCCTAAGGGCCTGATAATTGAGCCCCTCGGACTTGAGGGTGAGAAACGTTGGCTCAGTTCTTCCCAGGGTGATCAGCTCAGGGGTAAGCGAGGAGAGGCCAGAAAACAGGACCCATGAGAAGGGCCCCCTCCTGGAGTTTGAGGCCCATTCCTTCCTGCCCCTGCGTCTCCTCTGTCCAGGACTCCTCCCAGCTCTGCCCCACTCCTGGGGCCATGGCCATGGGGGGCTGCATTTGGGTACAGGCCCTAGCGGCAACCCTGGGCCCAAAATGGGCGGGCTCACCTGGAGGGAATCAGAGTAACATGGCAAAAAGCGGGAAAAGCCGCCCTGGAAGCGCGCCTCTCTGCCCCCTGACGTCAGTGGGTGGGTGCACTCTTCCCTCACCTCACTCAGGCAGCGGCAGGAGTTCCATGGGAGCACTGTCCTGCTCCCTCTGCTGCCTCTTTTTAGACTTGGGGCTACCATAACACTTTCCCTTCCCCAGCCCTGCCAACCTTGTGGGACACTGGGCTTCCCTCTTACACGGTCCTGGGGACAGGCCTGTCCTGT
Source organism: Nomascus leucogenys (assembly GCF_006542625.1). Taxonomy (NCBI): domain Eukaryota; kingdom Metazoa; phylum Chordata; class Mammalia; order Primates; family Hylobatidae; genus Nomascus; species Nomascus leucogenys. Next base: position 46,661,814 of record NC_044397.1, read on the forward strand.
ATCATACCTACAGTGAGACCCTTTTTTTCTCCAGGGCCTGGGGAGCAGCCAGGCTTCATGAGTTAAATACAGATCTGAACCATACCAAGCTGGGATTGGGGTACACACTCTCCTCCTCTGAAAACTAGCTAGGGGTTCGAACTTGGTGGGTACACCCTCTCCTCTTCTGAAAACTAGCTAGGGGTTCGAACTTGGTGAGAGGGAGAGTGTGACAGAGCCAGAGTAGACAAGGACTGATCACCTGGAAAAACCTGCCATCAAAGACCTTGACGAGTGCTGGGTGCAGTGGCTCATGCCTGTAATCCCAGCACTTTGGGAGGCTGAGACAGGTGGATCACTTGAGGCCAGGAGTTCGAGTCCAGCCTAGGCAGCATGGCAAAACCGTATCTCTACTAAAAATAAAAAACTTAGCTAGGTATGCTACGCTCCTATAATCCCTGCTATTCGGGAGGCTGAGGCAGGAGAATGGTTTGAACTGGAGAGTTAGAGGTTGAAGTGAGCCGAGATCGTGCCACTGCACTCCAGCCTGGGAGACAGAGTGAAACTGTCTCAAAAAAAAAAAAAAAAAAAAGAAAAAAGAAAATGGCCTTGGCAGAGGGGCTGGCCTGGCAGTGCCTTCCCTTGGGTTTCTCCTGGGTAGGCCTCTGCCATGAGGTGCTTCCTTCTGCCTGTCCATGGCCCACAGCAAAGGAATGTCTGCTTCTGAGGGTTGGGTGGGGGACTGCTGGCAGAACTGGAAACCTTCTTCAGGTGGATTTGTTTTTTTTTTTTTTTAACGCAGTCTCACTCTGTCACCCAGGCTGGAGGGCAGTGGTGCAATCTCTGCTCACTGCAACCTTTGCCCGCCCCCACTGGGTTCAAGCAATTCCCATGTCTCAGCCTCCTGAGTAGCTGAGATTACAGGCATGCACCACCACACCTGGCTAATTTTTGTATTTTTTATAGAGACGGAGTTTCACCATGTTGGCCAGGCTGGTCTGGAACTCCTGACCTGAAGTGATCTGCCCACCTTGGCTTCCCAAAGTGCTGGGATGACAGGCGTGAGCCACTGTGCCTGGCCCCTTCAGGTGAATTTTGAGGCTTCACTACAATACTAGTTCCTCGTTGCTGCTGCAACAGATTACTACACACTTAGTTGCTTAAAACAGCACAGAGATATTCCCTTACAGTTCTGAAGGCCAGAATTCTAAAGTCAGTTCCACTGAGTCAAGATGGGAGCAGAGTCAGTGCCTTACCAGGCTCCGTGGGAGAATCTTTTTCCTGGCCCTTGGAGGCGGCCTGTACTCCTCAGCTTGTGCTGCCCTTCTCGAATGACTTGAGTTTCCTGCTTTCATCACTATACCTCTCACCATTCTCCATCACCTGCTCTGCTCTTATAAGGATCCAGGTGAGTACATAAACCCTGCGGGGACAAGCTGGCCAAAGACTCTTAACTTCATTATACTTGCAAAGCCCCTTTTGCCATATAGGGTCATGTTCACCGGTTCTGGGGATTATGATGTGGGCATCTTGGGGGCATCAGCCTACTACAGCTAGGCTGCAAAACTATTACACCCTTCTGGTGTTTCAATGATTGGGAGAAAAAGGGTTGGGATTTTTTGCTTTGGGGCCCCTGTTAAACTTGTATCTGTCAGGTCTGGGGTTCCTCTTAACCTTGTGTTTTTGTTTTTTCTTTTTTGAGACGGAGTCTTGTTCTATCATCCAGGCTGGCAGTGGCGCAGTCTCAGCCCACTGCAACATCTGCCTCCTGGGTTCAAGGAATTCTCCTGCCTCAGCCTCCCGAGTAGCTGAGACTGCGGGCGCCTGCCACTACGCCTGGCTAAGTTTTGTATTTTTGGTAGAGACAGGGGTGGGACTGGGGGGTGGGGGAGGGCAGGGGGTTTTCCCCCTGCCTGTTGTCCTTGGCTCAAAGCGATCTGCCCTGCCTCTGCTCCCGAAGTGCTAGGATTACAGGCCTGCACCACCGCCACTGTAAAATCTTATTTCCACACAGCTGAGACATGTTTTAGGAAGTTTGCTAAAAGACCCCTGGAGACGTCCTCATTGTGGCCTCCCTGTTGTCATGTTTAATTTGATTGATCTTTTCTGCCCTCCTGCTTTTCATAAATTAAAAGGCTAAAAAGAGGTACTAAACTTTAAAACTTCTCTTATAGTCTCCCATTAAACTAATTCTAAGAACCACCACAAAGGGGAAAATTTTTTTTGAAAGCAGTAAAATGATATGGTCTGTTAGGATGTAAAATACAGGAAATATGTCATTATATGTTGTTGCTGCTCTGATATAGGAATGTATTATGGAGAATCAACTTTTGGTCAGTTTTCAGAGAAATGGAATAATCGTATCACTGATCTACGTAAACAAGTTGAAGAATTGTCTGAAAGAAAATATGGTGTGTCTAAACTGGAAAAGTCCTGTAATAGTTTGTTCATGAGCATTTACACAATGGAGTTGCTGTTTCATCATGGGGGTACTGTGGACAAGCCCAGGGCTGCTGGTGAGTCATGCCATCCTTACATGTCTTTCCTTGTAAGGTACTTTGCAGTGTCTGTCTAAATATTAGAAACTTTCTTTGTTTCTAGATTACTAGAAAGCTAAGGAAAAGTTGTATTTCTCTAATTATCAAATAGCATTTCTTTTATACTTTCAGTGTGGATATTTGGGATTTATTTACATATTTATTGCAAAGCCCTGGATCTTAGGGATTTGATAGAAAAAAAAATATATATATATACACACACATATACTATATATAGTGTATGTATATACTATATATATACGTGTGTATATATACTATATATATACACGTGTGTATATACTATATATATACGTGTGTATATACACTATATATATGTGTGTGTATATATACTATATACGTGTGTGTATATACACTATATATATACGTGTGTGTATATATACTACATATACATATATACATGTATATATATATTCTCTATATATACGTGTATAGATATATATAGATATATATATTTTTTTTTTTTTTTTTTTTTTTTTTGAGATGGAGTCTCGCTCTGTCACTGTGGCTGGAGTGCAGTGGCGTGATCTCAGTTCACTGCAACCTCCGTCTGCCAGGTTCAAGCAATTCTCTGCCTCAGCCTACCGAGCAGGTGGGATTATAGGCGCCCACCACCATGCCCCACTAATTTTTGTATTTTTAGGTGAGACAAGGTTTCACGATCTTGGCCAGGCTGGTCTTGAACTCTAGACCTTGTGATCCACCCACCTCAGCCTCCCAAAGTGCTGGGATTATAGGCGCGAGCCACCATGCCCAGCCAAATAATATTTTTTTAAACTAATTGTTTCTCTCAATCTGCTATGTTAAATTCGTTATTCGGCCAGGCACAGTGGCTCACACCTGTAATCCCAGCACTTTGGGAGACCGAGGCAGGCAGATCACCTGAGGTGGGAGTTTGAGACCAGTCTGACCTACTGAAAATGCAAAATTATCCAGGTGTGGTGGCGCATGCCTTTGGTCCCAGCTACTTGGGAGGCCGAGGCAGGAGCATTGCTTGAACCGGGGAGGCAGAGGTTGCAGTGAGGCAAGATGGCGCCACTGCACTCTAGCCTGGGCAACAAGAGCAAAATTCTCTCTGAAAAAAAATTCAGTATTCACCAAGATGCCTCTATTATTTCTACTTTTATCTTGATGCATCGCTGAGTTGACGTTAGATTTCAAATTCTTCTTTTCCCTTATCCTATTCTATCCTAAAGCCACCTTTATATAATGATGAAAGAAATTAGCAATTTGTTATCATCTCTCTGATGGTATATAGTAAATGCTCACCTAAAAATAGCAACAACCAGTGAAAAAAATCATGTGTTTTGCTGTTTTTATTTGGATGACTATTTATTTTTCAATCTACTAGCAAGCTATAGAATTGTATGACATGCAGAATTTTAACTGAAGTGCTTTAAGTGAACATTTAAACGTGATAAACCATATTGATGGTGTTTATGTTAATATACTTGAACATTTTTTCTTCGTCATGAGTAATATAACCTACCCCTCAATGAAAGTCTAGAATTAGAGTAAATTTACTAATGAATTCAATAACTTCCATAATATTTTTAGTTATGAGCTCAAGGTTCTTTTAGTGTTTCTTCCACTTTTTAATAGCGTACGCCTTTTTTGCCTTTGTTTTTTATTGGTTCATTTTAAAGCAAAAACCTCATAACGTGCTATTTGGAAGCACTGTAACCTAGTGGTAACATCATAGGCTCTGGGGACACAGCCTGGCCACATCTCTTCTCCTTTCTGAGCCTTAATATCCTTTTGTGTTCATGAGAACTGAATATCTATCCCGAAGATTTGATAAGATAGTAAAGTGCTTTACATAATACCGGGCTTATAAATACATAGTAAATGTTTCCTTCTTATGTTTTTATTGGTTGGTTGATTGAGACAGAATCTTGCTCTGTCAGCCAGGCTGGAGTGCAGTGGTACTATCTGGGCTCACTGCAACCTCTGCCTCCCGGGTTCAAGAAATTCTGCTGCTTCAGCCTCCCAAGTAGCTGGGATTACAGGCGTGCACCACCACACCCAGCTAATTTTTGTATTTTTAGTAGAGACAGAGTTTTGTCTTGCAGGCCAGGCTGTTCTCGAACTCCTGACCTCAAGTGATCCACCTGCCTCCCAAAGTGCTGGGATTACAGGCATGAGCCACCACACCTGGCCTATGTTTTTATTATATTGTTAGTTTAGTACTATTCTGAGTAAAAATAATTTGCTGTTATAGTTTTATTAATTGACTATGACAATTTTATAAATGTCAGTGCTTTTTATAAGGTGATACAGATTATGTTGTGGGGCTTTTGTTGTGATGGTGATTTATTAGATTATTTTGTTTAAAGACAATAATGTTCAGCTGTTGTGAAATTATAAAAACAGTCTTCACATTTCATAATTTTAATGCAATATTAATGGTAATTACCTTAGGGAAAGATAGTTTTGTTGTGATATATAAGTATAATACTGAAGTTTAGTGTACAGCAAAGGATATTAAACCTAAGTCAGCACTAATGTGTTATATGGTACACTTGAAACTTTAGTACAGATATCAATGTTTAGCAAATAGACATGAACACATAATGATAGCAAAAAAATGGAGCTGTTCTGATGGGAGACCGTTGATTATGTTTGATTTTAATACTTCCCATGCTCTTGACTTTTTTTTTTCTTTGAGAGAGAGTCTTGCTCTGTCACCCATGGTGCAGTGGCACCATCTCAGCTCGCTGCAACCTCCACCTCTCAGGTTCAAGCGATCCTCTCACCTCAGCCTCCCTAGTAGCTGGAACTACAGGTGAGTGCCACCTCGCCCTGCTAATTTTTGTATTTTTAGTAGATACGGAGTTTCACCATGTTGGCCATGCTGGTCTGGAACTCGTGACCTCAGGTGATCAACCTTCCTCGGCCTCACAAAGTGCTGGGGTTACGGGCGTGAGCCACCACGCCTGGCCAGCTCTTGACTTTTTATAGCTGTTGTATTATTTTAATCTTGAGTAAATAAATGCTTGCTGAAATGTTGCAGTTCACAAGAATCTTCTGCCTCTGTTATTTAAAAAATTATTTGTAAAAGTCCAATAAGGTTACACTAATGTTTATGTTTTGAAAATATTACCTCTTCCATTTAGTATTGTATGTATTAAATAAAATTAGATGGTGATTTTTTTTGGCTTTATAATGTGGTTCAGATTTTTATAGGAAGTCTGGCTGTGTCTACATTGCCTTAAAGCAATGGGATATTTCTCTTTTTTTTTTTTTTTTTTTGAGCTAGAGTTTCGCTCTTATTGCCCACGGTGGAGTGCAATGGTGTGATCTCGGCTCACTGTAACATCTGCCTCCCAGGTTCAAGCAATTCTTCTAGCTCAGCCTCCTGAGTAGCTGTGATTACAGGCACCCACCACCATGGCCGCCTAATTTTTGTATTTTTAGTAGAGTTGGGGTTTCACCATGTTGGCCAGGTGGGTCTCAAACTCCTGACCTCAGGTGATCCTCCCGCTTCAGCCTCCCAAAGTGCTAGGATTACAGGCGTGAACCATCTCACCCCACCAGGAATCTTTTTTAAGAAGGCTATCTACTTATGGAATTCCTTGCAAAGGAAAGGATTCGTTTTGTGATTAAAAAGTAAGACTCTTGGGTTCTTGTTGGACTCCTATCTCTGTTCTTAGTAATATATCTTTGTTATTGTTGACAAATATTCATTCACCACTAGGGTTATATTTAATTGTTTGAGTTATTTTATGTTTTTTTTTGTTGTTGTTGTTTTGAGACAGTCTTGCTCTGTCGCCCAGGCTGGAGGGCAGTGGCACAATCTCGGCTCACTGCAACCTGCACCTCCCAGCTTTAAGCAATTCTCCTGCCTCAGCCTCCCGAGTAGCTGGGAGTACAGGTGCCTACCAGCATGCCCAGCTGATTTTTGTATTTTTAGCAGAGATGGGGTTTTACCATTATTGGCCAGGCTGGTCTTGAACTCCCGAGCTTGTGATCTGCCCGCCTCGGACTCCCAAAGTGCTGGGATTACAGACTTGAGCCACCGTGCCCGGTGTATTATATGTATTTTTATCTACCACTTTTTAATTTGTCTGAGTCCAACATTGAGTCAGTCATGCCAGTGTTACCTTTTGAAACATGAACACTGCCTGCACCTGACTGGCATGCAACTGACATTTTCTTTCACAATTTTCTGCTACTTATTGCTAAAAATAATAGTATCCATGTCTTGCTTTTGGGCCTGAGATTTTTATAGCATATATGGGAATATATGATTGTTTTTCTATATGTGTAGAGGAAGATAGTCTTGAATGCAATGTGATATTAAAGGATCCCATTTAAGATTTTTGTAAGCTGCTTCAAAGACCTGTAGGTTGTAAAGTAGGTCACTTGTGAGGACACATGCTCCATGAATCACCTTATGAGACAGTTTACAATTACTATTTTGTTTTGTTACTCTGTAGAAACCTCAAATGAAGGTTTAGTTGCGCTCAAGCGTCCGGATTGTCTTTTCTTAATTTTTTTTTTTTCCCCGAGATGGAGTCTTGCTCTGTCACCCAGGTTGGAGTGCAGTGGCATGACCTTGGCTCACTGCAGCCTCCACCTCCTGGGTTCAAGCAATTCTCTTGCTTCAGCCTCCCGAGTAGTTGGGATTACAGGCATCTGCCACCACGCACAGCTCATTTTTGTATTTTTAGTAGAGACAGTGTTTTACCATGTTGGCCAGGCTGGTCTAGAACTCCTGACCTTGTGATCTGCCAGTCTCGGCCTCCCAAAGTGCTGGGATTACAGGTGTGAGCGATCGTGCCCAGCCTGTCTTTTCAAAACCACCCGTGGTGATTCAATGTTAAATATGTACTAGTGGATGTTACTTTGCTGAATATTGCCTAGTGAATATTAAGTAGTCTCACCTTTCAGACATGAACTTATGAATTTAAGACATGAAGATTTACAGCTTGATAAACCAGCTTCAAGAGGTAGGTCTTCAGTCTTAAGTCAGATTAGAAGATTATGTGTGGGCCGGCCGTGGTGGCTCACACCTGTAATCCCAGCACTCTGGGAGGCTGAGGTGGGTGGATCATGAAGTCAGGAGATCGAGACCATCCTGACTAACAGGATGAAACCCCATCTCTACTAAAAATACAAAAACTTAAACGGGCATGGTGGTAGGCGCCTGTAGTCCCAGCAACTCGGGAGGCTGAGGCAGGAGAATGGAATGAACCTGGGAGGCGGAGCTTGCAGTGAGCCGAGATCCCGCCACTGCACTCCAACCTGGGCGACAGAGTGAGACTCCATCTCAAAAAAAAAAAAAAAAAAAGATTATGTGCAATAATTATTTAATGCTTGACATTGTTTTTTTAAAATGGTACCTTCCACATGAAATAATATGCCTGTAACTATTAATTATGTTCCAGGACAGGAGAATTCATGTTGTCAAAATTCTTTTTTTTTTTTTTTTTTTGATTTTTTTTTTTTTATTTTTGAGATGGAGTTTTGCTCTTGTTGCCCAGGCTAGAGTGCAATGGCATGATCTACGCTCACCGCAACCTCTGCCTCCTGGGTTCAAGCAATTCTCCTGCCTCAGCTTACTGAGTAGCTGAGATTACAGGCATGCGCTACCACACCTGGATAATTTTGTATTTTTAATAGAGGTGGGGTTTCTCTATGTTTGTCAGGCTAGTCGGAAACTTCCAACCTCAGATGATCCACTCATCTCAGCCTCCCAAAGTGCTGGGATTACAGGCCAGAGCTACCCTGCCCAGCCTCATTTGTCAAAATTACAATACTCTCTAAAACAGTGAACTCATTTTCTTTTTTTAACCCATTATAAATACATGTAAATATTACATTTATGGGTAGACAGAACTAAAAGAACAAAATTTGGCCTACTTTTGAGATGGAAGATTTATCTGGCATAATACATTGAACAGGTTATTATTGAAGTCTACACCAGTCACCTGAACAAGCATTCATGAAATGTCTGTGATACCCAGGACACAAGAACGTTTCCATGCATATCATCTCTTAATTGTTTAGATGTGTTTTGAAAGAAATAGAAATAGAATTGGTTTTCTTACTTGTTTTGCCTCTGGAGTGAAGTGAGGACAAAACAGAATGGAATCACACTGTTTAGATTTACTAAAATGGAAGGATTGCAGCAAGATCATATCCCTAGTCTCCCCATAGCAAATGGCACCTGCTAGCTTTTCTTTTCTTTTCTTTTTTTTTGAGATTGAGTCTTGCTCTGTCATCCACGCTGGAGTGCAGTGGCGTGATCTCAGCTCACAGCAACATCCATCTCCCAGGTTCAGGCAATTCTCCCTGTCTCAGCCTCCCAAGTAGCTGGCATCACAGGCACCTGCCACCAGGTCTGCCTAATTTTGTATTTGTAGTAGAGTTGGGGTTTCACCATGTTGGCCAGGCTGGTCTCAAACTCCTGACCTCAGGTGAGCTGCCCACCTTGGCCTCCCAAAGTGTTGGGATTACAGGCGTGAGCCACTGTGCCCGGTCATATGTTTTTTATAATGTTGTTTTATTTTAGGAAAGTAAATACAATGAGTAGGACTCAGCTCCAACAGCTCCACAATTCTCGTACTTTTTTTTTTTTTTGAGATGGAGTTTTGCTCTTGTTGCCTAGGCTAGAGTACAATGCTGTGAACTCAGCTCACTGCAGCCTCTGCCTTCTGGATTCAAGCAATTCTCCTGCCTCAGCCTCCCCAATAGCTGGGATTACAGGGGCCTGCCACCTTGCCTGGCTACGTTTTTATTTTTAGTAGAGACGTGGATTCACCACGTTTGCCAGGCTGGTCTCGAACTCCCAACCTCAGTTGATTCACGTTTCTTGGCCTCCCAAAGTGCTGGGATTACAGGTGTGAGTCACTGCACCTATCTGTAATGGGATATTTCACTGCAGACTTTGATGAACAGAACATTAGCATTTTTGATGGTGTTTTTATTTTACTCATAATATTTTTCTTTGGACTCAATTACAATAACAGAAGTAAAGATCAAATTATAAAAATTAAAGAGCAATACAGATTCAATAATTATTCTTTTCTACATATTGTGTTTAAATGATACCCTTTTTTCTTTTTGTCTTTATAGCTCAAGCTGTAAAAACCAAAGGTCCACCCCTTTTTTCCAGTCTCAAGTTGATGACCTTTATGTAGAAGGCCTTCCCCCCACAGGAATTTTTTTTTTTTTTGTGTGACAGAGTTTTTACTCTTGTCGCCCAGGCTGTAGTGCAATGGCATGATCTAGGCTGGAGTACAATGCTGTAATCTCAGCTCACTGCAGCCTCTACCTCCTGGGTTCAAGCGATTCTCCTGCCTCAGTCTCCTGAGTACCTGGGATTACAGGCGCCCGCCACTACACCAGGCTAATTTTGTATTTTTAATAGAGATGGGATTTCACCATGTTGGCCAGGCTGGTCTGGAACTGCTGAACTCAGGTGATCCTCCTGCCTCAGCCTCCCAAAGTGCTGGGATTACAGGCATGAACCACTACGCCAGGCCAGGAATTTTTTGTTGTTGTTTTTGTTTTTGTTTTTGAGACACAGTCTTGCTCTGTGCCCAGATTGGAGTGCAGTGGAGCAATCTCGGCTCACCGCAACCTCCGCCTCTTGGGTTCAAGTGATTCACTTGCCTCAGTCTCCTGAGTAGCTGGGACTACAGGCGTGAGTCACCATGCCCGGTTAATTTTTTTGTATTTTTAGTAGAGATGGGGTTTCTTTTTTTTTTTTTTTTTTTTTTTTTTGAGACGGAGTCTTGCTCTGTTGCCCAGGCTGGAGTGGAGTGCAGTGGCACAATCTTGGCTCACTGCAAGCTCCACCTCCCGGGTTCACGCCATTCTCTTGCCTCAGCCTCCCAAGTAGCTGGGACAATAGGCGCCTGCCACCACGCCTAGCTAATTTTTTGTACTTTTAGTACAGACGAGGTTTCACTGTGTTAGCCAGGATGGTCTCAATCTCTTGACCTCATGATCCACCCACCTCGGCCTCCCAAAGTGCTGGGATTACAGGCGTGAGCCACTGTGCCCAGCCAAGACAGGGTTTCACTATGTTGGCCAGGCTTGTCTGGTAATCCTGACTTCATCATCCACCCACCTTGGCCTCCCAAATTGCTGGGATTACAGGCGTGAGCCACTTTGCCCCACCAGAAATTTTTTTTAGGAAGGCTATCCACTTACAGAATTCCTGGCCTTGAGAGGATATTACTTGCAATGGAAAGGATTTGTTTTGTGATTAAAAAGTAAGACTCCTGGATTCATATTTGACTCTTGTCTCTCTTCTGAGTAATACATCTTTTTTATTGTTGCCAAATATTTACCACTAGGGTTATATTTACCTAAGTTTGAGTTATATTATGGGTTTTTTGTTGTTTTTTTTTTTTTGATGGAGTTTCTCTCTGGTTGCCCAGGCTAAAATGCAATGGTGTGATCTCGGCTCACTGTAACCTCTGCCTCCCAGGTTCAAGTGATTCTCCTGCCTCAGCCTCCTGAGTAGCTGGGATTACAGGCATGTCCCACCAAGCCCAGGTAATTTTGTATTTTTACTAGAGACAGGGTTTCTCCATGTTGGTCAGGTCTCAAACTCCTGACCTCAGGTGATCCACCTACCTCAGCCTCCCAATGTGCTGGGATTACAGATGTGAGCCACTGCACCCGGCCTATTCTAAGTATTTTTATCTTCCACTTTTTAATATATCTGGGTCCAACATTGAGTCAGTCATGCCAGTGTTAGCTTTTGAAACATGAACACTGCCCGCACCTGACTAGCATGCAACTGACATTTTCTTTCACAATTTTCTGCTACTTTTGCTAAAGAAAATAGTATCCATGTCTTGTTTTTAGGCCTGAGATTTTTGTGGCATATGTAGGAATATATGATTGCATTTCTAGTTGTGTAGAGGAAGATAGTCTTGAATGCAATGTGATATTAAAGGATCCCATGTAAGATTTTTGTAATATGCTTCAAAGACCTGTGGGTTGCAGAGTTACCACTTTACTTGTGAGGACACATGCTCGAAGCAGCTTATGAGACAATTTACAATATTATTTTATTTTGTTACTCTATGTAGAAATCTCAAATGAAGATTTAGTTGTGCTCAATCATCCAGATTGTCTTTTCTTAATTTTTTTTTTTTTTCAAGATGGAGTCTCTTTCTATTACCCAGGCTGGAGTGCAGTGGCATGATTTCGACTCACTGCAACTTCCACCTCCTGGGTTCAGGCAGTTATCCTGCCTCAGCCTCCCAAGTAGCTGGGATTATAGGCACCTGCCACCACGCCCGGCTGAGTTTTGTAATTTTAGTAGAGATGGGGTGCCAACATGTTGGCCAGGCTTGTCTCAAACTGCTGACCTCGTGATCTGCCTGCCTCTGCCTTCCAAAGTGTTGGGATTACAGGCGTAAGCCACTGTGCCCAGCCTGCCTTGTCTTTTCAAAACCACCCTTGGTGATTAAATGTGAAATATGTACTAGTGGATATTACTTTGCTGAATATTGCCTAGTGAATATTAAGTATTTATTCTTACCTTTCAGACATGAACTTATGAATTCAACACATGAAGATTTACAGCTTGACAAACCAGCATCAGGAGGTAGGCATTCAGTCTTAAGTCAGATTAGATTATGTGCAATAATTACCTAATGCTTAACATTTTTTAATGATACCTTCCATGTTAAATAATATGCCTCTAACTATTAATTATGTGCTAGGACAGGAGAATTCATGTTTTCAAAATTCTAATACTCTCTAGAACAGTAAACTCATTTTCTTTTTATTAACCCATTATAAATACATGTAAATATTGCATTTATGGGTAGACAGAACTAAAAGAACAATGTTTGTCCTACTTTTGAGATGTAAGATTTATCTGGCATAATGCATTGAATGGGTTATTATTGAAGTCTACACCAGTCACCTGAACAAGCATTCATCAAATGTCTATGATACCCAGGACACAACAAGTTTTTCTTTTAGAGTATGGAGCCGTGCATATCATCTCTTATTGTTAGATGTGTTTTGAAAGAAATAGAAATAGAATTGAATTTCTTACTAGTTTTGGCTCTGGAGTGGAGTGGGGACAAAACAGAATGGAATCACACTGTTAAGATTTACTAAAATGGAAGGATTGCAGCAAGATCATATCCCTAGTCTCCCCATAGCAAATGGCACCTGCTAGTTGTTTTTTTTTTTTCTTTTTCTTTTTTTGAGATGGAGTCTTGCTCTGTCGCCCACGCTGGAGTGCACTGGCATCATCTCAGCTCACTGCAACCTCCACCTCCTGGGTTCAAGCAATTTCTCCCTGCCTCAGCCTCCCAAGTAGCTGGGATTACAGGCAGCTGCCACCAGGCCTGCCTAATTTTTGTATTTTTAGTAGAGATGGGGTTTCACCATGTTGGTCAGGCTGGTCTCGAACTCCTGATCTCAGGTGATCCGCCTGCCTCGCCCCACCGAAGTGCTGGGATTATAGTCGTGAGCTGCCGTGCCCGGCCGTCTTACCGTTTTTAATATGCACTGATTATTAAAGTTTTAATCCTTCATAAGAGGAGAGAGAGTCAGGTAATGGAAACCCATATGCTTTTTACTGAGTACATTTTTCTGTACAGTCAAGGGTTTTATGCAGGAGGAGTGACACTGTTGGGAATCCTTTTTATTGGGCTGTACTTGTGCCGGGGTGCCACTCTGCGGTAACAGAGAGAGCTTTGACAGCAGCCACTGCTGCATTTGAAGATGAAGCCTCAGCGAAGCTGTCTTTTCTATCTTGCTCCTTAGACACTTCATCAACACCTCAAATACTTAGTTTTGATACTTCCTACAACATCTTTTGCCTCCCAAAGTCGCTCTCTGCCCCACTTTTATTCTGCTTCTCAGCAGAATTCTAGGTTGTTGTCACCTGCTCCCCAATACTCTTTTAAAAACTATTTTTATGGAAATTTTCAAACCTTGTGGGCTCTTGCTTGGCTCCTCCCTGTCTCATTTTCAGTCTCTTGAGGCCCCTGCCCTTATCCTCTCTACACTGGGGAGTGCCAGCCAGCAGCTTCACCCTGAGCCCTCTTTCGTTTTTCTTACTGTGTCTTCTTTACAGACAATCCCACCCTGCCCACTTCTTAAAAATATTATATTGTCTGTGTCATTCAGACTCGCATTTCTGGCCCTGAAGATGCCTCTCATACTAGACCTTTGTATTTGCCTACCTGTTTGATTCCTCCTCAGACCTCATGTGTCCCAGGCAGAGTCTCCATTCCCCTTTTCAGGAGCTCCTCTCAGGGTCTACCAGCTGCCCAAGCCAGATGCCCAGGAGTTACACTGAGGTGTGATTTCCTCCCTTCCCACATCCAGCCTAGCAAGGCCTCCTGACTCCGCCCTGAACAGAAAGCTCAGATCCTACCCTATCCTCCTTCACTGCCCTCCAGTGCTCAGTGGGAGCCATGCCACAGCGCAGCCAGGTCAGTCTCATTGAAAGTAGGAGGTGGAGCCTGTCCTTCTCTGGACTGTCATCTGTAGTGGCTTTCACTATACTTGGAGTAAACCTCACAGCCCCTGATAGGTTCTGCAGGGGCGTGGGGGAGCTGCTTCCTGCCATTTCTCTGCTTTCCTGCATCCCCTCTGTGGATCACTTGCTTTGTGCCAGTCACCATGGCCATTTGTGTGCCTTTCTTCCTCTCAGGTCACAGCCTCCTGGTACTGTCGCGCTGAGGCCTGGTGTTTGTGGAATGCTCTTACTTGAGGGCTTTCTGTGCCTCTCATTTCTATTTGTGTCACAGTTTAAATGTCACCATGTTGGAGAGGTCTTCACTGAGCACCGTCTCACCTCAGCCGTGAGGCTCACTAACTCATCCTCCTTTTATTTTTCACAAAGCGCTGCTGGCTGACTTTTTCCTCCCACTGCAGTACAGTAGCGCTGACAGTGCAGATCATGCCTGTCCTGTTTACTTCTCAAGCAGGTGCTCAACAAATATTCACAGAGTGAATCCATGGCAATAAAGTATTCTCTAAGCTGGAAGAAATGTCTGTGGCTTTTGGTCATGTAGCCTGCATTGTGACACTTAAGGGCGCAGGAGGGACTGCAGGCACCACATCTGGAAGGGCCACAAGCTGTCCCGAGCAAGGAAGGCTGCAGTGGGGATCCATGTTCCCATGACCCTGGGGCCCTCATCTTCTCCTGAAACAGACCCTTTGAGTTTTAGTGCACAGAAGCCAAGTCCCCTGGGTTAGGAGCCGTGCCCTCCCTGTGGATTTGAAGCAGAGTGCATGGCACTCACTGAGTCTTCAGAGACCAGGTTCTAGGTGCTACTCAGTTGGCAACTACAAACTTAGGTCACTAATTTTATGTTATTTTCAGAATTTGTGTACTTAGTTTTTGAACTACTTATACTATTTTACGTCTCTAAGAACTTAATGTATTGAACAAAGTCAAAATGTTAAGTTTCTTCTCATCAGCATTTTTTTGTGATATTTTATCTCCCCGTATATCTGATTGTAAATCAGCCAGTGATCAATAAACTAAATAATCTTTCCCACTCTTTAAGTCATTATGTTTCCAAGTGATGTAATAAAATAGATCAGGTGGTGAAAATTGTTTATCATTAGCAATGCCATCATAATGTCACTAGGATTCATGACACCTGAGAAGGAGGATGATGTCACTAGGAGAGACGCCTGAGAAGGAGGATCTGCATGAGAGGCCCCACCTCTGCCCTCCTGTGTTTTTTGGAAATTGAGCATGGTAAAAGAATCGGCTAAACTTGACCAGGCACAGTGGCTCATGCCTGGAATTCCAGCACTTTGAGAGGCTGAGGTAGGAAGATGGCTTTAGGCCAGGAGTTTGAGACCAGCCTGGGCAAAAGAGTGAGACCCCATCTCTGCAAAAAAATTTAGCAATTAGCCAGGCGTGGTGGCATGTACCTGTAGTCTCAGCTACTCAGGAGGCTGAGGTAGGAGGATTGCCTGAGCCCAGGAGGTTGAGGCTACTACACTTTACCCTGGGGCATCGACAATGACCCTGCGATGTGTGGAAAATCCCAAAGGTTGACCACTGTGAATAGGAACTACCCTAGATGTGTCAGGAGCACCGCAGGCATGCTCACTCCTCCATTTGCTGGAGCCGTGTAGGGTGGAAGGAAACCCAAATCAAGACCATTTGCTGCTTCAGTTCTTTTATTGCATGCGACAGTCCAATGTGTCTCCATTTAAATTCAGATTTTTTGATGAATGGTCAGACCAGCTGCAGGCCCTTTGGGCCAGAAGTCTTGATCTCGCCAACTGTTCATTTTCCTGAGGGGACTGCCTTACTTCAGGCATTTGTGTGTAGCCGGTCTATTGTGGAGCTCAGAGGGGTGTAGAGCCCTCTCTTTTTGGAACAGTCAGTTCTCCCCATGCAGCATGTCCTGAAGCTGGCCTGTCTATCCTGTTTCTAACTGTGTGAGGTCTTTTATTAAGCAGGGTAAAGTGAGAGAGGACTCCTAAAGAGAGAAAAACTCCTCCAGCATTTGCTGAAACATGTCTGTGAACTGATCAAGATGTGATTGGGATGGCATGAAAACAACTAAAATATATTTAATTTCTTGCCATCTGGTTTGTGATATATGGTGCCCCAAATTGAGTTTAGAAGGAACTTTGATCATAGGTTAAGAAAATGTTATATATATATATGTGTATATATATGTGTGTATATGTGTGCGTGTGTGTATATATGTATACACACACATATATATGCACACATATACACACACACACACACAAACACACACATATATATGTATATATTTTTTTTGAGACAGAGTTTTGTTGTCATCCAGGCTGGAGTGCAGTGGTGTGATCTTGGTTCACTGGAACCTCTGCCTCCTGAGTTCAAGTGATTCTCCTGATTCACTTGAACTTCAACGATTCTCCTGCCTCAGCCTCCCAAGTAGCTGGGATCACAGGCGCCCACCACCACACCAGGCTAATTTTTGTATTTTTAGTAGAGACAGGGTTTCACCATGTTGGCCATGCTGGTCTCAAACTCCTGACCTAAGGTGATCTGCCCGCCTCGGCCTCCCACAGTGGTGGGATTACAGGCATGAGCCACTGCGCCCGGCCAAAGGTGTCATATTTAATTCTCCCTGTGGCTTCTCTTACAATACCAATCATGCATGAAGCCCATGGTTTTGCTGCATTTAGTTTTACTCAAGCAAAGGCTCTGGACTTTCTTAGTTTACACTGATGTATTCTAGTTTGCATCTGAAATGTATTCTGAGGATGCTGACTTCCAGATAGCCATTTTTGGGTCAAGGATAGTTCAGGTCTCTGAGTATAGTAGCCATACCTCCTAGAGAGCTTCCTTTTGGTTTGGTTACAAAATTTATTTTAGCTTAGTTTTCTTACATTAGGTGGGCAAAATAAGAAAGAGCAGAAGGCCAGGTGTGGTGGCTCATGCCTGTTATCCCAGCACTTTGGGAGGCTGAGTCTGGTGGATCACCTGAGGTCAGGAGTTCAAGACCAGTCTGGCCAACATGTGGAAACCACATCTCTACTAAAAATGCAAAAATCATCTGGGTGTGGTGGTGTGTACCTGTAATCCCACCTACTTGGGAGGCTGAGGCATGAGAATCACTTGAACCTAGGAGGTGGAGGTTGCAGTCAGCTGAGATAGCATCACTACACTCTAGCCTGGGGGATAGAGCAAGACTCTGTCTCCAAAAACAAACAAAACAAAACAAAACAAAACAAAACAAAAAAACAGAAAAGTTTAGGGACACTCAACAAAACTATAAGGCCTAGAATTGGAAACTGGGAATTACTCTGTTTGTAGATGATTTCTTTTCAAGATGGGCTAGTGGAGTTCTGAGCAGCAGCTACGTTCTCCTTTCACGTCTTCAGGTTTTATAAGGTTACCTTTTGCCCTCTGAGTGATCAGATCTGCCTCACAGTCACTCATGGGAGCCCTTGGTCTCGACAAAATGGACCTTGAGTAGCTGAGTTCAAAGAACTGAGGTGGCAAGAGGGGATCGCCTTCTTGGTTCTTATATATTTTTTTAAATGAAAGAGCTAGAGAAGCAATCTCAAGGTCAGGATAACTCACCCTGATGTTATTCTCACTTATCAGGGATTGTGCTGCATTCGGACATAGGTTCTGCCATCAAACGCAGAATGCTCTGATCCTTAGAGGCAGAGGCAGCTCTTCAGCCTATGGGGTAAGTAACCAGGGAATGGAATTCTCACCAATTCTTGTTAGACAATAAGTTTTACTCTAAGATTTGGGCCTACTTTTTTTTTTTTTTGAAATGGAGTTTCACTCTTGTTGCCCAGGCTGGAGTGCAGTGGCACTTCCTCGGCTCACTGCAACCTCCGCCTACCGGGTTCAAGCAGTTCTCCTACCTCAGCTTCCCAAGTAGCTGAGATTACAGGCATACACCACCACGTCTGGGTATTTTTAAAAATTTTTGGTAGACATGACATTTCACCATGTTGGCCAGGCTGGTCTCCAACTCCTGACCTTGGGTGATCCACCCGCCTCGGCCTCCCAAAGTGCTGGGATTACAGGCGTGAGCCATTGGGCCCGGCCTCGGCCTGCTTCTTTCTTTCTCTCTTTCTCTCTCTCTTTTTTTTTTCTAGTAGCAGTTTAAAGTCGGTGCCTCATTTACTCATTTAGACACAAGCAAAAGGATATTAGCCCAGCTTTGGAAATAGGTGTGAGCCCACACATGATTTTCCTAGTTTTTCCTCTCCCTTCACTTTTTGCTCTCTTGGTAGTATGTTAATTGTATTCTCTCTTTGAATCTTTTTTCCCCATTTCTTTGGCACACATTTTTACTTGTCTTGGATGAGTAGGTGAAGAGCTGTTTTTAGGACTCTTTGAAAGGATGGATGACAGTCTTGGCTAATGGTAACCAGTTCCAGGGAGCTGGGGTCAGCGTGAGCTGGAATCAGTTCAAATTAGAAAGCACTGGCGCTCAGTGGCAGGAATACAAGTGACCGCAAAGTGTTAAACACATCTTGAAAGGGATAGTGACATCATTCTCAGAATCTGTTGGGAATACACATATCCTGTAGTCTTATTCCTGTTTGACTCTATAAAGATATTTTAAAGAGTAATACCCTGAGTGGTTTTCTGTCCAGTTTGCCTGCTCATTTATCTTTGAGGACGGCATCCCTCCTGGAGCTCCGCAGGCCCCAGGGGTGTGTGGATTCTACATTTGGAAGTGCTGATGCTGAGAGACTGGGTCTTGGTGGATCCCAAGGAGTCTGCTTTTCCTCTACTCATTGTCCCTACTTTTCCTGGCAGCTGGCATTGCTGTTTAAATGGGTTGTTCTTTGCTGTTTAAGTTGTTTGGTAGTGGCGTGTCAGGATGCGGGTTTTCTGAATACTTTCCCAGCTGGTTACTTGAGTGGCGGTTAGGGAGGAGCTGTCTTGGGGCTGTTCTGGAGCTGTTGAGGTCGGGTGTCTGTCTGGATACTCACAGCTTATCTGTTGAAAACGCTGTTCTCATTGTGCTGCCTTTGGTGGTGCTGTGTGTGGCTCTTTAGATGTAGGTGGAGGTGAGTTGGGGGAGTTAATGAGATCTTTTTTAGGTGCTTTTGATAAAGTAGTCTGCACTACAGGATTCATTGTGACTTTTTCCCTTAACCTGCACATACTTCTCTGCTCGCCCTTGCTGTCTTTCTCATGTCGTTGATTTTCCCATCTCCTCTTGGTTGAATTTACATAAAGGCTCTGCTATGGTTTAAATGTGTCCCCCAAAGTTTATGTGCTGGAAACTCAATCCTCAATGCAACAGTTGGGATGTGGGGCCTAATAAGAGAGCCCTCATGAATGAATTAATGTTGTTATTGTGGTAATAGATTAGTAATCACAAGAGTGGGCTTATTGTAAAAGAGAGTTCAGCCCCTCTTGCCCTCTTGCTTTCTCGCACTCTCTTGTCCTTCTGCCTTCTGCCGTGGGAAGATGCAGCAAGAAGACCCTCACCAGATGCAGGCCCCTCAAACTTGGACTTCCTAGCCTCCAGAACTGTAAGAAATATATTTTTTCCCTTCCCTTCCCCTTCCCCTTCCCCTTCCCCTTTTCTTCCCTTCCCCTTCCCTTCCCTTTCCCTTCCCCTTCCCCTTCCTTTTCCCGTTTTCTTCCCTTCCCCTTCTCTTCCTCTTCCCCTTCCCTTTCCCTTCCCCTTCCTTTTCCCCTTTTCTTCCCTTCCCCTTCTCTTCCCCTTCCCCTTCCCTTCCTTTTCCCTTCCCCTTCCCTTTTCTTTCCCTTCCCTTTTTCTTCCCCTTCCCTTACCTTCCCTTCCCCTTCCCTTCTCTTCTCTTTTTTCCCTTCCCTTCCCTTCCCTTTTTTCCCTTCCCTTCCTGTTCTCCTTCCCTTCCCCTTCCTTTTGCCCCTGCCTTCTTTTTCCCTTCCCCTTCCCGTCCCCTTCCCTTTTCCTTTTTCCCTTCCCTTTCTCTCCCTCCCTTCCTCCCTCCCTCCCTCCCTTCCCCTCCCTCCCTTTACCTCCTCCCTCCCTCCCCTCCCTTCTCGTCCCTTCCCATGGTTTCCCCTCCCTCCCCTCCCCCCTCCCCTCCCTCCCCTCCCCTCCCCTCCCCCCCTCCCCTCCCCCCCCTCCCTCCCTCCCCTCCTCTCCCCTCCCCTCCCCTCCCTTCCCTTCCAAGTTATGCAGTCTGTGGCATTCTTTTATAGCAGCATGAAATGGACAAAGACAGGCTCCATTTTCAAGAGCAAGCCCTTTTGTAGTTTCTGAGCCAAATTATGACTGCAAAGGAAGTTCTATAGATAGCCTCAGATCCACCACCTAGGAAACCTGCTACCAAGCAGACCTAGGATCTAGAATTCTAGATGAAGTGCTGGGTAACATGATACCTCTGCAATTTAGTACCTCCCTATATACCTCCAGCTGGCTCAGCCCATCAGGGCTAAAACTACCCCTCATATCCTAGTGTCTCTTGTAGGCAGAAACCTTGCCTAAACCCTAAGCTGCTTAGCTTACATTCTGTCTTGTGCTTTTTTTGGAGGGGGTTCAAATATACCCAAAAGAAATAAATGAACCTCCATGTACCCAACCCCCAGATTAAGCAGTAGTCTCCATTTTGCCAGACTTGTTTCATCTGTTTCAGTCTCCCTAAACATTTATGTTTGTACAGGAAAAACTGGATAAATACCTAATTCTCCACCCCACCTCCCATTTTAAGTCACTTTTCAGAATAATGAGTCAGTGACCTGGTAACTTACACACTTTAGTGACCAGTAGTTTTTTCTTTTTCTGAATATCGTCATGAACTCATAGATTATTGTTTGCATTTATGTATTTCAGGCCATTGTAGTCATTATTTATTAATTGTTTTGGATGCTTACATTGTCTCATCTAGGTTAATAATTATCTCTTGAAGTTGACTCTCATGTCTTCTTGATATGATCCTGTTGGACTTTGATGGCTTCCTTGCTTTCTGACAAAAAAGATGTTCCAGGATCTATTTACTGCACTATGCATGGAGTCAGCCATTTCTCTAGGGGGCCTTGATTCCTTTTAGTAGAGAACACAGTTTGGGCTCTTGGACTGAATCACTTTTGTGAACCTCCTCGCCTGCATCCCTGCTTACAGCCAGTATGCTCTTGCTGGGCATCAGCAGATCTCCTAAAAGTGCCATGTAGTTCTGCCTCACTCTTCACTCTTGAGAGTTTTGTGCTCTACCCCCAGATGTGGTCTTTCTGGTTCTGAAGCTTTTGCTCCAGTCACCCTGAATTTTGCCAGCCCTATGCATGTCATACCTTGGATTGCCAACCCACCCTCAATGGAGCCAATTTCTCCGGTTAGAATAGTTGCCCCTATTCTAATACTCTAATAAACAAGTTACCTTGTAGAGTATTAGTTGCCTAATACTTTAGTAAACAAGGTTCTACCTGGGCTTAGTTAACTTTTGCTCCTTTGGGCCTTGTGTTCTACCAGCATTCCATTTATCTGAAACCGTCCCTCACCTCCTCAAGATCTTATCTGTTCTTTCATGATTTACTGCTGCTTCCTGGGTTCTAAAGAACCCAGTTCAGAAGTTCCTGTTTTAGTTTGAGATCTTATAGGCCTGTCCATCAGGTTGCTATCATCCCAGCTAGGATTAGGCAGAATTGCATGGGGGTTGTAGTGCATTTTTGGCACAGCATGTACCTGGCTGACTAATTCTCTGTCTTCCTATTGTAATTCATGGGTCTCAGCATTTTCTGAATGGTGTTTAGTAGGTCATCCTGTTGATTTCCTGCTAGGGAGTAGCACACTCTGGCTCTGTACCATTGGCAAAGGGACTTAAGGATAGATGATGGGCAGCAGTTTTGTTAAATGGAACAATATGAAGAGATGGCATTATAAAAAAGGCTTGGCAGCAGGGCCCATTTGAATGGTTGGTCCTTGGCTCCCATGTTGATATAGGCAGATCCTTGATGGGAATTTGGAATGATGCCAAATATTGTAGATCACTGGTGCATCAAGTCATCGTCAGGGTTGTCTGTGTAACAATCTTGAGTGAAGTTTTGTGAATCTCTGGAGATTCTCTGTTTAGGGTTTAATCATTTAGTTATTCTAGTTGAACCTGTTTAGTTTTTCTTTGCAAGGAGATAAGAAATGTGAAAGAGATGCAGACACTAGGGAAAAAGCCAGGAGCCTTGTTTCCCACCCACTTCTTGGGTTCTGGAACTGGACTCATAGTTGAGTAGTGAGGAGTGGGCTCAAGTGCATTAATCCCGGATCTAGCTCTGCTTTGCACTTGCTCCAGTTCTTGTGTCAAATTCACTTCAAGCCACTCAGAGTAGTATGTAGAGGGGTCATTCAGGACTGTGCTTATACTTCATTATATCAAATGAGAGATCCAGTAATTTATAGCCTATTATTTCTGGAGTCTGGAGATGGCTCCACATAAGCTTTGCTGAAGCAGATTTTATTACATTAGAAGAGAACCTAGCTGGCTGCATTCAACACTGGTAGCTTTTAGATGCTAATAAGGAGGTCATGTAATAAAGGTCACAGAATGACTCTGGAACCCGTTTCCCCATCCCAAGAAAGAATAATGACATTCCAGGTTGGCCTCTTTTCATTTCCCTTTGATTTTGAGTAATAAATTCCCTCCTTACTTCCCAGCTGAACAATTTGGGAGTCTGTATTCCCTAGAAGGACTCTGTTCACATACCCATCAGATTAAATTAGGTGAAAACTCTTTGGCCTTAATGAATGTTGAAAGATTTCAAAAAGCTAATGGAAATTCTTCCAGAAGTAACAATTCCCATTCTATTGGTGAGACCGTTCTGAAGAAATTTCCTGAATCTCTTAGATTATTTTATACAGCAAAACAGCCAGCATTGTGTTCTCTTTGCTCATAGATGATGAGGAGAATGTAGACACTTAGAATCGGTGGAGAATCCCTAAGTTGAATTTTAGGCTGCATATTAGGTCTCCTTTCCTAACCCTTTTACAAGTCGATCAATGTGAAACAGCATGATAGATTTGCATGACTTCTCTTCCTGCCTCCTCCCTCCATTTTTTTTTTTTTTTTTTTTTGAGACAGAGTCTCGCTCTGTTGCCCAGGCTGGAGTGCATGGCACGATCTCGGCTCACTGCAACCTCTGCCTCCCGGGTTCACGCCATTCTCCTGGCTCAGCCTCCCCAGTAGCTGGGACTACAGGCGCCCACCACCACGCCCGGCTAATTTTTTATATTTTTAGTAGAGATGGGGTTTCACCGTGTTAGCCAGGATGGTCTTGATCTCCTGACCTTGTGATCCACCCGCCTCGGCCTCCCAAAGTGCTGGGATTACAGGCGTGAGCCACCACGCCCGGCCCCTCCATTCTTAGGGAAAGTAGTGAGTGACTGCCTGCCAGGTAAAATCTTGGTGGCAAAATACAAAGTCAGATTCAGAGTTATAAACATAGCCCCCACTCAAGTAACTTCCAAAGAAAAGAAAGAGGCCGGGTGTGGTGGCTCACACCTGTAATCCCAGCACTTTGGGAGGCTGAGGCAGGCGGATCACGAGGTTGGGAGTTCGAGACCAGCCTTGCGAATATGGTGAAACCCCATCTGTACTAAAAATACAAAAATTAGCCGGGTGTGGTGGTGCTTGCCTATAATCCCAGCTACTCGGGAGGCTGAGGCAGGAGAATTGCTTGAATCCAGGAGGCGGAGGTTTCCATGAGTGGAGATCATGCCACTGTACTCCAGTCTGGGCGACAGAGCAAGACTGTGCCTCGGTGGGGGAAGAAAAAAAGAAAGGAAAGGGTTGTGTAAAATCTTGCTTCATTGCTTTTAAGTTGGGTACTTACTGAGTTACTGCATTAGATTTGTGCATCGTGCTAGTTGTACTAATGATTGATTTCATTCTCCATTTATGGAACACCAACAGTGTTCCTGGTAGTATGCTGACCACTTGAGATAAAAAGATAAACAGGAGTTGGTCCTTGCCACTTAGAGCTCACAGTCTACTACTGGGAGAGTGTGGGAAGGTGTGATAAGAGCTGTAGTGATCTTGCCACATAATTTGCATTTGTATCTTAAAGCCAGTGGGGAGCCATGGAAATACTTTAAGCAGGATAGTGACATGATTCAATGATTCATTTGTATTTTATTTTTTCTTTTGCGATGGAGCCTTGCTGTGTCACCCAGGCTCCCAGGCTGGAGTGCAGTGACAGGATCTCAGCTTACTGCAAACTCTGCCTCCCGAGTTCAAGTGATTCTCCTGTCTCAGCCTCCCGAGTATCTGGGATTACAGGCATGCGCTACCACACCTAGCTAATTTTTGTATTTTTGGTAGAGATGAGGATTCACCATGTTGGCCAGGCTGATCTTGAACTCCTGATGTCAGGTGATCCATCCACCTTGGCCTCCCAAAGTGTTGGGATTACAGGCATGAGTCACTGTTACCAGCCCACTTTTTCTATTTTTTTGAGACAGAGTCTTGTTCTGTTGCCCAGGCTTGAATGCAGTGGCACGATCATAGCTCATTGTAACCTCAGACTCCTGGGCTCAGTGATCCTCTTGCCTCATCCACTCAAGTAGTAAGGTCTACAGGTGTGCACCACCATACAGTACAAATTTTTTTTTTTTTGAGACAGGGTCTCCCTCTGTATCCCAGGCTGGGGTGCAGTGGTGTGATCATGGCTCACGGCAGCCTGACCCTCCTGGGGTCACGTGATCCTTTCACTTCAGTCTCCCAAGGTGCTGCGATTACAGGCGTGAGCCACCGTATTTGGCCCCATTTGTATTTCTGAAAGATCACTAGTGGTAGTGAGGATACCAGTGAGTTGGAGGGAGTGAGACTAGAGACAATAACAGTTTAGATAACAGAATTTTTTGAGCCCCTGCTAAGTGCCAGGCACAGATCTAGGTGCTGGGAACTTAGGGGAGAATGAGTAAGACAGTCTATTCTCGGGGAGCTTCCGTTCTAGTGGTGGTGTGCTGGTGGAGAAGCAGACTATATACATACCACAAGTGATATTTTTTCAGATGGTGATAAGTAATTTGAAGAAAATAAATAGAGTTACGGGAGTTAGAAAGGTTGGGCATTGGGATGGGTACTGACCTATTGGGGTGGGCAGTGAAGACCTCTCTGAGGAGGTGACATTTGAGCTGAGGCAGCTCAAAGAAGATCTGGGCAACAGTGGTTGTGATGGGTAGAACATCAAGTGCAGGGACCTGAGATGTGAACGGACTTGGCACAGTGTTTAAGCACCATAAAGACGGTCAGGGTGGCTGGAGCATAGTGGAGCCTGGAGGAGCAAGTAATACTCAGATGAGGATGGAGCACCTTCTAGGCCATGGAAAGGAATCCGGATTCATTCCAATGGAGTGAGAAGCATTGCGATTAAATCAGGTGTTGGCAAACTGCGGCCCATGGGGTCAAATCTGGCCTGGTACCTATTTTTATGAATAAACCATATTGGAACACAGTGTCACCCGTGGATGTACATATTGTCCATGGCTGTTTTTAATGTTACAAGAGCAGATTTGAGTAGTTTCAACAGAGCACATATGGCCCAGAAGCCTAAAATATTTACTATCTGGTTTGTATAGAAAAAGTGTACTGACCCCTGAATTAAATGATCTAATTTAAATTTTGAGGAGGTATGGTTTAGGGAATGAATGATAAGAGACATGGCTCACGCCTGTAATGCTAACACTTTGGGAGGGTGAGGTGGGTGGATCATGAGGTCAGCAGTTCGAGACCAGCCTGGCCACCATGGTGAAATCCCATCTTTACTAAAAATACAAAAATCAGCCGGGTGTGGTGCTGCGTAGCTGTAATCCCAGCTACTTGGGAGGCTGGGGCAGGAGAATTGCTTGAATCTGGGAGGCGGAAGTTGCAATGAGCTGAGATGGCGCTGCTGTACTCCAGTCAGGGTAACAGAGCAACACTCCATCTCAGGAAAAAAAAAAAAAGAAAAAAGAAAAAAAAGTAATTGTTGAGCCACCAGAAAACAAAGATCACACTGTTTTTATTCTGTTTAAAAACAGAATAAATGCTTTATACTCATTAAATATTGTTGAATGAGTGATGAGATGCTGAATAGTGGGTGGCAGTGAATATGAAAGGGAAGTGAGGTTTTGAGAGATATTTAGGAGATAAAATATCAGGACAGCTTATTGTTGACACGATGAATAGAAATAGGAGTAGGGCAGAAGGAGGACTGTAGGATGCCCTTCAAGTTTCTGGTTCAGGTATCTTGGTGCATGGCAGTACCATTAATTGAGACAGGGAAAGTGGAGATACAGAGAACATACGTTGCCAGGGAGAAGGAATTCGTCTTTGGACACACGATGCTCAGGACATCCAGGTAGAGATGTCTAAAAAGTAGTTGGAAAGACAGAGCTTAGCGGCATGATATCCAGACTCATGGTAACCAGAATTCCAGAGTCATAAGCTAGTATGGGCTCTCCTAAAAAGCGTTTATGATGAGGAGGGCAGGGATAGGTCTCATATGGCATTCATTTCCAATACATTTTGGCTCTAGAGAGGAGGCAAAGATAAACTAGCTGTATGGACAGTTTGCATCAGTCAGTCAGGTCATCTCGTGACCATGGAATATTTTTTCTGCAGAAGCTGATGGTCTCAAATGAAGGCTTGCCTTACCTGTTCCTCTGGCTGTCAACCTCTTTCTCTTAGTTGGGGTGACTGGGGCAGACATGGAGGCTTCTTCCCTCCTAGACTCCCTGCTAACATTGGAACATTTGTGGCCTTTTAACTCTGTAGGTGATTCAAATTTGCATTTATCTTTTTATTTTATTTTATTTATTTTTTTTGAGATGGAGTCTCGCTCTGTCACCCAGACTGGAGTGCAGCGTTGTGATCTCAGCTCATCACAAGCTCCACCTCCCAGGTTCATGCCATTCTCCTGCCTCAGCCTCCTGAGTAGCTGGGACTATAGGCACCCGCCACCACGCCCGGCTAATTTTTTGTATTTTTAGTAGAGACGGGGTTTCACTGTGTTAGCCAGGATAGTCGTGATCCGCCCGCCTCGGCCTCCCAAAGTGCTGGGATTACAGGTGACAGCCACCATGCCTGGCCTATCTTTTTAAAAGACAAGGTCTCATCCTGTTTTCTGGGCTGGAGTCGAGTGGCAGAATTGTAGCTCACTGCAGCCTCAACCCTCTAGGCTCAAGTGATCCTCCCACCTCAGCCTCCCAAGTAAGTGTGGGATCACAAGTATATGCCACCAAGCCCAGCTAATTTTTTATTTTTTTTTGTAGAGACAGTGTCTCCCCCATGTTTTCCAGGCTGGTCTCGAACTCCTGGACTCAAGTGATCTTCTTACCTTGGCTTTCCAAAGTGCTGGGATTGCCAAATATGGTGGCTCACGCCTATAATCCCAGCACTTTGGGAGTCCAAGGCAGGTGGATCACCTGAGCTCAGAGTTCGACACCAGCCTGGGCAACATGGTGAAACCCTGTCTCTACTAAAAATACAAAAAATTAGCCGGGCGTATCAGCATGTGCCTGCAGTCCCAGCTACTCAGGAGATTGAGGCAGGAGAATTGCTTGAACCTGGAGGCGGAGGTTGCAGTGAACTGGGATTACACCACTGCACTCCAGCCTGGGTGACAGAATGAGACTCCGACTCAAAAAAAAAAAAAGAAAAAACAAAGTGCTGGGATTACAGGCGTGAGCCAACATGTTTGCATTTATCTAGTTGAAGCTACGAGGAGGTAGGAGGGCCTAGTTGTCCTTGGTGTTTTGACATCAGGTCTAGACAGTGGATTAATTTTATTAAATATTGCTAAATATTAATAAATTTATTAAATCCATTAAATATTGTTAAATATTAATGCATTTATTAAATTTATTAAATATTAAGTATTATTAAATTTATTAAGTATTATGGGTTCTTTTACACCACAAAGCTAGATAAACCCTTTACTGGCCCTGAATAATGGCTTCCCATTTCTTTTTTCCTTTTTTCTTTTTGTCTGGGGAAGGGGGACCACAGAAGTACTTAATAAAATAGCACTTGTGGCCAGGTGCGGTGGCTCACGCCTATAATCCCAGCACTTTGGGAGGCTGAGGTGGGCGGATCACCTGAGGTCAGGAGTTTTGAGATCAGCATGGCCAACATGGTGAAACCCCATCTCTACTAAAAATACAAAAAATTAGCCAGGCGTTGTGGCGGGTCCTATAGTTCCAACTACTTGGGAGGCTGAGACAGGAGAATTGCTTGAACCGGGAGGTGGAGGTTGCGTTGAGCCGAGATCATGCCATTGCACTCAACCTGCGTGACAGAGTGAGACTCTGTCTCAAAAATTAAAAAAAAAAAGCACTCGTGCTTGAATGTGGTCTTAAAATAGTTGCAATCCAGGCCAGGCACAGGGGCTCATGCTTGTAATTCCAGTGCTTTCGGAGGCCGAGGCAGGCAGATCACTTGAGGTTAGGAGTTTGAGACTAGCCTGGCCAACATGGTGAAACCCCGTCTCTACAAAAAATACAAAAATTAGCTAGGCATGGTGGCAGGTGGCTGTAATACTGGGGAGGCTGTGGCAGGAGAATCGCTTAAGCCCGGGAGGCGGAGGTTGCAGTGAGCCGAGATTGCACCACTGCATTCCAGCCTGGGTGACAGAGTGAGACTCTATCTCAACAAAGAAACAAACAAACACCTATAGTTGTAATCCTAGACCTAGATGCATATCTACCCTCTTTCAATTATGAAAAGCCAAGGATGAAATCAAACTGTAAAGAGAGCAGGGAAGGAGGACCACTATCTTGCTCTTTCACTCCCCTTATATATTTTTTAGCGTATTCTCACACCTCTGCTGTTTGTACATTTTTTATGTGTTTTAAAGATATTTTAACCCAGTCTTGCATTTAAATGTTCAAATTTCCTTCCTTCCTTCCTTCCTTCCTTCCTTTCTTTCTTTCTTTTCTTTTCTTTTCTTTTTCTTTCTTTTTCTTTCTTCTTTCTTTCTTCCCTGTGTGGCCCAGGCTGGAGTACACTCGGCTTGCTGCAGACTCCCTGCGTCCGGCTCCCGTGATTCTCTTGCCCTGGCCACCGGGCTGCCTGGGATTGCCGGCGCGCGCCACCACCCTGGTTTTTCTCCTTTGGCTGGAGGCGCGGTTTCGCCATGTCGGCCAGGCTGGTCTCCAGCTCCTGACCTCAAGTGGTCTGCCCGCCTCGGCTTCCCGAGGTGCTGGGACTGCAGACGGAGTCTCGCTCACTCAGTGCTTGGTGTTGCCTGGGCTGGAGTGCGGTGGCGTGGTCTTGGCTCGCTGCAGCCTCCGCCTCCCAGCCGCCTGCCTTGCCCTCCCAGGGTGCTGGGATTGCAGCCTCTGCCTGGCCGCCGCCCCATTGCAGCCTCTGCCTGGCCGCCGCCCAGTCTGGGAGGTGAGGAGCGCCTCTGCCCAGCCGCCACCACGTCTAGGAAGTGAGGAACGTCTCTGCCTGGCCGCCCATCGTCTGGGATGTGAGAAGCGACTCTGCCCCGCCGCTCCTCATCTGGGATGTGAGGAGCGACTCTGCCGGCAGCCCGTCCGGGAAGTGAGGAGCGCCTCTGCCCGGCCGCCCCGTCTGGGAAGTGAGGAGCGCCTCTGCCCGCCGCCCTCGTCCGGGATGTGAGGAGCACCTCTGCCCGCCGCCCATCGTCCGGATGTGAGGAGCACCTCTGCCCGGCCACCCATCGTCTGGGAAGTGAGGAGCGCCTCTGCCTGGCCACCCATCGTCTGGGAAGTGAGGAGCGCCTCTGCTCGCCGCCCATCATCTGGGATGTGAGGAGCGCCTCTGCCCGCGCCCGCCGCCCATCGTCTGGGATGTGAGGAACACCTCTGCCCAGCCACCCATCGTCTGGGATGTGAGAAGCGCCTCTGCTCGCCGCCCATCGTCTGGGATGTGAGGAGCACCTCTGCCCGGCCACCCATCGTCTGGGAAGTGAGGAGCGCCTCTGCTCGCCGCCCATCCTCTGGGATGTGAGGAGCACCTCTGCCCGGCCACCCATCGTCTGGGAAGTGAGGAGCGCCTCTGCTCGCCGCCCATCCTCTGGGATGTGAGGAGCGCCTCTGCCCGCCGCCATCGTCTGGGATGTGAGGAGCGCCTCTGCCCGCCCCCATCGTCTGGGATGTGAGAAGCGCCTCTGCCCGGCCGCCCATCGTCTGGGATGTGAGAAGCGCCTCTGCCAGGCCGCCCCGCCTGGGAAGTGAGGAGCGCCTCTGCCCGGCCGCCATCGTCTGGGATGTGAGAAGCGCCTCTGCCAGGCCGCCCGCCTGGGAAGTGAGGAGCGCCTCTGCCAGGCCGCCCGCCTGGGAGTGAGGAGGCCCTGCCGGGCCGCCTGGGAGTGAGGAGCGCCTCTGCCGGCCACCCATCGTCTGGGAAGTGAGGAGCGCCTCTGCCTGGCCGCCATCGTCTGGGAAGTGAGGAGCGCCTCTGCTCGCCGCCCATCATCTGGGATGTGAGGAGCGCCTCTGCCTGCGCCCATCGTCTGGGATGTGAGGAGCGCCTCTGCCTGGCCGCCCCGTCTGGGATGTGAGGAGCGCCTCTGCCGGCCGCCTGTCTGGGAAGTGAGGGCGCTCTGCCGGCGCCCGTCTGGGAAGTGAGGAGCGCCTCTGCCCGGCCACCCCGTCTGGGAAGAAGTGAGGAGCGCCTCTGCCGGCCGCCCATCGTCTGGGATATGAGGAGCGCCTCTGCTGGCCGCCCGTCTGGGATGTGAGGAGCGCCTCTGCCCAGCGGCCACGTCTGGGAAATGAGGAGCGCCTCTGCCGGGCCACCCATCGTCTGGGATGTGAGGAGCGCCTCTGCCCGGCCACCCCGTCTGGGAAGTGAGGAGCGCCTCTGCCCGGCCGCCACCCCGTCTAGGAAGTGAGGAGCGCCTCTGCCCGGCCGCCCCGTCTGGGAAGTGAGGAGCGCCTCTGCCCGGCCCCCCGTCTGGAAGTGAGAGTGCCTCTGCCCGGCCGCCCCGACTGGGAAGTGAGGAGCGCCTCTGCCCGGCCACCCATCGTCTGGGATGTGAGAAGCGCCTCTGCCCGGCCGCCCCGTCTGGGAAGTGAGGAGCACCTCTGCCTGGCCGCCCCGTCTGGGATGTGGGGAGTGCCTCTGCCTGGCCGCCCCGTCTGGGAGGTCTACCACAGAGGCTAGAAGCAATGTGGGGGCTGGACGTGGTGGCTCACACCTGTAGTCCCGGCACTCTGGGGTGCCGAGGTGGGTTGATCACTTGAGGCTAGGAGTTGGAGACCAGCCTGGCCAACATGGCGAAACATATGAAAAATACAACAGACAAACCAACCAACCAACCAACCCAGCAACAACAAAACAGGTCTACCCTGGAGTCATACTCTAATTTTTTCTATTTTCCTCCCTTTCTGATCCTTTATCCCACTTTCTTTTTCTTCCTCTTCCTTCTCCTTCTTCGTCAAATAGAGGATTGAGTTATTATCATTGATCCATACAAAGTCCCTCTCTCATTTATTTTCTTTAATTCCCACCCCCCATTTCTATTCCCCGTCTTCCCATGTGCAACCTTCCTAATATGTTTCATATACATCTTTTTGTTTGTATGTACTTTTAGAAAATGTTTATTGTTTTGTGTGCAAAAAAAAAAAAAAATTAATGTTCAAATTTTAGGGGCCCACGTGTTTTATCAGTTTTTCTTTGTTTTTTGTTTTTGTTTTTGTTTTTTTTTGAGACGGAGTCTCGCCTTGTTTCCCAGGCCGAAGTGCAGTGGCACGATCTCAGCTCTCTGCAACCTGTGCCGCCCGGATTTCAGCCATTCTTCTGCCTCAGCCTACTGGGTAGCTGGGATTACAGGCCCGCACCACCATGCGTGTCTAATTTTGTATTTCTTTCTTTCTTTTTTTTTTTTGAGACGGAGTCTGGCTCTGTCACCCAGGCTGGAGTGCAGTGGCACTACCTCAGCTCACTGCAAGCTCCGCCTCCTGGGTTCACGCCATTCTCCTGCCTCAGCCTCCCGAGTAGCTGGGACTACAGGTCCCTGTCACCATGTCTGGCTAATTTTTTTGTATTTTTAATAGAGACAGAGTTTCACCGTGTTAGCTAGGATGGTCTTGATCTTCTGACCTCGTGATCCCTCCCCCTCAGCCTTCCAAAGTGCTGGGATTACAGGCATTGGCCACCATGCCTGGCCCTAATTTTGTATTTCTAGTACAGACTGGGTTTCATTATGTTGCCCAGGCTGGTCTGGATCTCCTGACCTCGTGATCTGCCTGCCTCGGCCTCCCAAAGTGCTGGGATTACAGGCGTGAACCACTATGTCTGGCCCAGTTTTCCTTTTCTAAGGAAACAGTTGAGTAATAGCTTTGCTTCTCCTTTAACCTAAATTATTCCTTTCACGAGGTTAGTGACTTCTGACAGGCAGAGGTAGGTAGTCTGAAGCCTGATTACCTGGTCCCAAAGTGGAGGAAATGGAGCCCTGACCCAAACAAATAGGTAGTAAAGGTAAATTAAAAATATGAAGTTATTTTGAAAGGCATATGTTGAGATGTTTAATATTATTTCCAGCCCTGTCTGGTGCACCGTGTAGAACTCCTTAATAATATGTCACTCTTAATAGTTCCTTGTATATCCGTCCAGTGTTTATGTAAATAAAAGCAAATATGAATATACGTTCTTTTACCCCCTCATACTCTTTTACACAAAAGATAGCTCATATAACCTGTTCCGTACTGTTTTGCTCTTAACAGTATGTCTTGGGGATCTTTCCTTGTTGGTACAGAGAAAGCTGTCTCATTCTTAAGTCAGAGCTGCATAGTATTCCATTGTGTGAATGGCTTCTTTCTGCTTTATGGAATCAGTTCCTTATACATGTGCACTTGAGTTGTTTCCAGTATTTGCTCTTACAAGCAATACTTCAGTAAGCAAAGGCAGTTCTTTTTTTTTTGAGACAGAGTCTTGCTCTGTCGCCCATGCTGGAGTGCAGTGGCACGATCTTGGCTTACTGCAACCTCTGCCTTCTGGGTTCAAGCAATTTTCCCACCTCAGCCTCCTGAGTAGCTGGGATTACAGGCGTGCACCAGCATGCCTGGCTAATTTTCGTATTTTTAGCAGAGATAAGGTTTCGCCATGTTGGTCAGGATGGTCTTGAACTTCTGACCTCAGGTGATCCACCCTCCTTGGCCTCCCAAAATGCTGGGGATTACAGGCCTGAGCCATTGTGCCCAGTCAAAGGCAGCTTTTTTATTTTTATTTTTTTTTTTGAGACAAAGTTTGGCTCTTGCTGCCCAGGCTGGAGTGCAGTGGCGTGATCTCGGCTCACCGCAGCCTCTGCCTCCTGGGTTCAAGTGATTCTCCTGCCTCGGCAGGAGATGTGATGTGATGTGATGGCTGGGATTACAGTCATGTGCCATCACACCCGGCTAATTTTTTGTATTTTTAATAGAGACAGGGTTTCACCGTGTTAGCCAGGATAGTCTCGATCTCCTGACCTGAGGTGATCCGCCCGCCTTGGTCTCCCAAACTATTGGGATTATAGGTGTGAGCCACCGCGCCCAGCCAAAGGCAGCTTTTTAAAGGGTTGCACAGCACTGCATATGCTTCTTAAAATGAGATTATTATTCTTCATTCTTAGAATGCCAGTTGGTTTTATTGGTTGATAAATTCCCAGTTACTCATACTCACAAGCACAACATTGATGATGAGTCTGACATCTTTTCGTAACTTAAGAATCATTAGTATGACTGCCCCATGGAGGCATACTGCTCTCTGTCAGGTTTATTTCAATAATAAAACCTTTGGAAATTTTAATAATGAAACCTACTTAAGGCCGTTTGCTCAGGATATCTGAATCACTGATCACTGCAATTACTCCCATGGCAGCTGTAGAGCAATTTAACAGGATAATAGTGAATAAGATAAATTACACTTCAGATTCTTTTTTTTTTTTTTTTTGAGACGGAGTCTCGCTCTGTCGCCCAGGCTGGAGTGCAGTGGCGCGATCTCGGCTCACTGCAGGCTCCGCCCCCCGGGGTTCACGCCATTCTCCTGCCTCAGCCTCCCGAGTAGCTGGGACTACAGGCGCCCGCCACCACGCCCGGCTAATTTTCTGTATTTTTAGTAGAGACGGGGTTTCACCGTGGTCTCGATCTCCTGACCTCGTGATCTGCCCGCCTCGGCCTCCCAAAGTGCTGGGATTACAAGCGTGAGCCACTGCGCCTGGCACACTTCAGATTCTTAATGGATTGATGTGCAAAAGTATGTAAGGGAAGATGGGGGTGGGAGAGGAGTGCCTTTCAAATTTCTGCATACAGTAATAAAATAGGGAACTGGGCCATTGTAGCCATTACTACTAGGGATTAGTCATCTAGTAACAACCTCTGGGGCTCAGTGATGAGTAGAACATCCTGTTTATTATAGACAACAAATTGGGTTCATTCTCTTGTTTGTGTGTCTCTGTGGAGGGGTTGGAAATTCCAGGTGATTTGCTAATTGTCTGATTTAGAATACTCCCTTTTCTACTAAATAATTAGTATCTTTGGTATAAAATAGGGAGGCAGACCAGTTTTACAAATAGCTGCTGGCCTGGAGAATAACAGTTTCTGCCAGGTGAGTGGTTAAAAAAGGCTGCCTGGAAAAATAACTGTGGGATGGTGTTTCTTATTTTCAAGGCTAACATAAGTTCTTCCTGTGTGTTGGGGATAGAGGAGGGGATGGGTCGGTTAAGAAGTGAGTACTATGCTTGCTTTGAGTGTCCCTCAATTTGTGTTTAGGAAAGAAGAGTGAGTATGTGGTTATATGGGTAGGGGGTGGGCCCAGGGAAGGGGCCCAAGGAAGGAAATTCAGGAGACTTCACTGTAGTTCTACCCTTAGGGATATCCTTGGCACCTGGTCACATTATGGATGCCTCACCATCTGCTGGATATTAATTTTTTTTTTCTTTTGAGATGGAGTTTCACTCTTGTTGCCCGGGCTGGGGTGAAATGGTGCAATCTTGGCTCACTGCAACCTCCACCTCCTGGGTTCAAAGGATTCTCCTGCCTCAGCCTTCCGAGTAGCTGGAATTACAGGCATGCGCCACCACACCTGACTAATTTTGTATTTTTACTAGACACGGGCTTTCTCCATGTTGGTCAGGCTGTTCTCAAACTCCCGACCTCAGGTGACCTGCCCGCCTTGGCCTCCCAAAGTGCTAAGATTACAGGCGTGAGCCACCTCGCCCAGCCAATCACAATTTTAAAAAACCACCATAGCCTAGTTAATGATGCTTATTAGCTCATCGCCACTAATCATTGTGCACACTCACTTCCTATATCAGAGGCTCTAAACTGCCCAATTTTTTTTTTTTTTTTTTTTTTTAGATGGAGTCTTGTTCTGTCACCCACGCTGGAGTACAATGGCACAATCTTGGCTCACTGCAACATCTGCCTTCTGAGTTCAAGGGATTCTCATGCCTCAGCCTCCCAAGCAGCTGGGATTGCAGGCATCCACCATCACACCCAGCTAATTTTTGTATTTTTTAGTAGAGACGGGGTTTTACCATATTGACCAGGCTGGTCTCAAACTCGTGACCTCAAGTAATCTGCCCGCCTCTGCCTCCCAAAGTGCTGAGATTACAGGCGTGAGCCACCACGCCCAATCTAAACTGCCCAATTTTAAGGGAACAATTGTGAAAACACTTGCTTAAAAAGGAAATGAAGGAGTTGCTGTGACTGTGGTTAGCTGTGTGAAGACCCTAGAAAACCTATGTAAACTCCTGGGGGCTCACAGTCTTACTGCCTGGTCAAGAACCTTAGAAAATTTAGATGTACGTGTTAGGAGACCAGGTCTGAAAGCTCCCAGGGTTGTATAAACTTCTATATTAAGTTCCATGATGCCCGATGGGTAGTCCCACATTTAGACACGCTATTGCTATTGCTGCTTCCTTCTTTATCATGAAAAGAGCAGAAGATGCAGCTAATACATGAAGCAGGAAGACAAAGGGGAGACACTGAACTTGTCACCTACCTTTGGGTGCCCCTCATGCTTCGTGTTTCCCATTGAGCCTCATTTATCAGTGACACAGGGAATGGTCCCTTTGCTCTCCACTTTCCTTGTGGCTGCCTGGAGATAGGGGAGGCAGATTGTGTCACTTGCCAACGTTATGTTGCTGTGGATTCGTTGGAGGGACAGGAACAGGAAATTTTCCTGGTGGTGTATGTGTCACTGGGGCTCACAGGGGTACTTTTTAATCTTCTCACTGGCCTCTGATTCTGTGACCCTGGTTATTACATGTTCAGAAAGTGTCCGCTTATTTGAAAGTGATACTCTTATTTTCTATTTAAACATTGCCA
This sequence comes from Nomascus leucogenys, assembly GCF_006542625.1. Taxonomy (NCBI): domain Eukaryota; kingdom Metazoa; phylum Chordata; class Mammalia; order Primates; family Hylobatidae; genus Nomascus; species Nomascus leucogenys. The sequence goes on from NC_044397.1 coordinate 46,698,022, forward strand.
AAGACCATCACACTTTTTTTTTTAATTGAAACATTTTGGTATTTTTTATTTTTTTGGAAATAGTTTTGCTCTTTCATATGAACATGAAGGGACTCATTGTCCTTCCCCTGCAGTATGTCTTTAATTTAATAACGTATCAACGAAGGGTCATGTCTGAATGGACTATATAAGTTCAGGACCTAAAAAAGGAAGGTCCCAGAAACCAGGCTTTGGTTTATTTCTACTACTACACTTGCTATTGAAACCAAGCAGACAACTTCATTTCTCTTGGTTTCAGCTTTCTCATGTGTCAGGATGGGAGAGGAAGGGAGGCGTTGGGATAAGTGTCATTCCACTGTCTGTACTTCAAATCTGGCTAACACACGTGTGGCAAATACTTAGATTTGTTGACAGTGGTTTCCTGGAGTGCTGTCTTGAACAATTCTCAGCAGGCTCAGCAAGAAAGTGTGTTTGAGTTGATTGGGTGTATCTGTCATGGAGAAGGAAGTAACGAATTGGGAGTGCTAGCAGCATTCCCAGGGCATTCCTGTTTATCATCTCAGTATCTGGTTCTGATGTTTCCTGTCCCTTATCAGGAATCCTGACTACTCTGCGTCTGATGACTGGAACTTACTGAGTGCTGCTTAGTTGCATCATAGACACTACCTGTCTTTGAACAGCTACCCTGCCTCTTAATGAGAATGCAGAGGCTGCCAGGGGCCACTGCTGTATGGAATGGACTTCGGTCATTTCTGCTTAGAGCACAGAGGTCATTTTGACTAATAACATAACTCTCCTTTTGATTGAAAGTGTTAAAATGTTCCTCCTAAAAGTACTTATTTTTTAGGCTTGTTCTTCAGATTTGCCCAATATCCTAAGCAAAATGCCTTCAATATGAAGTGGATATTGCTTGATTGTAGGGAACTTGTCCATAATGTACTTGAGAATGCACATACAAATAAAAGAATGTCTGTGTCAAATTTTATCTTCCACAAATTATGTTCTCTTGCACTTTCAGCTCAAGCTCTTGGACTCACCGAGGCAGTAAAAGTACCATGTCCTTCCTGTGTTTGAATCAAACTCCAATTTCCTGTATGTAGAAGGCTTGCCAGACAGGATTCCCTTCCGAAGCCCTACCTGGTTTGGAATTCCATGACTTGAAAGGATCCTTCATGGGAGCAATAAAATCAAGTTTGTTGTTAAAAAGTAAATTCTAGGCGGGGCGTGGTGGCTCACATCTGTAATCCCAGCACTTTAGGAGGCTGAGGTGGGCAGATCACCTGAGGTCAGGAGTCCGAGACCAGCCTGGCAAACATGGCGAAACCCCATATCTACTAAAAATACAAAGAACTAGCTGGGCGTGGTGGCAGGTGCCTGGAAACCCAGCTACTCGGGAGGCTGAAGCAGGAGAATCGCTTGAACCTGGGAGGCAGAGGCTGCAGTGAGCCGAGATTACACCACTGCACTCCAGCCTGGGTGACAGAGCGAGACTCTGCCTCAACAACAACAACAACAATAAAAAAGTAAGTTCTATTTGCCACTGTAGTCATTTCTGGAATTAAAACAATAAAATGACATTTCTACTAAAATGTTTTTCTAGCTAGAGGTGACAAGTGTGGCTGTAAGTCCTTGATGGAAAGCCTGGCTCTGAGCTGCAGTCCTGGCACTCTCCATTGACCCCGCATCCCATACTCAGTCGTCTTCATCAGTGCAAGAATAGTGACCACTGCCTGCCTCCACGATGTTCAGACACACTGTGGTGGCTTGCACTATGCCTAAGTACTTGAATGAAGTTTAATCTGCTGGGTTTTATTTGCCCTCTTATTCCTGGGTGAGTCTTGTTAGCGACTAAATATTGACGAGTGTTTCTTTCCTTTTTTTTTTTTTTTTTTTTTTGAGACAAAGTTTCACTCTTGTTGCCCCGGCTGGAGTGCAATGGCGCGATCTTGACTCAGTGCAACCTCCGCCTCCCAGATTCAAGTGATTCTCCTGCCTCAGCCTCCCGAGTAGCTGGGATTACAGGCATGCGCCACCACGCCCTGCTAGTTTTTGTATTTTTTGTAGAGGCGCGGTTTTACCAAGTTGGTCGGGCTGGTCTCAAACTTCTGACCTCAGGTGACCCACCCGCCTCAGCCTCCCAAAGTGTTGGGACTACAGGTGTGAGTCACTGTGCCCGGCCTGATGATTTTTTTTATTATATCTGTGTTTCTGCAGAATTTTAGTGGCTGAAGAAAGTACACTAGTGTTAATTTTCTTTTTCATGAAAGAAGTAATTTATTCTTCATACAATTACTTGCCAGTCATGGGAAGGAAAAGTCAAGATTTTCATCCACAATGATAGGAATTATTGTGACATTACAGAATGACTCTGTGAACACCTTTAGGAAAAAACCCTGGTCATATCACAACCATTTTACTTGCTGTGAGACCACCATTGTAGTGGCTACTGTAACATTTCTTGGTTTTCTAGACCTGAACTAGTTATTTTCTACTTGCCTCCTGGAATGGCTAATAAAATAAACACTAAAGGTAGAAGATTACCTGTACTTCATATTATATTTCACTGCATTAAGACATTCTTTATCAGCATTCCTTAAATCACACAGAATCATTGGCCACTATCTTTGTGGAACTTGCAGTTAGTTTCTTGGCTTTTGAAGGTGTTTTATTTAATGGACCTCTTTTTCTTTAAAAAAACATTTTATTGGAAGTGTCACATTTGCAATCCCACTTCATTCATGTTTCCCTGGCTTTGTTGAGCCCCCTGTGGAGGATTACGCTACAAGTTTAATTCTGCAGCTTTCTTTTTTTTTTTTCCTTGAGACAGAGTCTCACTCTGTCGACCAGGCTGGAGTGCAGTGGCGCAATGTCGGCTTACTGCAACCTCCGCCTCCCGGGTTCAAGCAATTCTCCTGCATCAGTCTCCTGAGTAGCTGGGGCTACAGGTGTGTGCCACCATGCCCAGTCAATTTTTTGTGTTTTTTTTGTTTGTTTGTTTGTTTGTTTTTTTTAGTAGAGACGAGGTTTCACCATTTTCGCCAGGCTGGTCTCAAAACTCCTGACCTTGTTATCCACCCGCCTCGGCCTCCCAAAGTGCTGGGATTACAGGCATGAGCCACCGCGCCCAGCCGCAGGTTTCTTTGAAAAGAGCCAAACTGAATGAATTTTAATACTCTGCTCTTATAAAGCATCTCCTTCTGTATTTTTTTCCTACAATAGACTAAAGTAATTCTGTGCTTATTTTACAGCTTTGCAGTCCCCAAAAAGACCATGAAGCCCTGAGAGTAATGAAAAACTTCCTGACATTGAGGTTACTGTGGAAGGTAAGGGCCAGTCCTTGGCATGTTTCTGTTGATTCTCCAGTTTAATAGTTATGTCAATTCACTAGCTATGTGTTTATACAGATGAAGGTAACCAAACTAGTTGTACATATGAACAGCTGCCTTTGATAAAGCTAAATTTCTGAATGTTTTTAATTGAAATTTTGAAAATAACAAAAAATAAATAACATGGATCACATCATAAACTGCACTCAAGAAAATCCCTAAAATGTTTTTCCTCTATTATAACAAATAAGGATGCAGAGGGTCATGTGGAATGTTTCTTCATCTTTTGTCCTCTTTGTTTTTTCTATTCTTTTAAGGAAAGAAAGTTGAGGGGTAGTTTAAACAGCAGTGCCTGGAATGAAAGTATTTCCTACAACACCCTCTAATGTACTTCCTTCTCTCCATTCCCACGGGATCTGCAGGGTCTCATCTTTTCATGTTCACAGTATTGAAATACCTCATACAATACCAAAAACAGTTTCCAACCAACCCTCAAATATGGGTATTTCTTCCATCTCCTCATAAATGCAAAAGAAAATAACTGTGTTAGGATCATTCTTTTTTTTTTTTTTTTTTTTTGGAGATGGAAGTCTCGCTCTGTCCCCCAGGCTGGAGTGCAGTGGCGAATCTCAGCTCGCTGCAGCCTCTGCCTCCCAGGTTCAAGCAATTCTCCTGCCTCAGCCTCCTTAGTAGCTGGGACTACAGGTGCACGCTGCCACGTCCAGCTAATTTTTTGTATTTTAGTAGAGATGGGAATTCACCATGTTGCCCAAGCTGGTCTCGAACTCCTGAGGGCAATCTGCCACCTCGGCCTCCCAAAGTGCTAGGATTACAGGCATGAGCCACCGCACCTGGCCTAGGATCATTCTTTATGTCCTAGGTGTCAATTTTTTAAATAAAGAGTTTACAGTACTGGTGTTTAGTGGTGCAGTAATTTCCATTTAATCATCTGGCATACTCAGAGGATACCAGATGACTAAGAGTATGCCTCACAGAGAGTATACCAGATGACTAAATGGGGACGAGAGCAAGTATTTAAATGCTTCATTCATTGATCCTGTTAAAGGAAAGCTTACTTAATAACATAAACTCTTGGTTATGAATTAGGTGTTTCTCCTATGAAAGCTTGTAGGCATCTTTTAGCAACTTAATACCAGATTATTTCTGTTCAGAAATGCCAAGAATTAAAAATACATTCAAACCTTTACTTTTCTCCTTTTGGAAAAGATCAGAGGATCAGAGATCTCTCCTCTACACGAGGTGCCATCCTTTGCTGAAGGAGCTCCTTGTAAAGTGCATGAGGTGTTCCTTTTGGTAAAAAGACACATGGCACGACCACAGAGACCTGAGCCTGAACCTATAAAGATTTGAACAGGGTGAAAATGGCACTATGTAAAACATGTGTCACCATGCCTGGCCTCTGCTAGTCCTATGTTCTCTAGAGTTCTTTTTTTGATATTCAATCTGTCATTATGCTGTTGCCCTGTCATAATTAGTATTTTTTTTATTTTAAATTTGACACTTTACACATTTGAGTGGTTTATGTCTCCTGTTTGGACTCTGACAAATACAGAATTGATGCTAGGCAGGGTCCCGGGAGATAGACCCACACAAATGGGATTTGAGCATAGGTTTGGTTATCCAAGGGGCAGCGCTGAGTTCCTTGCCAATGGGAAATGGGATGCTGGTGATTTCCAGGAATTGACCTCATAATGACTCAAGCTACCACTTACTGTTGATTGTGATGAAATGCCAGCTGAGGCACATGCTGTGGGAGCTAAGTGGCTGCTGCACTTGACCACTATGAAGACTGGTGTGGGAAGAATCCTTTTGGATGCACTTTAGCAGGGGCCCCTAATCCCTGGGTCACAGGCCTGTACTGGGCCACACAGCAGGAGGTGAGTAGAGGGTGGGCGAGCCAAGCTTCATCTGTATTTACTGCCACTCCCCACATTACCACCTGATCTCTGCCTCCTGTCAGATCAGCAGCAACATCAGATTCTCATGTGAGCACGAACCCTATTGTGAACTGTGCATGCAAGGGATCTACCTTGCTCTGTCCTTGGGAGAATCTAATGCCTGATGATCTGTCACTGTCTCCCATCACCCCCAGATGGGACCATCTAGTTGCAGAAAAACTAGCTAAGGACTCCCACTCATTCTACATTATGGTGAGTTATATAATTATTTTGTTATATGCTACAATGAAATAATAATAAAGTACACAATAAATGTAATGTGCTTGATATATCCCAAAACTGACCTTTGCTGCCCCCAGTCTATGGAAAAACTGTCTTCCACAAAACCGGTCCCTGGTCCCTCAAAAACTGAGGACCGCTGCACTTGAGCACTTACAGAGAGAAAAACAAAAAGCTCAAGTCTTTACCTCTCAGCATAAGTCATGGTCTAAGATCCACGATAGTCCAAACAGAATTTCTTATTTCTTGTATCCACAGGGCTGATATCATTGGAAATCAAACACAAACTTCAATGTGTGGGTTGCCGAATTACAATGACAGCTGAATCAGTTGAATTCACTGTGTCACCAAGGTTCTCAAAGAGAATGTTAGGGCACCAATAAGTGAAGAATGGGATCTTTTTTTTATTTTCTTTTGAGACAGTCTCCCTGTGTTGCCCAGGCTGGAGCACAGTGGTATAATCTTGTCTCACTGCAGTCTCAACCTCCCAGGCTCAAGCTATCCTCCTGCCTCAGCCTCTGGGGGAGCTGGGACCACAGGGATGAGCCACCATGGCCGGCTGATTTTTGTGTTTTTTTTTTTTAGAGATGTGGTTTCACCACATTACTCAGCCTGGTCTCAAACTCCTGAGCTCAAGCCATCCACCCACCTTGGACTTCTCAAGTTTTGAGATTACAGGCAGGAGCCACCATGCCCGGCCATGTTCTCTTTTACACTGGTTTATTGTGAGGGCCTCCAATTGTCTTCCTGACTTCTATAGGCTTGCTCACTTCAGCCTGTTCACTGAAGCCAGAAGAATTCTCCTAAAAGGCAAATTTGGGTCAGAATAGTCCTTGATTAAAACCTGCTGGTGACTGCCCATTGCCTTTAAGACGAAGTCCAAACTAATTTGGCCACAGGGCCTGGTAAGAACTGGCCTCCGCTCACCTTCCAAGTTTTATCCTGCACCACCCCCCCATATCCCCCCTCCAGCCACACGGAATGTTAGTTTCCTTGGGGGACTTTACTGATCCTTCTTCAGGAAACCCTCTCCCTACCTCCATCATCACTCTTTCACTCTCATCTTTGCTCATCTTTAGCCTCAGCCAAGATGTCTCACCCCACTCTATGATGCAACAAGAAGCCCCTGGAGAACGTTTCGGTCCCACTCTGTACTTCTGTCATGTGCTCATCACAGTCTGGTAAGTGTTGGCCTGTGATTCCTAGATTAGTCCATTTTGCATTGCTATAAGGAAACATCTCGGGCTGGATAGTTTATAAAGAAAAACAGTTTATTTGGCTCACAGTTCTGCAGACTATACAAGTAGCATGGTGCCAGGCTGGGAGCAGTGGCCCACACCTGTAATCCCGGCACTTTGGGAGGCTGAAGCAGGAGGATTGCTTGAGCCCAGAAGTTTGAAACCAGCCTGGGAAACATAGTGAGATCTTGTCTCTAGTAAAAATAAAAAAAAATATAGCCAGGCATGATAGTGCATTGATGCATGCCTGTGGTTTCAGCTACTTGGGAGGCTAAAGTAAAAAGATCTCTTTATCCCAGGATGTGTCAGGGTTGCAGTGAGCCATAATTACACCATTGCTCTCTAGCCTGAGTGTCAGAGTGAGACCCTGTCTCAGAAAAACAAAAGCATAGTACCAGCATCCGCTGGTGAGGACCTCAGGAGGCTTCCACTCATGGCGGAAGGTGAAGGAGGAGCCAGTATGTCACTTGTTGAGAAGAGGGAGCAAGGGAGAGGGGAGGAGATGCCAGGCTCGTTAAACAATCAGCTCTCACATGAACTAGTAGAGTGAGAACTCACTCATTACCTTGGGGAGGGCACCAAGCCATTCATAAGGGATCTGCCCCCATGACCCACACACCTCCCACCAGGCACCACCTCCAACGTTAGGGATTTAATTTCAATATGAGATTTGGAGAAGACAAACATTCAAACTATATCAATTTCCTGCTACCCTGTAAGCTACGTGAGGGCAGAAACTCTTTTCTTTTTTCTTTTTTTTTTGAGACGGAGTTTCACTCTTGTTGCCCAGGCTGGAGTGCAGCGCCACAACCTCAGCTCACTGCAATCTCCGCCTCCCAGGTTCAAGCAATTCTCCTGCCTCAGCTTCCTAAGTAACTGGGATTACAGGCATGTACAACCATGCCCCACTAATTTCTATACTTTTAGTAGAGACGGGGTTAGTAAGGCTGGTCACAAACTCCTGACCTCAGATGATTCACCTGCCTCGGCTTCCCAAAGTGCTGGGATTACAGGTGTGAGCCACTGCTCCTGGCCAAGGGCAGAAACTCTGATACCTTGTTCACTGCTGTTTCCTGGGCACCTATTACAGTGCCTGGTATATAGTAGGTGCTCAATAAGTATTTGTTAGGGACTGATGTGTTGGTTCAAGCCTGTAATCCCATCGCTTTGGGAGGTGGGGGCCAGAGGATTGCTTGTGCCCAGGAGTTCAAGGCCAGCCTGGGAAACATAGTGAGATCCTGTCTCTAGAAAAAATAAGCTGGCCAGGCGTGGTGGCTCACGCCTGTATTCCCAGCACTTTGGGAGGCCAAGGTGTGCAGATCACCTGAGGTCAGGAGTTCAAGACCAGCCTGGCCAACATGGTGAAACCCCATCTCTACTGAAAATACAAAAATTAGTAGGGCATGGTGGCACACATCTGTAATCCAAGCTACTCGGGAGGCTGAGGAAAGAGAATCACTTGAACCCAGGAGGCAGAGGTTGCAGTGAGCTGAGATCATGCCACTGCACTCCATTCAGCCTGGGCAACAGAGCAAGACTCCATCTGAAAAAAAAAAAAAAAGAAGAAAAAGTAATAAACTTAGCCAGGTGTGGTGTTACATGGCTGTAATCCCAACTACTTGGGAGGCTGAGGTGGGAGGATCACTTGAGTCCAGTTGATGGAAGCTGTAGTGAGCCATAATCACCTCACTGTACCTTAGCCTGTGTGACTGCGGGGGACTCTGTCTCAAAAAAAGTAAAAGAAAAAGAAAAAAAATATTCGTTGGGGAAAAAAAGAGTGAACAAGCAAAGTTTCAGGAGAGTACTGTGAATGTGGGTCATGTCAGTAGAGTGTAGGGAGTTGGGCAGGAGCGGCTGGACTTGAAGAGCAGGTTGGTGGAGACCAGGTCATTAATCGTAAGCAGTTCGCCCTGTAGCATGTAGATCAAATATCCCACCTTGGCTGCTGGCGACTGAACTGGGCTTCCTGTTTCTGTGTTTGGTTTGACCATCACAGTGTTGAAGAACTGTTGAAGTGAATACCTTGCAGTTTGCTACAGTTTCCCCTGGTCTCCCACATTACTCCGGCCTCCTTACCTCCTGTAGGTTGCCTGACCCTCTGAGACCTGTATTTGCTATTCCTGCCGATGGGTAGGTATGAGGTGATTTAAGGAGGAAGATTTAATATATTAGTTGTAGAAAGATAAACAGACTGGGCGCAGTGGCTAAAGCCTGTAATCCCAGCACTTTGGGAGGCCAAGGTGGAAGGATTAGTTTGACCCAGGAGTTCAAGACCAGTCTGAGCCACATAGTGAGACCCCCTCTCTACAAAAAATTTAAAAATTAGCCAGGCATGGTGGCATGCACCTGTAATCCCAGCTACTCGGGAGGCTGAAGTGGGAGGATAGCTCGAGCCCAGGAGTTGAAAGCTGCAGTAAGCAGTGATCTCGCCACTGCACTCCAGTTTGAGTGACAGAGTGAGACCCTATCTCAGGAAAAAAAAGAGCAAGAGAGATAAATAGATCCAGCATTAGTGGGAGTGTGCTTTTGAGTGCTCTTTAGGAGAAAATTTTATTTTAATATTTTTTCTTCTTTAAATTTTTTATATTCTAGCAAGCCATTTCTTCAACAAGGAGAAATTAATTTCATCCAAAGAGTCCTAGGAGCAAGGGCAGACGCAGAAAATCAGAGGCACTGTAGTCAGTTTGAGCAGCTTATGTCTTCAGACTGCTAAGCTGGCCAGTGCCAGGCTGGGTCCCTTTAGTTTCTCAAACACAAATCGCCCTGCTGGAATCTCAAGTTGGATCTGCAGTAGATCACCATTAACTCAGCAGCTTGCTGTGTTGTAAGTCCTTATGCCAGGAACTGTGCGGGATACAAAATGTAAGAGAAGGCTGGAATAGAGCATCTCCAGGGGAAACGAGAGCCAGAGATACGGTGGTGTCCCATGGAGACAGCCAGCTGGTGTTTGGTAGTTCCTTGTGGAAAGGCTGTACTTTGGTAAGGTCTCCACATCTGCAATGTGGCCTTCAATATTGTAGGTCCCCAAACTCCAGGTTTTTACATTCCCTGCATAGGTCAGGGTCGTAGGGAGTGATTCATCTTAGCAGAGCTGTCTGGTTTTTAAGGCAGGTGTTCCATTTATTAATTTTTTTTTTTTTTTTTTGAGATGGAGTCTCGCTCTGTTGCCCAGGCTGGAGTGCAGTGGCACGATCTCGGCTCACTGCAAGCTCTGCCTCCCAGGTTCACGCCATTCTCCTGCCTCAGCCTCTCCAAGTAGCTGGGACTACAGGCGCCCGCCACCACGCCCGGCTAATTTTTTGTATTTTTTAGTAGAGACGGGGTTTCACCGTGTTAGCCAGGATGGTCTCGATCTCCTGACCTTGTGATTCACCCGCCTCAGCCTCCCAAAGTGCTGGGATTACAGGTGTGAGCCACCACGCCCGGCCTTCCATTTATTAATTGACAAAGGAGGCATATTTCTCCTTTAGTAACCTGATGATTTGGGTCCTTTCTTCAGGGACTCGCTTTCCACATAAAGGTTCTTAGAAAACTAAGCAGAGTATGAGGAAAAGGCTGTGAACAAGCTTGCTGGTCCCTCCCTGTCCTAAAAAAGAGCATACGTCTTCTGTTAACCAGAAAACCCTTTTCACTAGTCAAGGCTGGGCAGACAGATGAAAGAGTGTGTATATGTGTGTGTGTGGTGTGTGTGTGTGTGTGTGTGTGTGTGTATGTACGTACGTACAGGGTCTCACTCCGTCACGCAGGCTGGAGTGCAGTGGTGAGATCAGAGCTCACTGCAGCTTCCACTTCTGCAGCTTCAACTTCCATCCTCCCACTTCAGCCTCCAGAGGAGCTGGGACTATAGGAATGTGCCACCACACCCAGCTTGTTTTCTAATTTTTCGTAGAGATGAGGTTTCACTGTGTTGCCCAGGCTGGTCTTGAACTTCTGGCCTTACAGGATCCTCCTGCCTTAGTCTCCCAATAGGCTGGGATTATAGGTATGGACCACCTCACTTGACCTGCGATGAGTTTTCAACAATGTGATTCCTCTTTTACAGAACCACCTAAGCTAAATATTCTTTTGAGAACTGTGGTTTCATGGCCTTTCTTCCATTTGTGGTTCTTGCCAAGTGGAATTTAAATGACCTCTTATCAAGATGGATAAACCCAAGTTTCCCAGTGCTGGAATATAGAAAATGGATGGACAAGTAAGTCCCACTCAGCACCCATAGCCCAGACATGGGGACCTCAACACACTTGGGCCCCAGACATCACCTTTCATTGTGAGTAGCTCAGAGATGAAACTTTTGGTTGTTAAGTGCTCACTGGCAATAGTTTCTATAACAGCAAGTGAAGGAATAAATAGTCACCAAAATATTTTCTGTTCCCAATTCCAACATTAATTGGATGAGGTAATTATTTTATGAAGAATTTTCATATAGCACAGTCCTGGCCATATCTTCAAGTGAACAGAAAAATTCTATTAAAAAGTCAACCTTCTATCTCACTCTGTTGCCCAGACTGGAGCGCAGTGGTGCAATTATGGCTCACTGCAGCCACAACCTCCTGGGCTCAGGCAATCCTCCTGTCTCAGCTTCACAAGTAGCTGGGATTAGAGGTGCTTGTCACTACACCTCACTAATTTCCCCATTTTTCCTATATGTGGATTCCACAGGACTGACTTTGAAAACTTGAGTATGGGTGGATTTTGGTGTACACAGAAATGGAGGAGTTGGAACTAATCCCCCCCATATACCAAGGGACAAATTGTATCTGTTTCTACAATTATACTGTAGGATACATTGTGTTCCATGACAATGGTAATTTTTAATGACAGTTTTTAATTGAGTGGAATTACCATAAAAATAATAAAAGTAGCAGCTAATATTTACTGAGCTGTTACTAGGTGCCTGTAAATACAATAGATTTTGAAATTCCCCATAACTCTTCCTTATTCCATGTAACCACTCTATCTTAAATTACTGATGCTTGCTTCGGTAGCACCTATACTAAAGTTGGAACAATAGGGAGATTGGCATGGCCTCTGTGCAAGAATGTCATGCAAATTTGTGAAGCATTCCATATTTTTTTTAAAAAGAGAAAAAAATTACTCCCAGATTTTCACTGGGTACATATGACCTTTTGTTTGAATTATATTCAAAGATGATATTTTCAGAAGTGAGATTACTGTGAGTCACAGGGCATGAGCATTCTTATTACACTTGATGTAAATTGTCAAGCTTTCAGGCATGGTGGCTGTCTGCCTTTAATTCCAGCACTTTGGGAGGCTGAAGTGGGAGGGAGGATTGTTTGAGGCCAGGAGTTAGAGGAGGCAGTATAGGGAGTCACTGTCTGTATTATTTTAAAAAGACTGCCAAGCTTTACTCTGGAAGGCTTATATACAATTTAAACACCACTAATAGTGTAAAAACATTGCCCCTTTCAGGCCAGGCACAGTGGCTCATGCCTGTAATCCCAGCACTTTGGGAGACTGAGGTGGGTGGATCACGAGATAGAAATCGAGACCACCCTGGCCAACGTGGTGAAACCCCGTCTCTACTAAAAATATAAAAATTGGCTGGGCGTGGTGGCGGGCGCCTGTTGTCCCAGCTACTCAGGAGGCTGAGGCAGGAGCATCGCTTGAACACAGTAGGTGGAAGTTGCAGTGAGCCGAGATCACGCCACTGCACTCCAGCCTGGCGATAGAGTGAGACTCTGTCTCAAAAAAACAGAAAATGCACATTTCATTGAACCTTTGCTGGCAGAGGGTATTATAATTTAACAAGTTATTTTTTTGTTTGACTATTTTTAATAAATAAAAGACCTAGTATTACTTTATTTTTATTTGTCATATTTTAATATCTTTCCTTGTGTTAGCTTATCAGCTTTATTTCTTCATTGTCCTTTTTTTATTTTTGAGACCAAGTCTCAACCTGTCGCCGAGGCTTGAGTGTAGTGGTACAGTCTCGACTCACTGCAGCCTTGACCTCCTGGGCTCAGGTGATCCTTCCACCTCAGTTGCTGAGACTATAGGCACATGGAACCATACCTGGCTAATTTTTTTGATTTTTAATAGAGACGAGGTCTTGCTATGTTTCCCAGGCTGTTCTGGAATTCTTGGCCTCCAGCGATCCCACCACCCCCTCCCAAAGTACTGGTATTACAAGTGTGAGCCACCATGCCTGGGCTGTCTGTGTCTTCCCTTTATTCGTAGAGTTAATATGTCTTTTACTAATTTGATTATCTATTTTTTTATGTGTTTTTTTTTTTTTTTTTTTTTTTTGAGACGGAGTCTTGCTCTGTCGCCCAGGCTGGAGTGCAGTGGCGCAATCTCGGCTCACTGCAAGCTCCGCCTCCCAGGTTCACGCCATTCTCCTGTCTCAGCCTCTCCGAGTAGCTGGGACTACAGGCGCCCGCCACCACGCCCGGCTAATTTTTTGTATTTTTAGTAGAGACGGGGTTTCATTGTGGTCTCGATCTCCTGACCTCGTGATCCACCCGCCTCGGCCTCCCAAAGTGCTGGGATTACAAGCGTGAGCCACCGCGCCCGGCTGATTATCTATTTTTTATGAAATTATAAAAATAGTAAATACTTTTAAATAAAGAAGTGAAAATTTTCCTTCACTCTTTAGACCCACAGTTTTATCTCAGGAAATAATTGCTATTGCAAAAATGGGCCATATTCTTCAAGATACATATAGGCTAATTGGACATCACTTCACATTTTCATATTTCGTGGACATCTATGCCAAGAGCTATTGATCTATCTTAATCCTTTTCATGGTTGCATAATATTTTATTATATAGACGTATCACAATTTACCAGTCAGCCACTGTAGGCATTTAGGCTCCTTCTAATATTTGCTTTGAGCTCTTTATATAATTAAAAATTAACCCCCTCAGCCACATGTGGCAGCTCACACCTGTAATCCCAGCACTTTGGAAGGCTGAGGTGGGAGAACTGCTTGAGGGTAGGAGATCATCACCAGCCTGGTCAACATAGTGACACTTTGTTTCTATTAAAATTTTTTTAAAAATGAGCTGGACATTGCAATGCACACCTGTAGTCCCAGCTACTTGGGAGGCTGAGACTGGAGGATCACTTGAGTCTAGGAGGTTGAAGCTGCAGTAAATTATGATCACACCACTGCACTCCAGCTTTGGTAACAGAGTAAGACTGTGTTTCTTAAATAAAATAAAAATGAGGTGGGAAGATTGCTCTAGCCCCGGAGGTAGAGGCTATCGTGAGCTGTGATTATACCACTGCAGTCCTGCCCATGCAATAGAGCAAGACCCTTTCTCAAAGAATAAAATAAAATAAAAATTAACACTTTATCATATTTCCCACTAACACCTTCCCTTGTACGTTTTTCCTAGAAGCCCTTGAATTTTGTTTGCTTTTCACATACCATTTAAAACTTTTAAGTACTGATGTCTGTCTGTTTCATCCCTCCTTTTTTTTTTTTAAGAATGTCTTTTTGTCACTTCCAGCTGGATCTACCATGAAAGACTTCAGAGTCCAGGAAGAGAGACTGACTGGGCAATATGTTATTCAGGTACAAAAAGACTTGGACTATAACTAAAAAATGATCAAATAATAGTGCATGCATCAAATACAATGGAAAGCTCTTCTGAAGGGTGAGAGAAGCTTCCAGTTAAGTTGACATTGAAACTGGGTCCTGAAAGATGAGGAAGAGTTGTATGAGAGTGAGGAGGGAAGGGGGGAGGTGGAGGGATGGGGAATGGGCTGGGATGGGATGGAGTGAGCTGCCCAGGCAGGGAAACCAGCACTGTAAAGACCTGGACAATGAAGATGGCACATTTTGTTCAGGGAATGGTGAAGTAAGAGTGGCAGGAATGCTTTAAAGAGACAGTAATTTGCTTGTATGGAATTTTGCCCAAGAGACCTCATTACAGTTTCTAATCTTTTGATGTTATCATCTATCACTGTCCTTGTCAAATAGTTTGGAATAGGTATGATGATCACAGTAACATCAAGCATAATATTTCATTAATTCTTAGAATTAGAGAAGAAGATGTGATGATGGAAGAAGAGGTCAGAGAGGGAGATTTGAAGATGCTGCAGTTCTGGCCTTCAAGATAGAGTCAGGGGCTATCTTCAAGGTGAGTCAAGGAATGGGGTGGCTTCTAGAAGCTGGAAAAGGCAAGGGAGCACATTCTCTCTAGAGCCTCCAGAAGGAATGCAGCCCCTCTTATACCTTGACTTTGGCCTTAATAGGCCTAGTTTGGGCTTTGGTTCCCAGAACTATAATATGGCAGATTTGTGGTGTTTTAAGGCACTAAATGTAGGGTAGTTTGTTGCAGCAGCAAGAAGAAATGAACATGAGCCAGGGGCAGTTGCTCACGCCTGTAATCCCAGAACTTTGGGAGGCCGAGATGGGAGCATCGCTTGAGCCCAGGAATTTAAGACAAGCCTGGGCAACATAGTGAGACTTCTTATTGAAAAAATTTTTTGTTAAATTAGCCAGATGTTGTGGCATGCACTTGTAGTCTCAGCTCCTAGGGAGGCTGAGGTGGGAGGATTGTTTAATTCTGGGAGGTTGAGGTTGCTGTGAGCTGTAATTGAGCCGCTATACTCCAGCCTGAGCAATAGAGCAAGACCCTCTTTCAAGAAAGAAAGAAAGAGAGAGAGAAAGAAAGAGAAAAGAGAGAAAGAAAAAAAGAGGGAGGGAAGAGAGGGAGGGAGGAAGGAAGGAAAGGAAGGAAGGAAGGAAGGAAAGGAAGGAAGGAAGGAAAGAAGGAAGAAAGGAAGGACGGACGACAGATGGAAATGTTAAATAGAGTGTTGAGGGTTGGCCTCATAAGTGAAAATTGAGCAAAAACTTGAAGCAGGTGATGGAGCTGGCCAAGGTGCTGAGTGAAGAGTATTGTGGGCTGAATCAACAGGATAAAGGCATTAGGAAACTCCCTGGTGAGTCTGAGGCTCTGGAAGGAGGCCAGTGGAGCAGAGAGAGAGAGGGAGAGAAGTAAGGGAGCAGGCCAGGGAGTTGCTGGGCGGTGATCAGTATAGATCGTGTAAACCCTGGGAGGCTATTGCTGAGGCTCTGACTTTTATTCTGACTGAAAGGGGAACCGCAGGAGGGTTCTGAGTAGAGAGGCGACATGATCTGTCTCCTGATTTAAAAGCACCCCTGGCTGCTGAGTTGAGAAAGACTGTGGGAAGATTTGGGTAGAAGCATGGGGGCCAAGCTGTGGCATCATCCAGGTGGGAGATGGTAGTGGTCCTGACCAGAGTCATGGCCGTGGTGAGAGATGGTCAGAACCTGGATAGATGTTGAAGTCAGCCAATAGCATTTCCTGACAGACTGGGTGTGGGCTGTGAGATAAGGCAGGGGTCAAGGTTGAGCCTGATTCTAATTGAATTATTAAGTAATTTTAAAAAACACTGCTGCCTTTCCCAATCCTACCAAGTAAAGGATGCTAGATGAAAGCAATCTCAAGTCAGGCCAGGTGCAGTGGCTGACACCTATAGTTCTAACAGTTTGAGAGGCAGAGATGGGAGAGATGGGAGTATGTTTTAAGGCCCAGGAATTGGAGAGCAGCCTGGGCAACATAGCAAGACATCCTCTCTACAAAAATAAAATAAAGAAATTTAATACAGTAAAATAAATACAGCTGAGCATGGTGCTGTATACCTATGGCCCCAGTTACTGAGGAGGCCGAAGTGGGCAGATCTCTTGAGGCTAGGAGTTTGAGGCCAGCTTGGGCAACATAGCAAGACTTCTCTCTTTACAAAAATTAAAAGAATAGCCTGACATGGTGGCACTTGCTTGTATTCCCAGTTAGGAGTAGGCTGAGGCAGGATTATCTCTTGAGTCCAGTTGGACGAGGCTGCAGTGAGCTATGATTATATCACTGCGCTCCAGCCTGGGTGACAGAGCGGGACCCTGTCTCAAAATACAAATACAAATAAACTGAAATTTCAAGTCAGACCAGTCCCTTCTAGGCTATGGAGGCCTTGCAACCACACAGCTGCATGATTGAGTTTGTGTGGCTGTGGATGAGGAGACCCCTGCCTAATTGTTGTTGGCTATATAATCAGTTTATTTTTAATTTTAGTAATCAGATATATTTCCTCATACTTGATGGTCTCAGATATGTGTGGGTTTTGGAATTCTCCTTGGAACAGGTTGTAACATCTTATTGGTTTCATCATTCCGTAATTTTTTTATCTGATCACTTTTTAATAAGATCAGAATTGACATTAGACTACCTAATCAGTTTTGATTAATGAGAAAATGAAATTGTGTTGTTTGCACTTTATCCAAAATTGGTTTCATATTGGCTAAATCTAATCAATACTTGAACAAATGCAAAATTAGAGCTTCTTTATCATGAAACACTTTGTCATTCTTGAAAAAGATGCCATTTCTTTTTTGTAGTCTTTAATAAACAGCTGCTATCATTGCAGACTTGCTATTCAGGCACTTAGGAATTTTTCACTAGAAGGCATGTAAAGAAAGACCATGGGCATTTGTAATGAATTTAGCATTCATTGTTTGACTGCGTGACTGTCCCCAGAGCTGTAACTTTACTAATGAATTTTTCAGAAGCCACTTAGCTGGCAACTGAGCCTAACCAGCCACTAACACTCATTATTCAGAGCTCTTTTATTCTTACTATTTCTCCTCAAACTTGGCTACACTCACAAAGTGATAAAAACTTGTATTTCTTTTCTTTCCTTTTTAGAGACAAGGTCTTGATCTGTGGCCCAGGCTGCAGTACAGTGACATGATCATGGTTCACTACAGCCTCAAACTCCTGAGCTCAAGCCATCCTCCCACCTCAGTCTCCCAAATAGCTAAAACTACGGACATGTGCTACCATGCCCAGCTAATTTTTTGTGTTCTTTTTTTTTTTTTTTTTGTAGAGATGAGATCTTGCTAGGTTGCTCAGACTGGTCTCAAACTCCAGACCTCGAGTGATCCTCCTGCCTCAGCCTTCCAAAGTGCTGGGATTACAGGCAGGCATGACCACCTGTGCCCAGCCCCTTATTATTATGTTTTTAAATAATAGCTTTATTAAAATATGATTCACATACCATTCAATTTATTGAAATCTGCAATTCAGAATGTTTTAGAATATTCACAGAGCTGTGCATCGATCACCACAGTCACTTTTAGAACCATTCATTACTCTATAGAGAAATCTGCACGCTTAGCAATTACCTCCACTCCCCCAACCTGCCTTTGCCCCCAGCCTCAGGCAACTATGGATTCATTTTCTGTCACTACCTAATCTGGACAAATAGAATTGTACAATAGGTGATCTTTTGTGCCATTTTTCCCTCTTAGCACAATGTTTTCAAAGTTCCTTTGTGTCACAGGATGTATCAGTATTTCATTTTTTCTATGGCTGAATAATATTCCATGGTAGAGACACTCTGCATTTTGTTGATCCATTTATCAGTTGGTGGACATTTGGGTTGTTTCCACATATTGGCTATTATGAATAATGCTGCTATGAAGATTGAAGTACAAGTTTTTGTGTGGACATATATTTTTATTTCTCTGGGATATATGCCTAGGAGTGAAATTGTTACATTATATTTTACATTTAACCTTTTGAGAAACTGCCAGACTGTTTAGTAAAGTGGCTACACCAGTCGGGTGCAATGGCTCACACCTGTAATCCCTGCTACTCGGGAGGCTCATTTGAGAGGATGGTTTGAGCGCACAAGTTCAAGACCAGCCTGGGCAAGACAGTGAGACCCTGTCTTGATTTTTCTTAAAAAAATCCAATTAAAATGACAAGAAAAGAAATATCCAAAGTGGTTACACCATTTTATATTCCCACCAGTGATGTATGTGGGTTCCAATTCCTCCACATCTTCACTGACATTTTTTTTTTTTTCTAGACAGGGGCTGGCTCTGTCTCTCAGGCTGCAGCACATCACAGTTAACTGCAGCCTTGACCTCCCAGGCACAAATGATTGTCTCATCTCAGCCTCCTGAGTAGCTGGGAATTATAGGTACACGCCATCATGCCTGGCTAATTTTTATATTTTTTTGTAGTGGTGAGGTTTTACCATGTTGCCCAGGCTGGTCTCTTACTCCTGGCCTCAAGTGATCTGCCCACCTCAGCCTCCCAAAGTTCTGGAATTACAGGCTGAGCCATCATGCCTGGCCTTCACCAACATTTGTTATTGTCCGTTTT
The DNA here is from genome assembly GCF_006542625.1 of Nomascus leucogenys. NCBI lineage: Eukaryota > Metazoa > Chordata > Mammalia > Primates > Hylobatidae > Nomascus > Nomascus leucogenys. The sequence goes on from NC_044397.1 coordinate 46,716,924, forward strand.
TTTTTTCTTTATACCTTAAAGCAGTATAAGAACAAGTGTTTTCAATTATGGTAAACAAAAAATATAATCCCAGGGCATTTGGATGCTGAGACAGGAAGATCTCTTGATGCCAAGAGGTTTTGTTTTGTTTTGTTTTGTTTTGAAACAGAATCTCACTCTCGCCCAGGGTGGAGTGCAGTGGTGCGATCTCAGCTGCCTGAAGCCTTCACCTCCCAGGTTCAAGTGATTCTCCTGCCTCAGCCTCTTGAATAGCTGGGATTACAGGTACATGCCACTACTGCCCGACTAATTTTTGTATTTTTAGTAGAGACGGAGTTTTGCCATGTTGGTCAGGCTGGTCTCAAACTCCTGACTTGAGGTGATCCCCCCTCCTCAGCCGCCCAAAGTGCTGGGATTTCATGCCTGGCCTGATGCCAGGAGTTTCAGACCAACCTAGCAAGACCTCATCTCAACAGAATATTTAAAAATTAGCCAGATGCGTTGTTGCCTGCCTATAGTCTCTTTTACTTTTTGAGACATGGTCTGGCTCTGTCAGCCAGGCTGGGGTGCAGTGGTATCCTCATGGCTCACTGCAGACTGAAACTCCTGGGATCAAGTGATCAGTCCTCGCACCTCATCCTACCAAGTAGTGGGGACCATAAGTGCATGCCACCCGGGTCTTGCTGTGTTGCCCAGGCTGGTTTTGAGCTCCTGGCCTCAAGCGATCCTCTCACTTTGGCCTCCTGAAGTGCAAGGATTACAGGTATGAGTCACCATGCCTGGCCCTTACACTGCCTATTGAGAACCAAAAGAAGGAACCAAATTCTCCTTAGCTCAACTCGAGCCATTTCCCAATTGGGTCTTCCACAAGGAGCTGGTTATTGAGCTGTCCAGGCCTCCCAAGCAGCACAGAAATGAGGTGAGGGATTTTTCCTGCTGCTCCACTCTGTGAGGAGTTGGAGGATGATGTTTACTTATTTGCAGAGAGAGACGCCTTGTAGGCACCTTAGGATGGAGGGGACCCTGATTCCAATGTCCTTTTGTTTTTTTCTTTAGAAGTAGCACCTTGCTCTGTCACCCAGGATGGAGTTCAGTAGTCCATTCACGGCTCATTTTAACCTCAGACTCCCAGGCTCAAGCGATCCTACCACCTCATCCTTCCCAGTAGCTGGGACTACAGGTTAGTGCCATGACACTTGGTGAATTTTGATTTTTTCTTTTTTTTTTTGTAGAGATGGGGCCTTGCTATGTTGCCAAGGCCGGCCTTGAACTCCTGCACTCAAAGGATTTTCCTGTGTTGGCCTCCCAAAGTACTGGTAATGCAGGCATGAGCCATTATGCCCAATGTCTCTGGTTCTTAACCTTCTGCCTCCCTCTTCCACATTTAAAGAACTCTTGTAATTACATGGGCTCACCCAGATACTGCAGGATAATCTTGTTTTAAGGTCAGCTGATTAGCAACGTTAATTCCATCTGTACTGTTAATTCCCTCTTCCTATGTAATTGTGCGGTGTAACATAGGACATGAGCAGTTGGTGGGGGTCATTACTTTGGCCATCACCGTGACTATTTTGTGCCAGCTACTGAAGTAAGCACTGGTGAATTAAACATGAATAACACACACTCCCTAATCTCCATTCATTTATGGGAGGAACACCTCACTTCCCATACTCCTGAGAATCTGGGGAGTCAAGGAAGGCTTCCAGGAGGAGGTGGTGCTAAAGCGGACAAGTGACAGAGGAGCTGAAGCTAGCCAGGAAGAGAGTAGAGGTTTAAGGGGAAGCGTATTCTAAGCAGAGGGCATCACCCACTTCGGAGGGTCCCAGAGGAGAGAGAGAGGGCAATCAAGGGGCAGGTGAGGCTCAGTTGGACTCCACAGCAGGTAAAATGGGGAGGGGCAAGCAGTGAGGCTGCCTTGCAAGGTAGGGCAAAGTAGGGCCTGTTAAGGAGTTTGGACTCAATCCCAAAGGCAAGGAGAAGTGATGTAAACGGGGGAGTAACGTGATGAGATTTCACGTATTAGAGACATGGCTCAGGCTGCTGTGTGGAGAAGGCACCAGGGGGAGCAGATGGCTCAGTGAGTGTGCTGGAGACCTAAAGCAGGGGACACACTGAGTTTAGGGAGAGTTTTTTAAAATAGAAGAAGTTTGAGTAATTTAAATGCTGGTGGGAAGGAGCTAAAAGCAGGGGACAGGTTAAAGATACAGGGAAGTGGGAGGAAGAACTGACAAGTAAGGTTCCAGAGAGGGCAGGAGAAGAGATTCTTATAGGGGGATTAGCATTCCTCTCCCCTTCCCTCCCCTCTACTCCTCTCCCTTCCCCTAAGACAGGGTCTCACTCTGCTGCCCAGGCTAGAGTGTACTGGCACGATCTTGGTTCACTACAGCCTAGACTTCCCAGGTTCAAGGGATCTTCTGACCCCAGACTCCCAAGTAGCTGGAACTACAGGTGTGCACCACCCCCATACCTGGCTAATTTTTTTTTTTTTTTTTTTTTGGTAGACACAATGTCTGTGTTGCCCAGCCTGGTCGCCAATTTTTGGCCTCAAGCAGTCCTCCTACCTAGGCTTCCCAAATTGCTGGGATTACAGGCATGAGCCACCATGCCTGGCCTCTGCTAGTTTTGTATTCTCTAGAGTTGTCTGTAGTTTGTGCTAGTGTGTCACTCATTATGCTGATCCTGTTTTAAATATTTTTTATATTAAAGTTACTTTTTTTTTTTTTTGGTATTGGGTCTCAGTCTGTCACCGAGGCTGGAGTGCAGAGGCACGATCTCTGCTCACTGCAACCTCCACTTCGAAGGCTCAAGCAATTCTCCATCCTCAGCCTCCCAAGTAACTGGGATTACAGGTATGTGCCAGCAGGCCTGGCTAATTTTTGTGCTTTTTGTAGAGACCGGGTTTTGCCGTGTTTCCCAGGCTGGTCTCAACTCCTGAGCTCAAAGCGATCCACCCGCCTTGGCCTCCCAAAGTGCTGGGATTACAGGTGTGAGCCACTGTGCGCATTCTAGTTTAAACTTTTGAGCGGTTTATATGTTTTGATTGGACTCCTAGAAATACAGAATTGATGCTAGGAAGAGTACCAGGAGATAGACACATATACGTGGGATTTCAGCCTAGGTTTGGTTATCCAAGGAACAGTGCTGAGTTTTTTGCCAATGGGACATGGGATGCTGGTGATTTCCAGGAAGTGACCTCACAATGAGTGAAGCTACCACTTACTGTTTATTGTGATGAAATGCTAGCCGAGGCATATGCCATGCAAGCTAACGGATGCTATGCCTCACCACTGTGGCAATAAAGATGACTCTGAAGAATGGCGTGGGACAGAACCTTTCGAATGCACCTGAGCAGGGGTCTCCACTACAGGGCCACAGAGCTGGTGGTGAGCAGCAGACAAGTGAGGGGAAAATTCGTTTGTATTTATAGCCGGTCCCCATCCCTCGCATAACCACCTGAGCGCCATGTTCCTGACAGGTCCAGCTACTACCTTACAGTGACCTCTTTAGGCTCATCTCATGCTTCACCACGGCCTCGCCAAACCAAGCTGCTGCGTTTCGGCAGCCTCTGCAGCAGAGGCCGAGCTCTGCGTCCTGATGGCCTCTTTAGGCCCAGCTTATTTCTCCCAACAGCCACCTTAGGCCCCAGCTTTTCCCTTTTGGTGGCCTCTCCAGGCCGAGAAATTCCTCAAGTCGGCCCACCACAGTTGCTGCCTCCCGGCCTCCTCTCCAGTCCCAGTGCTCTCTCGCGGCTATGCCTACAGGCCCAGCTCCTGCCTCCAAAGAGCCTCTTTTGACTCAGCTCCTACCCAGCTCCTGGTGGCCTTCGTAGGCCTGAAACCTCTTCCAGTCCAGCACACCATACCCACCTCTCCACTTGCAGCGGCCTTACCAGGTCCAGCTTTTGCCTCACGGCAGCCCTCCCCGGCCATTTTCTGGCCAGCCTCGTGGCAGCCTCAACAAGCCCAGTTACTGCCTCACACTGGCCTCTCTAGGCCCAGCTCAGGCCTCACGGTGGCGTCTCCAGGCCCAGCTCCCGCCCACCCCAACGGCGTCTCCCGGCTCAAGGCTTTCTCAAGGCGGCTCCTCCAGGCCAAGATCCTGCCTCCGGGCGATGGCACGTGTGGTCCCAAAGTGTCCTGAAGTCGGCCTCGCAAGGACCAGCTCCTGCCTGTCGTAGGCGCCAAGAGTCACGGCCTCTGCCTCCTCACAGTGGACCCCCCCAGGCTCAGCTCTTGCCTCAGCGTGGCCACCTCAGGCCAAGCTCCTGCCTTGCCTGTTGGCAGCCTCCACAGGCCCAGCTCTTGCCTCTCGCCATCCTCTCCAGGCTCAGAACTGTTTCCAGCCTGCCTCTCCAGGCCTAGCTCTCCCTCCCAGCTGCACCTGCCTGCCCAGCTACTGCCTCTCAACAGCCACGTTTGGCCTAGCTCCTGGCAGCCTTTGTAGGCCTCCGGCTTCTCTACGTCAGGCCTTCCAAGCCCTTCCTTCGGCTCCCCGGCGGCGTGGAGCGGCCCAGCTCCTGCATGACAGTGGCCTCTCTGGGCCCAGCTCTTGCCTCGCGTCGCCTTCCCCGGGCCACGTTGCCGCGTGCCTCGTGGCAGCCCCGACAAGCCCGGCTCCTGCCTCCTGATGGCCTCTTCAGGCTCATCTCGTGCCTCGCCACAGCCTCCCCAGGCCAGCCTCCTGCGTCCCGGCAGCCTCCGCAGGCCCGGCTCCTGCGTCCTGATGGTCTCTTTAGGCCCGGCTCGTGCCTCGCCGTGGCCTCTTGAGGCCCAGCTTTTCCCTTCTGGCGGCCTCTCCAGGCCCAGAACTTCCTCAAGTTTGCCTCCCCCGGCCCAGTTGCTGTCTCCCGGCCTCCTCTCTGGGCCCAGCTCTTTGCTCGCGGCTGCGCCCGCGGGCCCAGCTCCCGCCTCCAAACAGCCGCCTTTAACTCGGCTCCTGCCCAGCTCCCGGCGGCCTTTGTAGGCCCGAAGCCTCCTCTGTTCCAGCTCTCCAGGCCCGCCTCTTGCCTTGCCTCGCAGTGGCCTTTCCAGGCCCAGCTCTCGCCTCCGGGCGGCCTTCCCCGGCCACGCTTGTGCTGGCCTCCCGGCAGCCTCCAGAAGCCCAGCTCCCGCCCACCCCGATGGCGCCTCCCGGCCCAAAGCTTCCTTCCTCAACGTCAGCCCCTCTAGGCCTAGCTCCTCCTGCCTCCTGCTGATGGCCTGTGCGGGCCGAAAGCATCCTGAAGTCGGCCTCGCCAGGCCCAGCTCCTGCCTGGTGTAGGCCCCTAGGGGCACGGCCTCTTCCCCACACTGGCCCCTCTTGTGCCCTCTTTCACCAGCTCCTGCCTCACGATGGTCTCTTGAGGCCCATCTTCTGCCTCATAGTGGCCACTCAAGCCCTCTGTTTTGCCTCATGTTTGCCTTTTCTGGCTTTGCTCTTGCCTTGTATTCGCCTCTTCCGGATCCAGCTTTTACGTCTTCGATGGTGAACCACATCAAGGAGCCTAAATCTTCCCTGGACTGTCATTTGTTCACTTCACAGCAGAGTGCCTTGGGAAAACCCCATCTCTTCTTTTAACCATGAGAGTGGATTTCTGACGAATTGATAATAAATTTTGTCTCTGTGCTTTCAGTGATTTCTGTTTTATTTAGTGTCCCATGGTTTTTGTTGTCTGCTGGGGGTGAGGAGGAGAATGAACCTTTGGTCCTTTGTCTTTGCCCCAGACATGGTAGCTTCTCACTTCATGTCTTCTATTTTTATATATTTTACAGTTTTCTTTTCTTTTCTTTTTTTTTTTTTCCTTAGGTTCTTGCTCTGTCACCCAGGCTGGAGTGTAGTCGTGTGTTTATGGCTTACTGCATCCTTGGCCTTTTGGCCTCAAGTGATCCTCCCAACTCAGTAACTGAGACTACAGGCACATGCCAATATGCCTGGCTGATTTCTGTTTTTTTATGAGAGGTTTGTTCTGACTAGGTTGCCCAGGCTCATCCCAAACTTTTGGACACAAGCAATCCTTTTGCCTGGGCCTCCCAAAGTGCAGAGATTACAAGCATGAGCCACTATGCCCTGCCTGCAATTTTCCTGTCTTGAACTATTAAGAATTTACTTTTTGATTAATATACTATGACTGTATACATTTATGTAAATATAGATACTTAAAATTTTTCTTTGATACCAATTTTTCCGGTTTTTTTTTTTTTTGAGGCAAGGTACTGCTTTGTCATTCAGGGTGGAGTGCAGTGGTGATCTCGGCTCACTGCAAACTCTGCTTTTTTGGCTTAAGTGATCCTCTCACCTCAGCCTCCTGAATAGATGGGACCCCAGGTATGAGCTGCCATGCCCAGGTAATTTTTATATTTGTTCTAGACAGGAAGTCTCACCATGCTTCCTAGGCTGGTTTCAAACTCCTGGGCTCAAGCGATCCTCCCACATCAGCTTCCCACAGTGCTGGGGTTACAGTTGGGATCCACACCTGGCCTGCCATTTTCTTTTCATAGATCATCAAGAATTTACTTTATGCCGGGCCCAGTGGCTCACGCCTGTAATCCCAGCACTTTGAGGGGATGAGGTGGGTGGATCACGAGGTCAGGAGTTCAAGACCAGCCTAGTCAAGACAGTGAAACCCTGTATCTACTAAAAACACAAAAGTTAGCCATCTGTGATGTAATCGCAGCTACTCAGGAGGCTGAAGCAGGAGAATTGCTTGAACCCAGGGAGCAGAGGTGGCAGTGAGCCAAGATCGTGCCACTGCACTCCAGCCTGGGCGACAGAGTGAGACTCTGTCCAAAAGAAAAAAAAAAGAATTTGCTTTTTGATTAGTATGCTGTAAATATATATACGTATATGTGTGTGTTATATATTCGTATGTGAATATATGTGTGTGTATATTTTCATAGCATACACACACACATATCCATTGTGAAAGAGATATATGAATACCTAGAAACTGATAAGCTTCTTCCAGGTTTTGAAACCACCCTTAGAACAAACACAAAAGAAGTACAAAATATCATTATTAATGACCATAGACCAAGATGACCATGAGTCAATAGTACTTTGCACCTTAACCACCTTCCAGCAGAGCATCTCAAAGTGTTGGATATATCTGAACATTACACCCTTTCACATGGACTAGGATGCTTTGTAATTATTACTTAAGACCTCAGTGTGACCCTTGTCAGCATGAAATCAAACTATTTCTCAAATTATGGAGATATAGAGTAACAGCTTTCATCAGGAAACAGGTATTGCATTTGGTTCGTCATGATAAGTTCCTGGCCTAAGAAGATGAAATATTGCAGAAATGTGCATGTGTGTGTGTGTACACTCTTGCAAGATGTGAGGGTGGAAGTGGGGGTTGAATTTGATAAAACCAGCAGTGGGCAGGCTGCTGGGAGGGGGCACTTGTTTTGGCAGCGGCAGTGTACCTCTAGAATTAACAAATGCTTGTAAGCCTCAGTTTTCTCTATTGGAAAATAAAGATTATAATTCCTGCCTTGATATGTGAATTAGGTGATCCGCTATATGCAAAATATCTAGTATATAATAGGTGCTGAACTAATACTACTTTCTGTAGCTCATTCTTAATCACTGCTTAATTTTAAAAAGTTTAGAACACTGCTTTTATAAGAATTATTTGTAATTATTATATAAAATCTGTCCTATAGAAAAGTACAAAGCAGGCCAGGTGCTTGCTATAGCTCACACCTGTAATCCCAGCACTTTCGGAAGGCAAGGTAGGAGGATTGTTCAAGGCCAGGAGTTTGAGACCAGCATGAGCAACATAGCCAGATCCCATCTCTATAAAAAATTAAAAACTAGCTATGGTAATGCACACCTGTAGTCCCAGCATCTCAGGAGGCTGAGGCAGGTGGATCACTAGAACCCAGGAGTTTGAGACTGCAGCCTGGGCAACAGAGTGAGACCCTGTCAGAGAGAAGGAGGGGGAGAGAGAGAGAGGAGAGAGAGAAAAGTACAAAGAAGCAAGTAACAAATCAAGAAATTTTCAACCACCAAGAAATAACTCTTAACATTAGGTGGTATGGCCAGGCGCAATAGCTCACGCCTGTAATTTTAGCACTTCGGGAGGCCGAGGCAGGTGGATCACTTGAAGTCAGGAGTTCAAGACCAGCCTGGCAAACATGCTGAAACCCCGTCTCTGCTAAAAGTACAAAAATTAGCTGGCGTGGTGGGTCCCTTTAATCCCAACTACTCGAGAGGCTGAGACACGAGAATCACTTGAACCTGGAAGGCAGAGGTTGCAGTGACCCAAGATCACGCCATTCCATTCTAGCCTGGAAAACAGAGACTCTGTCTCAAAAAATAGGTGATAATTCATACCTCTTTTTGTGCAACTAGGTACTTAGATAAGTAGATAGATTAATGGATTAAAAATAACTGACAGGCGCTATGGCTCACGCCTGTAATCCCAGCACTTTGGGAGGCTGAAGTGGGCGGATCATGAGGTCAGGAGATGGAGACAATTCTGGTCAACATGGTGAAACCCTGTCTCTACTGAAAATACAAAAATTAGCTGGGTGTGGTGGTGGGCACCTGTAATCCCAGCTAGCTGGGAGGGTGAGGCAGGAGAATCGCTTGAACCTGGGAGGTGGAGGTTGCAGTGAGTGAGATCGCACCACTGCACTCCAGCCTGGCAACAGAGTGAGACTCCGTCTCTAAATAAATAAATAAATAACTTCACGTATTTTATATATGTTTTAGTTTAAATATATATATAACTTTCCTTTGCTTGATACAACAGAAGCTGAAGAAACTAAAGGTGAGAGAATTTCTGCACTTCAGATAAATGCCTATGTGCAAGTGATATTTTTATTCAATATTCATTAAAATTACGAAAAAAGATAAAAGTATCATGATTCTTTTTAACCTGCAGTTTCTGTTTTCACCCACAGCGGCTGTATTTTTGGAATTGGTCCATGTTTGAGGGTTTCTGTTTAATGGGTTTCCACCTGGATGACCATTCTTTTTTATTTATTTATATTATTATTATTATTATTTTGAGACGGAGTCTCCCTTTGTCGCCCAGGCTGGAGTGCAGTGGTGCAATCTTGGCTCACTGCAAGCTCTGCCTTCTGGGTTCACGCCATTCTCCTGCCTCAGCCTCCCAAGTAGCTGGGACTACAGGCACCCGCCACCACGCCCAGCTGATTTTTTGTATTTTTAGTAGAGACGGGGTTTCACCGTGTTAGCCAGGATGGTCTCCATCTCCTGTCCTTGTGATCCGCCCACCTCGGCCTCCCAAAGTGCTGGGATTACAGGCATGAGTCACTGCGCCCGGCTTTACTTGGTTTCTAGAAAGTGCCAGACAGTTTGCTAGGTGCCAAAAGTACAACAGACAAGAAAAAACATAGTCTTGGAACTCCAGGAACTTACTGGCTGGTGTAGGAGACAGATAATAAAAAAGGCAACAAACAGAAGAAACACTGCAAAGTGTGACCATGAAGAAGGCAAGCAGCGGGAGAATTACCTTTTAGTTTAAGAGGCCAGGGAAAATCTCTCTCAGGAAGTGAGGCTTACTGAGACCACAGAATTGAGAAGGAGCCTATCAGACAAAGAACAAAGGGAGCTGGGCGCGGTGGCTCACGCCTGTAATCACAGCACTTTGGGAGGCTGAGGAGGGAGGATCATTTGAGATTGGGAGTTTAAGACCAGCCTGGCGAACATGGTGAAACCCTGTCTCTACTAAACATACAAAAATTAGCCGGGCGTGGTGGCACATGCCTGTAATTTCAGCTACCCGGGAGGCTAAGGCAGGAAAATTGCTTGAACCCAGGAGGCGGAGGTTGCAGTGAGCCGAGATTGTGCTACTGCAGGCCAGCTGGGTGACAGAGCAAGACTTCATCTTAAATAGCCAAAGGGAAGAACATTCCAGAGAGAGGAGATAGATATGTAGAGAGAGACAGGAAGAACTTGCTATGTTCTGAAAATAAAGATACTTCTAGAGCACAAGCGGTGAGGTTGGGAGGCCTGCAATGAGATGGAGAGGAGGACCCTGCTGGCCCTGGCAGGAGTCTGGACTCTTTTAAGTGAAATGGAAGCCACTGAAATGTTTCAGGTGGGGAGGGTCCTGTCCAGATGTGCATTCTAAAAACTCTTATTCTGCTGTGATCCAAGAAATACATTGAAGGTAGGATCAAAGATCTTGGATGCGAATGGAAGAAGGGAGGAAAAGGGTGAAATCAAGTGTGACTCTTCAGTTTCTGGCTCAAGTGACAGTAGAAAATTCTGCAATTACTGATATGGATATGACCTAAATGGATAGGTACAAGTTTTGGGGCGGAGATGGGATAACATGTTATATACGGTTTTCATGCCTGGCACATATATGAACACACTCAATATGGGAATTACTACTATCTGGACATCCTGTGTTTCATAACAAAGGCTTCTAGAAAACAAGTGGAAATAAATAGTAACTTCCATGTCCTTAAATACAGTCTGCAAGCATGAAATAGAACAGGATTCTCAAAGTGGATGGCAATAGGTTCTCTCTGAAATAAATTACAAAAAACTTCACTACAAAATGGTAATGCAGGCCAAACACCGTGGCTCACACCTGTAATTTTAGTACTTTGGGAGGCTGAGGCAGAAGGATCGTTTGAGCCCAGGCTGGGGAATGTAGCGAGACCCTGCCTCTACCCACCACCCCCTCCAAAAAAAAGGTGGTGGCTCCAGGGGAGTATCTACAATACAGCCAACCAAGGACACTTTGGTTTATCACATCAGCATCTGATAAGGTCTGTGCTTCTCTGAAATCACATTAATGAAAACATGTAAATACCAGAATGCTTCACACTGAAAGCTTTTATTTTGAAAAATAAAATACAAAAGTCATTAAGTTGTAAATGTATAATGGTAATTTCCCAACTTCTCAGAAACAATACAATGAATTAAATAATTAAGATATTTAATATTATTCACATCAATACACTTAAAACAGGCACACGTGTTCTACAAAACATTAGAACATGTACAGACAACCTATTTCAAAAGGAGACTGCCCAAGTCTGCTTACAGGATCCCATTTTTAAACCCTCTCCTTGAAAACAAACGTCATAATCTGGTAAGAAAAGAGGACAAGAGGAGTTTTAACAGGAAACACGTTCCTTCTGGGCTCCTTACTGCAGGGCTGTGCATGAAATCGGGATCAAGAGCTCTTTGCTCAGGAGGCAGATCCCTCACGAGGCCCAAAGCTGTGCGGACACCTCCATCCTCTCAGTGGGAGAAAACTGGCAAATGCACAGGTGGCGCAGCCAAGGTGCAGACGCTCCACCAAGCTTGGCAGGGGACAGCCAGTCCTAGGAATTTCCCTTCTGCTGAAAAGGCAGCAATCTTTCCTAGGGCGAACAAACAGAATGTGGTTACAGGTGTGGAGTCCTGGTGTGTTCTCCCTGTGTCTTCATCTCTTCCTTCCGAGCTACAGGCCTAGACAAGCCAGGTGGTTGGGGAGGTTCCTGCAGGTCAGGGGCCAGGAGGATGGATGTTGAGAGCAGCTGCCTCAGGAAGACTGCCTGGGAGGCACACGCACCCTCACTCTGGTGCTTTCAGATGCATGCAAGTAGCTGCTAGGTGCAAAGCAAGCAGATGGTGGCCAAAACCAGGGCTGCTCCTGCCCATTTCTAAATAACTTACTGTCATCTGCTATTGTTGCTACTGTGGGGGCACTGTCAGGGGCATCAGATGTCCAGGGGTCAGCACCATGATTCCTCGTGTGAAGAAATGGGTCCTAAGGTTCTTAAAGTGTCCAGGGGTCAAGACCCTGATTCCTCCTTATATGAAGAAATGGGTCCTAAGGTTCTTTAAGTGTCCAGGGGTCAGCACCCTGATTCTTCCTCATGTGAAGAAATGGGTCCTAAGGTTCTTTAAGTGTCCAGGGGTGAGCACCCTGATTCCTCCTCACGTGAAGAAATGGATCCTAAGGTTCTTTAAAGGAAGCTCCAGAGAACACAGAGACTGTTTGTTATTGAAATGCCAAAGGGACCCAAAAGATAAGAAAGATAGTATCCATCCTAACTGTCCCCAGTTCTCCTGAGTCCTCCTCACCACAGGTTGGCCCCTCCCAGCCTACACACACAAGCAAGGGTGAAATGCTGCAGAGGCAAATGCCGATGCGGTCCATACTACAACACGCTGGTAAAGAAATGAGGCCTTGTGTGTGTTTGGTGGGGCGGGCAGGGAGATTACCTATGAAGTTTGAAAGCATTTTGTATAAACAAAATTAGCCAAGGCCTGATAACCGCTGTTAAATATGCAGACCCACAGGACATAAGACTAACATTCAGCATTTGCTCCTCAGCAAAAAGGAAACCTGAATCCTAGAACCTGTCAATATTAGCAGTTTGCTGCCATCTGGGATTCTGACATGACGGAGAAGCGTCCATGTGCTTCTTATGTCTATAATCCATCAACGCACCGCAAGTCACATTCAACCTGTTTTCTCACTAGTAAAACAGGAATACTACCAGCTTGCCGGAGTGGTGTAAGAACTGAATACACTTTTATATATGGATGTATATATAATTTAGTGTATCTGTTATATATATATCATCTTATATATATGCAAATAAAATGCTTGGTATTTTATGCCTGGTATGGAGTATGCACAATACATCATTATATAAAGTAAAAATAAAAACAAAGAACAGCAAGTAAACTATGAGAAAAAAATCACTATCAATATCAGATTTTATTTTTATTTATTAATTAATTTATTTATTTATTTTTGGGACTCGCTCTGTCACCCAGGCTAGAGTGCAGTGGTGCAATCTCGGCTCACTGCAACGTCTCCGCCTCCTGGCTTCAAGCAATTCTCTTGCCTCAGCCTCCCGAGTAGCTGGGACTATACGAACCCACCACCACGCCCAGCCAATTTTTTTTTTTTTTTTTTTTTTGAGATGAAGTCTCACTCTTGTCATCCAGGCTGGAGTGCAATGGCACGATTTCGGCTCACTGCAACCTCCGCCTCCTGGGTTCAAGTGATTCTCCTGCCTCAGCCTCCCAAGTAGCTGGGATTACAGGCCCCTGCCACCACACCCAGCTAATTTTTGTATTTTTAGTAGAGACGAGGTTTCACTGTGTTGGCCAGGCTGGTCTCGACCTCCTGACCTTGTGATCTGCCCACCTTGGCCTCCCAAAGTGCTGGGATTACAGGCGTGAGCCACCGTGCCCAGCCAATATCAGATTTTTTTAAAAGGCTGTTCAAGTTCCAACTGATCAAAGGCTTTGCAATATCATTTGGAGCAAAACCGATCTTAAGCAAGTTTGGGTGGATAAGCAGAGACTGAAAGTCTGGGAGAAGGGTATGAGCTCTGAGCAGCTGCACCTGGAAATCTGGGCTGAGAAACCAGCTTTGCCCCGCATGAGCTGGTGTCCCTGGACATGTGCCTGATGAGGGCCACGTACTCAGAAACAGGGCTTAGAAGGCAGGGCTGGCCTTGTCCACAATGTAGCGCTTAGTCCAATGAGACAATGTAGGTTACTCACATAAGCCATCCATAATACATTAAAACAAGCAAGGGCAAACTTGAAAAACCAACCAAGAAACAAACAAACAAACAAAAATTGTAGTAGGGCAAAAACATCTGCAAGTCCAGCACACAAAGAAAGCCATTGGAGGTGGGGATGGGTGCCTGGGGCCCTGGCTGAACGGGTAACCAGAAGTAAACAGCCACTCCTGAGTTCTGGGTTTCCCTGCCTCTGGACTATGGTCTTGACAAACGACCTGCTCCCTCCAAGACCAGCTTCCTTATCAGCAAACAGGGAGTTGGGCTTGATGGCCTCCAGGTCCCTTTCAGCTGAAATATTTCATGGTTCATAATGAAAATAGCAATACTATTGTGTGCTTATTATGAGCCAGGCTCTTGGATGATGATTAATTCTCACCACCATGCTCTTGTTAATACTATCCTCATTTCATAGATGAATAAATGAAGACACAGAGGTGAAGTAACGTGCTTGCTTCCACACAGAAAGTGAAGAGGCAGGATTCCAACCCCGGCAGACGGACTCCAGAGCTGTGCTCTCCACCTTGGCCACCCAGCCCCCTGCAAGAGCCCGAGTGGGAAATAGACCTGGCAGTGTCCCCCAGTGTCCCCTCACCTCATGTATGGAAGAGGCTCCTGGTTCTGCTACTCCACTTGCTCAGTCTGCTGAAGGAAAGAAAAGATGTTTTAATGTCCTTGAAGTTGGTCAAGCATGAGAAGTGACTGTCCCCACTGAAACACCAGGGGTGGCCCGCAGGCTCCCTTCACTTTCAGATGAACTCAGTGCACTACTGTGGTATGCTCAAGAATCCGACTGGCCTTTCCCTCTGGTTCCTGGGAGGGAAATGCTGAATCCTTGGAATTTCCTGGGTAACAAGAGTGTCTTTGTTATTTCTGAGGCCCTTGGATCACATCTGGATTTATGTTAGGAGATGACTCAGGATGGGGTTGCTCACCACAAAGACCAACCATGGGATCAGGGGCTGGGGCTTGGAGCCCACCTCAACTCGGGAGGGGAAGTTGGCTGGAGATTGAGTTCTAACACATGACCGATGATTTGATAAATCTTGCCTGCATAAATAAACCCCAATAAAAATGCTAGGTGTGGAAGTTCAGTGGCACTTCCCAGTTGGTGAACACATGGGTGTGCTAGGAGGGTGACATGCCCTGATTCCATAGGGAGGAGGCGCAGAAGCTCTGCATTCAGGACCCTTCTGGGCCTACTTCTATCTTATGGCTGGTCCTGATCTGCATCCTTTATAAAACTGTCATTGTTAAGTACTACACTTTCCCGAGTTTTATGAACCATTCTAGCTAATTATTGAATCTGAAGGTTCTATGAGTTTCTGCTGATTTTCATTAGAAGTTAAACTGAAGACCTTATGGGCCCTTTCTACGTGTGTGTGTGTCTGTGTGTGTGTGCGAACTTCTGCATGATTTTTTGTTTCTTTTTTTAATAGACAAGGTTTCCCTCTGTAACCCAGGCTGGAGTGCAGTGGCACAATCACAGCTCACTGCCTGGGCTTAACAGATCATCCTGCCTTAGCTTCCCAAGTATGCCACCACGCTCAGCCTTTTTTTCTTTTTTTTTTTGAGATGGAGTCTTGCTCTGTCACCCAGGTTGGAGTGCAGTGGTGCAATCTCGCTTCACTGCAACCTCTGCCTCCCGGGTTCAAGCAATTCTCCTGCCTCAGCCTGGGGAGCAGCTGGGATTACGGGTGTGTGCCACCACGCCCGGCTAATTTTTTTTTGGTATTTGTTTTTAGAGATGGAGTTTTGCCATGTTTGCCAGGCTGGTCTTGAACTCCCAGTCTCAAGTGACCTGCCCGCCTCAGCCTCCCAAAGTGCTGGGATTACAGGTGTGAGCCACCACGCCCGGCTAATTTTTTTTTGGTATTTGTTTTTAGAGATGGAGTTTTGCCATGTTTGCCAGGCTGGTCTTGAACTCCCAATCTCAAGTGATCTGCCTGCCTCAGCCTCCCAAAGTGCTGGGATTACAGGTGTGAGCCACCACGCCTGGCCCTGCCCAGCTAATGTTTTGATAGAGATAGGGTCTTGCTATGTTGTCCAGGCTTTTTGCCCAATTTAAAAAAAATTTCCCTTATGATGATGATCTATATTCCACAGATGAGTCCTTTTTTTTTTTTTTTTTTTTTTTTTTTTTGAGAGGGAGTCTCGCACTCTTGCCCAGGCTAGAGTGCAGTGGCACGTTCTCGGCTCACTTCAACCTCTGCCTCCTGAGTTCAAGCAATTCTCCTGCCTCAGCCTCCCAAGTAGCTGGGATTACAAGCACCCACCAACATGCCCAGCTAATTTATTTATTGTATTTTTAGTAGAGATGGGGTTTCACTATGTTGGCCAGGCTGGTCTAAAACTCCTGCCCTCGTGATCCACCTGCCTTGGCCTCCCGAAGTGCTGGGATTACAGGTGTGAGTCACTGCACTCGGCCCCAGATGAGTCCTTTGTTTTAAATATGTTCTCCTACTTAGGCTCACTATTTTACTTTCTTTATGATGATTTTTATTACATAAACATCCTCAATTATAATGTAGTTCATATTATCCACCTTTAAATTAATAATCAGTACTTTTTAGGGCTTAAGAAATCCTGTCCTCTTATGGTCATGAAGATGGTTCCTCTATTATCTTCTTCGTTTTTATGAGACAGGATTGATTGTCCAGGCTGCAGTGCAATGGTGTGATCTCGGCTCATTGCAGCCTCAACCTCGGGGGCTCAGGTGATCCTCCCACCTCAGCCTCCCAAGTAGCTGGGACTACAGGCATGCACCACACCTGGCTAATTTTTTGTATTTTTAGTAGAGATGAGGTTTGGCTATGTTTCCCAGGCTGGTTTTGAATGCCTGGACTCAAGCAATCTGCCTGCTTCCCAAAGTGCTGGGATTACAAGCGTGAGCCTCACGCCTGGCTCTTCTATATCCTCTAACAACTTCATTATTTTGCCTTTCACATTTAGGTGTGCAATCCACTTGGAAATATTTTTAGGTATGTTGTGAAGCAGGGGTGTCCCTTTAGTTTTAGTCTCAAATACCTTTTCTTGACTTCTTCAGATTTGTTATGCAAACCAGCTTTTGGAATTTTTTTTTTTTTTTTTTTTGAGACGGACTCTCTCGCTCTGTCACCCAGGCTGGAGTGCAGAGGTGCAGTATTGACTCAGTGCAACCTCCACCTCCCTGGTTCAAGCAATTCCCCTGCCTAAGCCTCCCGAGTAGCTGGGATTACAGGTGCACGCCACCAAGTCTTGCTAATTCTTTTGTATTTTTAGTAGAGACGGGGTGTCACTGTGTTGGCTAAACTGATCTCGAACTCCTGACCTCAGGCAATCCACCCACCTGGGCCTCCCAAAGTGCTGGGATTATAGGCATGAACCACCGCACCTGGGCGCTTTTGGATTTTATATTCCTTCAAGACAGCCTCTTGGAATATTCTCTGGCTTCAACTTCCACAGCTGGTGTGAGTCTGTTCATGAATCTACCCAGGTTTCTGGGACATCATGCCCAGCCTGGGCCCAGAGCTCTGTGCCTTGTCTGCACGAGGTGGTCGGATTCTTCTGGATAAGTCAGGAGCTCCTTGAGGTCTTTCTTTCCCCCGTGACTCCTGAGGACTTACTCTAATTTCTCACCACAGTAGACGCTGGGTAAACAATTGGTGAGTAAGTGAATGAATGGATGAATAGTAAATATATGTGAATAAGAATATGCCTTGAAAGTACTTTGAAACACTCAAGTCATATGTATCAATTACTGGCGGCTGACTGTTTTCAGAAAAGGGTCAGGAAGGAAGAGGCTTCAACTCTGGTGTGAGACATGGCTTCCCTCAGAGAGGGCAGCCCATTTACTCCAGGCTTGCTTCAGGCAACTGGACTTCACACAAGTCTGTGAGGCGCTGTTGCTTCACTAACCTCTATCTGCAATGCTTTCAGAAACTGAGTTCAGAACTGAGTCTCCTTTTCCTATTGACAAGCTAATCACTGACAGCAGCAGCCTGGAGGCAACATGCATCTTCGCCATGCTGGAAAGGGAAGTCGGCTGCACTCAGGCCATGAGTGTCCATTTTTTCCGACTTCTATATGGGGATAACAGGTGATGCCCAGAGGCAGGATGCCCGGCTCCTCTAGGCATGTCAGCTGCGAGACTCCCTGTTTCTTTCCAACCCAGGAAACAGGATTGCAATGCAAATCAGTGAGAGAGGACGTTACAGGGAAAATTCTGAATCTGCCTAATTTTTTTTATTTTTGAGACAGGGTCTCACTCTGTCACCCAGGCTGAAGTGCAGTGGCACAATCTAGACTCATGGCAACCTCCACCTCCCAGGCTCAAGCGATCCTCCTGCCTCAGCCTCCCAAGTAGCTGGGACTAGAGGTCTCGCCACCATGCCTAGCTAATTTTTTTCTTTTTTTTTTTTTTTTTTTGAGACAGAGTCTCGCTGTCACCCAGGCTGGAGTGCAGTGGTGCGATCTCGGCTCACTGCAGACTCCGCCCCCCGGGGTTCACGCCATTCTCCTGCCTCAGCCTCCCGAGTAGCTGGGACTACAGGCATCCGCCATCTCGCCCGGCTAATTTCTTATTTTTAGTAGAGACGGGGTTTCACTGTGTTAGCCAGGATGGTCTCGATCTCCTGACCTCGTGATCCGCCCGCCTCGGCCTCCCTAAGTGCTGGGATTACAGGCGTGAGCCACCGCGCCCGGCCTAATT
This sequence comes from Nomascus leucogenys, assembly GCF_006542625.1. Taxonomy (NCBI): domain Eukaryota; kingdom Metazoa; phylum Chordata; class Mammalia; order Primates; family Hylobatidae; genus Nomascus; species Nomascus leucogenys. The sequence goes on from NC_044397.1 coordinate 46,735,095, forward strand.
TTTTTCTTTTTTTGAGGCAGTCTCGTTCTGTCACACAGGCTGTAGTGCAGTGGTGTGATCTTGGCTCAGCAACCTCCACCTCCCAGTTCATGTGATTCTCCCTTAGCCTCCCAAGTAGCTGGGATTACAGGCAAATGCTACAATACTCGGCTAATTTTTGTATTTTCCGTAGAGATGAGGTTTCACCATGTTGGCCATGCTGGTCTTGAACTCCTGACTTCAAGTGATCCACCAACCTCGGCCTCACAAAGTGCTGGGATTACAGGCATGAGCCACCATGCTGGCTTTAATCCTTCAAACTCTCGCTATCCTTCCCAAGGGCCAGTGACTGTGTGCATATATATTTATAAGTCTTCTGGGCTCCAAATGAGAGAAGTCAAAGGGGCATGGATGTACAGTACACAGAGTAGGAACAGAGAGGGTCGCTGAACATTTTTATTTCAAATTAGGCACTGGAACGCTGGAGCAGCTTTACCCACTGGGTGGCTTGTGCAGGACCTCAAGCAATCAGAATTTGGTTATCAATAAAGTATTTCCCTGGTTTTGGGAGACACTGAGCTCTCTGAAATTAAGACTGTGTTAAATTATTGTTAAAATCAACAAGTCCCAGATGCTGATCTTTCTTCCACCAGCACATATCACTATCCCTTTTCTTCTTTTCTTTTTGGTTTTCTTGTTTCTTTTTAATTTCATTATCTCTTTAAAAATATTACTTAAATGCAAGAGCCAATCTAGTATACATCAGGAGGAAAAAGCAGACACAGTACCTGTGGTTTTTCTTTAAGAAAGTCAGGTAGTTGGAATTCTCCCTTATAGACCTGGAAAAACAAAGCAGGCATTGAGTTTAAGGCAGCAGGTCCAGTCCCCATCATTTCAGGACATGTGCCATGCCTGACCATGGCTGGATTTACTGCTCCACTGCTGGTGAGTTTAGAATGAGAAAGAAGCCTGTCAGTTCAAGAACAGAAAGTGGGCAGGACTAAGGGAAATCTCCATTCACTGCAATTCCCTCCTGCTCTGTGTTTACCGAGTGCTCACAAATACAGGCTGGCTAGGAGAGGGCTCAGGGTACCCTAAAAACAAAAACACCCTGACTGCCAAATCCCAATCACTTTAGCTGAGAGAGGAAGCAAGCCCTAGGCAATCTCTCTCAAGCAACCAACACAGAACTCCCGTAGTTTAGGAACAAGCTCCTCCTGGTTCCTTTTGAATTCTCCAAGGATACAACCCTGGATTTAATCCAACTTTACTTTTCTCAATTTAGCCAGTATTCCCATGGTGATTTGAATTTGAATATTAAGTGATTCTTAAAATGATATATATCTTAAATCTCATAAAATCTTATAATTAAAGACCTATGCTTTAATATACCAAAATGTTTCTAATACATGCAATAATTAGGAATAATTATTTATGATAAATTTGTGATAAATACCATTTATTACATTTAAAAGCCCACTGAATATGTAAGAGTAAATCAATAAAAGATATATAAAACCTTAACACAGAAAACTATAAAACACTATTGAGAGAAATTAAAGACTCACATAAACAGACATACCACTTTCAGGGACAGGAAGATTTAATAGAGTAAAGATGGCCGTTCTCCTCAAACAATTCCCAATCAAAATTCTAGCATGCTTTTTTTTTTTGGAGGGGAGGGAGTAATTTCAACTTGATTGTAAAAGTTATATGGAAATACACAGGGCCAAGAATAGTCAACGTAGTTTTAAAAGAATAACAAAGTAGAAGAACTTATTCTACCAGATATCGATACATTACTATTATACAGCTATAATTATCTACATTACATAGCTCTAAACATTAGCTAAGTTACTGATATAGCCATAAGTAAGACAGTAGGGTTTTGGCACAAGGATAGACATATCGATGAAACAGAACGACAGGTCCAGAAACAGCCCCTCAGATGCGGATGCTTGGTTTATGGCAAGGTGGCATTGTAGAACAGTGCAATGAGAATGAATAAATAAAAAAACGTGGTCTATGCATATAATGATATACTATACAGCAACAAAAAAATGAACTCTGCTACATTACCAACAACACAGATGAATCTCAACATATGATGAGGAGGTGGGGAGCCAGATTCCAAAGAATAATATACTACATCTTCATTTAAAAAATTTAAAGCTACTAAGTAGGTAAAACAAATCAATGATATTAGCAATCAGGATACTGTTTGCCCTGGGTAGGAAGGAGGTGGTAGTGATTGAGAGAGAGAAGCTGAGAGAGGCTTCCAGGGTGCTGGTAATTTTGTCTTGATATCAGTAGTGATTATGAGCATGTGTTCATTTTGTGAACACATCAGTTATTGATAAGGATTGGTGTACTGTATGTGTGATATACTACAACAACAAAATTCGATAAGTGAATTAAGTCAGTGGTTTAATCTTAAAAATTTACTGTTAAAACACACATATATCATTTAAGTACAAAGATGTTTATTTCAACACTGTTTGCAACAGCAAAAAAAAAACCTGGGAACAAGTAATGTCAATCAAGAGTGGAAAAGCAATCCACTAGGAAGAAGTTTGATAACCACTGGAATCGAGATTGTAATAAGAAACTAAGGAAAGTTATTGGAAGGACAGTTACTGGATAGTCCTTCAGAGCACAGAAAATCTCAATGCTGAATCCTAGGCCTAAAAACCTAAAAAAGTTTCTCCTTTTACTGATCCACTTATAAATATAGCTGCATTACTTCGGAGGCTCAGCGAATGAACACACTTTTTTTCCTGCAATGCCTAAAACTTGGCCTATTTATTTTTTGTTCTCCGCTACAGTCTAGGAGGCCTAAACTGAAGTAGAGACACAGGCTTATAGATAAGATATTTCCGTGGAGGTGCGTGGCCCTGGAAAGTGAACAGGGTGCAGGATAACAAAACTGCAGCTGCTAGGAGTGTCTCAAAGCTACCATCATCTCCCCCAGTCAGTGGGGGCTGGCTTAGCTGCTCCCTAACGAATCTGCATATAAGAATCATTTGTTTGGCCGGGCGCGGTAGCTAATGCCTGTAATCCCAGCACTTTGGGAGGCGAAGGCAGGCAGATCACCTGACGTCAGGAGTTCGAGACCAGCCTGGCCAACATGGTGAAACCCCGTCTCTACTTAATATACAAAAAAGTAGCTGAGCGTGTTGGCAGGCGCCTGTAATCCCAGCTACTCAGGAGGCTGAGGCAGGTGAATCGCTCGAATCTGGGAGGTGGATGCTGCAGTGAGCCGACATCACAGCACTGCACTCCAGCCTGGGCAACAAGAGCGAAACTCTATCTCAAAAAAAGAATCATTTGTTCTACCCTGACACCACAGCTCGGATGGGTCCAGCTTGCTGAGGTGGGAAGTGTCTAAGCCCTGGGAGCTGTGTATCATGTTAGCACTCGCTTCCATCCACTTTGCCTGCCTATTGTCTGTGGGTCGAGAAGACACCATGCCCAGTGGAGGGGCTGAAGCTACTAGAATGTTTTGTTTGTTTTGGGTTTGTTTGTTTGTTTTTGTTTTTTTTTTTACCAGATTCTCAAGTGTCTTTCCTTCTCCCTCTATTCAAGAAATGAAGTCCCAGCCCCTACTTTCCAGGCCCCAGGGGCATACACTGCTCAGGCCCACAGTCCGCTCTGGTCTGTGCCCTGGCTGCTTTACAGAACCAGTTCAGGTTGGGTCTGCCCCAGTCCCTCTTCTCTTGTCAGTGGGCTCGGAGTTTTGCTCTGTCACCCAGGCTGGAGTGCAATGGCACGATCTTGGCTCGCCGCAACCTCTGCCTCCCGGGTTCAAGCGCTTCTCCTGCCTCAGCTTCCTGAGTAGCTGGGATTACAAGCATGCACCACCACACCTGGCTACTTTTTGTATTTTTAATAGAGACGGGGTTTCTCCATGTTGGTCAGGCTGGTCTTGAACTCCTGACCTCAGGTGATCGGCCTGCCTCGGCCTCCCAAAGTGCTGCGATTACAGGTGTGAGCCACTGAGCCCGGCCAACTTTTCTTATTTTCACACTCTCTCAGACATTCAGATACTGAATCTCCTCTGAGCTAGCATCTTCTGCTAGAATTTATGCAGAAGGTTTAACTCAAGCCCAGGCAGTCGTACAGGTGTCAGTGGCAGAGCAAGGCTCAGAGGCCGCACCCCAGGGCTCTTCCATTAAACCACACTCATTGCATCCTACATTGCCTTTAGCAAATCTATGGTAAAATCTTTCTTCCTCTTTTTGGCTTGTTATAAAAAAGCATAAGGCATAACAGGAAATATGAGTGGCAACATTCAACACTGTAAGTACCTTCCTAGTACTGACAGTTCCAGATAGGTAAGGCTTATATGAAGAAGAAAAAAAAAAACCTAGGTATGCGATGTTACAAATGTAAGAAAAAACCAAAAGGGGTCAGGGTAAAATATCAAATAAAGGCTCAAGCAAAAAATCAGTGGGCAGCTGTCTGGAGATTTCCTTCTTTTCGTATCCTCTAGGGAACAAATGCCTCAAAAGTTAGGAACTGTAATACCAATGAAAATAACATTTTCCACTGACAAAGCAATTTCGACACAGTGCAGAAAACTGACCCACTACATTGCCTACACAAACAGCAGAGCTAGAAATGGAATTTCCTTTGGTTAACAATGTTTCTGGACATCTGAATATTTTCAGGCACTAAAAGATGGAGGATTCTGCTTAACAGCAATGAGCTAGGTATTCAGAATCCAAATGTTTCTACAAACCCTCCCACCTCAAGCACTGAAGAATAAGACAAAACTAAGCTTCTGATTTGAAGGGCAAACTGGAAATTAAAATAGTAAAAAAAAAAACCGCTAAACTTTACTATTTTCTGTGCATCAGGTTGGTATTAAGTAAGTGCCTCCTCATCAAATCACACAATCTCCTGAGGAGGTATTATTCTCTTTTTACAGATGAAGTAACTGAGGCACAGAGAAATTAAGTAATTCATAGACAGGTAGTGAAATGGGAAGCCTCTGTAGTAGTACTAGATTGGACTTCAATCATTCTAGTTGCTCTGTTTAGACTGTAGTATGGAGTCTATAGCAATAATCCAGAGAAGAGATAATGATGGCTTGGACCAAGGAGATAGAAATAGAGGTGATGAGAAGGGGAGAATTACAATTTTTTTTTCTAATTATATCTCGATATCCTAACAGATAGGATGTGGGATGTGAGGGACAAGGAGAATCAAGAATGACTCCAAGGTGTTTTGCCTAAGCCACTAACAACTGGAAACATGGAGTTACCATAGGTTGGTGGGGTTTTTCTTTCAATACTTTAAATATTTCACTCTGTCTTATAGCAATGAGACAATAGAAAGAAAGGGCATCCAAACTAGAAAGAAAGAAGTCAAATTATCCTTGTTTACAGATAATATAACCTTATATTTGGAAAAACCAAAAGACTCCACCAAAAAAACTATTAGAACTAATAAATTCAGAAAGTTGAAGGAGACAAAATCAACATACAAAAATCAGTAGCATTTTTATGTGCCAACAGTGAACAATCTGAAAAAGAAGTCAAGAAAGTAATCCCATTTACAATAGCTACAAATAAAATAAAATTCTTCTACTCAGAAATAGAAAAAACGATTCTAAAGTTTACCTGGAACCATGAAAGATCCAGAATAACCAAAGCTATCCTGAGCAAAAAGAACAATACTGGAGGAGTAACATTACCTGAATTCAAATTATGCTACAGAGTTATAGTAACCAAAACAGCATGGTACTGGCATAAAAATAGACACACAGACCAATGGAATAGAACAGATAACCCAGAAACATATCCAGACATCTACAGAGAACTCATTTCCAACAAATGTGCCAAGAACATACATTGGGGAAAGAACAGTCTCTTCAATAAATGGTGCTTGGAAAACTGGATATCCATATGTAGTAGAATGAAACTAGATACTTGCTGGACATGGTGGCTCACACCTATAATCCTAGCACTTTAGGAAGTCAAAGCCGGTGGATCACTTGAGGCCAGAAGTTTGAGACCAGCCTGGGCAACATGGTGAAACCCCGTCTCTACTCAAAATACAAAAATTAGCCAGGCATGGTGGCATATACCTGAAATCCCAGCTACTCAGGAGGCTGAGGCGTTAGAATTACTTGAACCTGGGAGGTGCAGGTTGCAATGAGTTGTGATCACACCACTGTACTCCAGCCTGGGAGACAGAGTGACCCTGTCTCAAAAAAAAAAAAAAAAGAAAAGAAAAAAAGAAAAAGAAAAAAAAGAAAAAAAGAAACTAGACCTCTATCTCTTGCCGTATACAAAAATCAAATCAAAATGAATTAAATACTTAAATCTAAAACCTCAAACTATGAACCTACTAAAAGAAAACATTTGGAAAACTCTCCAGGACACTGCACTGAGCAAAGATTTCTTGAGTAATACCCCACAAAGACAGGCACCCAAAGCAAAAATGGACAAATGGGATCACGCCAAGTGTAAAAACTTCTAGGCAGCAAAGGATACAATCAACAAAGGGAAGTGACAATCCCCCAAATGGAAGAAAATATTTGCCAACTATCCATTTGACAAGAGACTAATAACCAGAATAGATAAAGAGCTCAAACAAGTCAATAAAAAAATCGAGTAATACAATAAAAAATGGGCAAAAGATCAGAATAGACATTACTCCAAAGTAGACAAACAAATGGCAAGCAGGTATATGAAAAGGTACTCAATATTATGTCATGACCATCAGGGAGATGCACATCAAACTACAATGAGATATCATCTCACCCCAGTTAAAATGGCTTTTATCCAAAAGACAGGCAATAACGAATGCTGGTGAGGATGTGGAGAAAAGGGAACCCTGGTACATTGTTGGTGGGAATTTAAATTAGTACAACCACCGTGGAGAACAGTATTGAGGTTCCTCAAAAAACTAAAAATGGAACTACCATATGATCTAGCAATCCCACTATTAGGAATATACCCAAAAGAAGGGAAATCAGTAAATCAGGGAGATATCTGCATTCTCACATTTGCTGCAGCACTATTCACAATAGCCAAGATTTGGGATCAATCTAAGTGTCCATCAACAGATAAATGGATAAAGGAAATATGATATATATATGTGATATATCATATATCACATATTATGATAAAAGAAATCTCTCTCTCTCTCTCTCTCTCTCTCTCTCTCTCTATATATATATATATATATATATATATAATGGAGTACTATTCAGCCATAAAAAAGAATGATCCTGTCATCTGCAACAACATTGATGGAACTGGGGGTCATTATGTTAAGTAAAATAAGCCAGGTATAGAAAGACAAACTTTGCATGTTCTCACTTATTTGTGGGAGCTAAAAATTAAGACAGTTGAACGCATGGAAATAGAGAGTAGAACAACAGTTACCAAAGGCTGGGAAGGGTAGTGGGTAGGTGGGTGGGGGAGGGGATAATTAATGGGTACAAAAATATTATTAGATAGAAGGAATAAAATCTACTATTTGATAGCACAACAGGGTGACTGCAGTCAACAATTTACTATATATTTAAAAACTAGAGTATAACTAGATGGTTTGTAACACAAGAAAATAATAAATGCTTGAGGTGATGGATACCTCATTCATCCTGATGTGATTATTACATATTGTATACCCTCATCAAAATATCTCATGTACCCCATAAATATATACACCTACCAGGTAACCACAAAAATTAATTAAAAACATAATAAATTAAAGACATAATAAATATAGAAATATTTCACTCCACTCTCCATAGGTAAGGTGTTTTTTGTCCTCTAGGTTTTTTCAGGATGTTATCTTTGATTTTCTGCAATTTGATTATGATATGCCTAGGTACAGACTTTCTTGCATTTTTTTTTTTTTTTTGGAGATGGAGTCTCACTCTGTTGCCCACACTGGAGTGCAGTGGCACCCAGCTCACTGCAACCTCTGCCTCCCAGGTTCAAGCAATTCTCCTGCCTCAGCCTCCCAAGTAGCTGGGATTATAGGCACCTGCCACCAGGCCTGACTAATTTTTCTATTTTTACTAGAGACAGGGTTTCACCATGTTGGCCAGGCTGGTCTTGAACTCCTGACCTCAAGTCATCTGCCAACCTCAGGCTCCCAAAGTGCTGAGATTACAGGTGTGAGCCACCGCACCTGGCATTTGGTATTTATCTTGCTTGTTTTCTTAACTTTCTAAACTGGATTTGTGGTTTGGCGTCTGTCTTTAGTTTTGAAAATAGTCATTATTACTTCAAATGGTTCTTCTATTCCTTTCTCTCTTCTCCTCTGTTATTCCCATTGTGTGTATACAATTTTACATAGACATATTTTTTTTAATTAAAAAAAATTGGTTAGGAGTGGTGGCTCACGCCTTTAATCCCAGCACTTTGGGAGGCTGAGGCAGGCGGATCACGAGGTCAGGAGATTGAGACCATCCTGGCTAACACGGTGAAATCCCGTCTCTACTAAAAAGTACAAAAAATTAGCTGGACGTGGTGGCAGGTGCCTGTAGTCCCAGCTACTAGGGAGGCTGAGGCAGGAGAATGGCGTGAACCCGGGAGGCGGAGCTTGCAGTGAGCCGAGATTGCACCACTGCACGCCAGCCTGGGCGACAGAGTGAGACTCCGTCTAAAAAAAAAAAAAAAAAAAAAAAAAACAGAAATGTTGGCTGGGTGAGGTGCCTCACACCTGTAATCCCAGCACTTCGGGAGGCCAAGGCGGGTGGATCACGAGGTCAGGAGTTCAAGACCAGCTTGGCCAAGATGGTGAAACCCCATCTCTACTAAAATTACAAAAATTAGCCAGGCACAGTGGCAGGCATCTGTAATCCCAGCTACTCTGGAGGCTGAGGCAGGAGAATCCCTTGAACCTGGGCAGCAGAGGTTGCAGTGAGCCAAGATCATACCATGCACTCCAGCTCGGGTGGCAGAGTGAGACTCCATCTAAAAAAAAAAATTAGAAATGTTTTTTCTATGCTTACATATCATCCTTGCACAGGGCCATGTTCTGCAATCTTCTCGGTATTGTTCCAATTTTAGTGTTACGTTCAGCCAAAGCCAGGACTTAAATATATATAATTTTGTAACTGTCCCACAGTTTTTGGATATCCTATTCTTTTCCTTTTTCTTTTTTGTGGAGTCAACAGATCTCTCTCTGTTGCCCAGCCTGGTCCTCAACTCTTGGTCTCAAGTGATCTTCCCACCTGGGCCTCCTGAAGTCCTGAGATACAGTGTGAGCCACTAGGCCCTGCCATGTTCTGTCATTTTCATTCTTTTTTCTCTTTGCAGTTTAAGTTTTGGAACTTTCTACTGACATATCTTCAAGCTCATTGAGTCTTTCCCAGGTTAACTATTGTCCTTTCCACTCTATCAATAAGTCCAAAGGCATTCTTCATTTGTTACAGTATTGTTTATTTCTAGTATTTCTTTTGGGTTCTGTCTTAGAGTTTCTATTGTCTGCTTATGTTACCCATCTTTCTTGCGTGTTGTTCACTTTTTCCATTAGAGCCTTTAGTATATTAATCACACTTATTTAAAATTTCCAGTCTGATTATTCCAAAAATCGCTGCCATAAATGAGTCTGGCAATGGTTCTGATTCTTGCTATGCCTCATGCAACTTTGATTTTTGCCTTTTAGCATGTCTTGTAAGTTTTTGTTGAAAGCAGACGATATACTGGGTAGAAGAAACTGCACTAAAAAGTCCTCTTGTTTGACCCGAGGCTTTATGTTTCTCTGGCTAAGAGTTGGGTTGTGTTTACTGTTTTGTGTAGCTGTATAGGTTACATTTCCTTTAGTGTCCTTTTTTGAAATCAATTTTTATTTTAGATTCAGGGGTACACGTGCAGGTTACAAGGGTATTTTGTGTGATGCTGACGCCTGGGGTACAACTGATCCTGCTACCCAGGTCATGAGCATAGTACCTGATAGGCAGCTTTTCAACCCTTTCTCCCCTCCCTCTCTCCTGTCTCTTGCAGTCCCCAGTGTCTACTGTTCCCATCTTTATGTCCATGAATACCTAATGTCTAGCTCCCACTTATGAGTTGGGAACATGTGGTTTTTGGTTTTTTGTTTCAGCATTAATTCACTTAGGATAATGGCCTCCAGTTGTATCCATGTTGTTGCAATCACATCCTTGTTTTTGTATCTCTTTTTTTTTTTTTTTTTTTGAGACGGAGTCTTGCTCTGTTGCCCAGGCTGGAGTGCAGTGGCGCAATCTCGGCTCACTGCAAGCTCTGCCTCCCGGGTTCACGCCATTCTCCTGCCTCAGCCTCTCCGAGTAGCTGGGACTACAGGCGCCCGCCACCACACCCGGCTAATTTTTTTGTATTTTTTTTAGTAGAAATGGGGTTTCACCGTGGTCTGGATCTCCTGACCTCGTGATCCGCCCACCTCGGCCTCCCAAAGTGCTGGGATTACAAGCGTGAGCCACCGTGCCCGGCCGTTTTTGTATCTCTTATCGTTTCTTGGTTTCCCTAAAGACTCCTTATTAATTTTCAGGGTCTGAAAATTAGTTCGTTTAGCAGTAATCCACTATCATTACACAGGAGACTGATCGGTGTGGTAGTGAGGTGTGTGTGTGGTGGGGGGAGTGTCCTATAATCACATAATTAGTTATCAGTCTTTTAGTGAGCCTGTGTGCCTGGGCCGTGACTTTCACAAGTGCTTCTCAGGTTCCCTTCTCCCCGATTAGGTAAGACAGGAATGCTAGAGAGGGCTGCAGTTGGGTGTTTCCCTTCTGATACACTTTGGGTATTTTTCCCCTCCAACTCATGCTGAAGTGTGATTCCCAGTGTTGAAGGTGGGGGCCTAGTGGGAAGTGTTTGGGTCATGGGGCCAGATCCCTCATGAATGGCTTGATGTTGTCCCTGCACTTGTGAGTGAGTTCTTACTCTATAACTATAGTTCACACAAGACCTGGTGCGAGATCTGGTTGTTCAAGAGTCTGGCACCTCCCTCCCCTCTCTCTCTTGCTCTCTCTCTCCATGTGCTATGCCTGTTCCCCTTTGTGTTCCACCATAAGGGAAAGCTTCCTGAGGCCTCACCAGAAGCTAAGCAGATAGATGCTGGTGCCATGCTTCTTGTACAGCCTGCAGAAACATTAGCCAAATAAACCCCTCTTCTTTATAAATTACCAGTCTCAGGTATTCTTTTTTGGCAATGCAAAATGGACTAACATATCTTCCTCCAGGTTAGGCTCTGGTAAAACACATGTCAATTAGGCTTGATAAAACAGTTTACTTTGAGAGCAAACCATTGTTAAGGAGTGCTCCGACTTATTTCAAGATGATTATTTCCCCTTCTCCCTACCTAAAGCTTGAGGAGATTTTTCTCTTTACCCTGAGAATCTGGTGAGGTTTCTGGAGGTAATCTGTGATTCTCAGTATGCACCATTCCCTCCAGTTTTTGGGAGAATGGTTTGCCCTGAAGCCTCAGTTTTCTGATTGAAGAGTTGATTTTTCAGTTTTTGCAGCTTCTCTTTATCCTTGGTGTTCTACAATTTCATGGTACTGTGGCTTATTTTCCTCACTCAGTGGTACTGGAAACAGACACATGTCCATCTACTCTTATATTGTCACTTTGAAAATATCCTGCTGTTCATTTTCTCTATTCTCTTTTTCTGGAATTCCAGTCAGTTAAACATCAGACAACTTGAATTTTGCTTCCACATTTCTTATCTTTTCTCTTTAAGTCATCTCTTGTTTTTTCTTTTTGTTTTACTAAGATATTTTCTCAACTTTATCCAATCACTGATTTTAAATTTCAGCTCTCCTATTTTTAGTTCCCAAGCTTTCTGAATGTTTTAGAAAACAGCATTTATTCTTCTTCCTTCACCTCACCTCTACAAGAATATTACAGTTCATTTATGTTTTCTTTTGCTTATTACATAGTTTTTGTTATCTCCGAGGTACATTTTTCTCTTTCTTTTGGTGTCTCTTACGTTAGAGATGTTCTGCCAATTTCTGGCAAGTCTTGGCTATGAAGCACTACAAAGTTAAATGGAGTTCTGTATATGAGAGTTGAGTATAATTATGGGTGTGCTTTCTCAGCCAGCCTTTTTGTCAGGATTCTCCAAGTATAATTTTGTAGCTCTAGGCTGAGTGCGGTGGCTCACACCTGTAATCCCAGCACTTTGGGAGGCCGAGGCAGGTGGATCATGAGGTCAGGAGTTCAAGACCAGCCTGACCAAGATGGTTATACCCGATCTCTACTAAAAATACAAAAACATTAGCCAGGCATTTGTGACGGGTGCCTGCAATCCCAGCTACTTGGGAGGCTGAGGCAGAGAATTGCTTGAACCTGGGAGGCGGAGGTCGCAGTGAGCCAAGATCACGCCACTGCACTCCAGCCTGGGCAACAGAGCGAGACTCTGTCTCAAAAAACAAACAAAAATTTTGTAGGTGTTTTATATACCTACGTGTGTATAAAATGTGTGTATATATATAGAGAACCATGGTGTTTTGGTTACCATAGCTTTGTGGTATTCAAAGTCAGGCAGTGTGATGTCTCTGACTTTGTTCTTTCTGCTCAGGATAGCTTTAGGTATTCAAGGTCTTTCGTCATTCCACACAAACTTTAGGATTTTTTTTCTATTTCTGTGAAAAACGTCATTGGTATTTTGATAGAGATTACACTGATTCTGTAGATTACTTTGGGTAATACTGACTTTTGAGACGGAGTCTCACTCTGTCACCCAGGCTGGAGTGCAGTGGTGTGATCTCGGCTTGCTGCAACCTCTGCCTCCCAGTTTCAAGTGATTCTTCTGCCTCAGCCTCCTGAGTAGCTGGGATTACAGGCACCCACCACCAGGCCTGGCTAATTTTTCTATTTTTAGTAGAGATGGGGTTTCACCAAGTTGGCCAGGCTGGTCTTGAACTCCATAACAATATTAATTCTTCTAATCCATGAATATGAAGTATCTTTTCATTTTTTGTATGTCCTCTTCAATTTCTGTCATCAGTCTTTTATAGTTTTCATCATAGAGATTCTTCACTTATTTGGTTAAGTTCATTCCTAGGTATTGTATTTTTTTTGTAGCTATGTAAATGGGATTGCTTTTCTGATTTTTCAGGTTGCTTGCTGTTGATGTATAGAAATGCTACAGATTTTTGTTATGTTGATTTTGTATCCTGAAACTTAACTGAATTTGTTTATCAGTTCTAGCAGTTTTGGGTGGAGTCTTGAGGTTTTTCTAAATACAGGATCATGTTATCTGCAAATAAAGATAATGTGGTTTCTTCCTTTCCAATTTGGGTACCCTTTATTTCTTTCTCTTGCCTAATTGCTTGGGCTAGGACTTCAAGTACTAAGTTGAACAGAAGTGGTTAGAGTGGGCATCCTTGTCTTGTTCCTGATCTTAGAGAAAAATTATTCAACTTTTCACTGTTGAACATGACGTTAGCTGTGGGTTTGTCATATGTGGTTTGAAATATGTTCCTTCTTTTTTTTTTTCTTTTTTGAGATAAAGTCTTGCTCTATCACCCAGGCTTTGTATTTTTAGTAGAGATGGGGTTTCACTGTGTGGGCCAGGCTGGTCTCAAACTCCCGACTTCAAGGGATCCACCCACCTCAGCCTCCCAAAGTGCTGGGATTACAGGCATGAGCCACCACACCTCGCCAAAGTATGTTCCTTCTATACCCAGTTTGTTGAGAATTTTTATCAAGAAGGGATGCCGAATTCTACTGAATGCTTTTTGAGTATCTATTGAAATCATCATATGGTTTTTGGTCTTGATTGTATTAATGTGATGTACCATGTTTATTGATTTGGGTATGCTGAATCATACTTGCATCCCTGGGAATTCCACTTGATCATGATGTTTTTTTTTTTTTTTTAGGTTGAGGGGTACATGTGCTGGTTTGTTATGTGGGTAAACTGTGTGTCGCAGAGGCTTGGTGTACAGATTATTTCATCACCCAGGTAATAAGCATAGTACCCAATAGGTATTTTTTCTGATCCTCTCCTTCCTCCAACCCCCCACCCTCAAGTTAGTCTGTTCTTCCCCTCTTTGTATCCCAGGATGATCTTTTTAATGTATTGTTGAACTCGGTTTCTTAGTATTTTGTTGAGGATTTTTGCATCTGTGTTCCTCAGGGATGCTGGCCTGTCATTTTCTTGTTGCATCCTTGTCTGGTTTTGGTATCAGGGTAATGCTGCCCTTGTAGAATGAGTTGGGAAGTATTCCCTTCTCTTCCAAAAAAAATGTTTGTTTTGAGGAGTTTGAGTAGAATTGGTATTAGTTCTTTAAATGTTTGGCAGAATTTAGCAGTGAAGCAACAGGTCCTGGGCTTTTCTTGGTTGAGAGACTTTTTTAATATGGCTTCAATCTCATTACTCATTATTGGTTTGTTGAGGTCTTTTGTTTCTTCCTGATTGAATCTCGGTAGGTCGTATGCGTCAGAGAATTTATACATTCCTTCTAGGCTTTGCAATTTTTTGGTGTATAGTTGTTCACAGTAGTCTCTAATGATCTTTTGTATATCAGTGGTATCACTTACAATGTCTCATTTTTCCCCTCTGGTTTTGCTTATTTGGGTCTTCTCTCCCCCTGCCCACCACCCCCACCCTTAGCCTTCTAAAAGGTTTGTCAATTTTGATTATCTTTTCAAAAAAACCATTTTCATTTCATTGATCTTTGTATTCTTTTAGTCTTGGTTTCATTTACTTCTGCTCTTTTATTATTTCTTTCTATTAACTTTGGTTTGTTTTTTAGGTGCCTTTTTTCAAGGAGAAAAAAAGAACAAAAAATTGGGGGTTTGTTTGGTTTTGCTTTTCTAGTTCCTTGAGGTGTATCATTAGGTTATTTGAAGTCTTTTTACTTTTTTGATATAGACGTTTATTGCTATACACTTCCCTCTTAGAACTGCTTTTGTTGTATCCCATAGGTTTTGGTATTTTGTTTCTATTTTCATTTGTCTCAAGAAATTTTAAAATTTACTTTAAAATTTCTTCATTGGTCCATTTTTAATTTCCATCAATTTATACTGTTTCCAATGTTCCTCTGATTATGGATTTCTAGTTTTATTCCACTGTGACAAGATAAATATAATTTCAATTTTAAAAATTTGTTAAAACTTGTTTTGTGACCTAATGTATGATCAATCCTGGAGAATATTCCATGTGCTGTTGAGAAAAATGTGTATCCTGCAACTGTTGGATGGAATGTTCTGTAAATATCTGTTAGGTCCATTTGGTCCAGAGTACAGTTTAATGTCTATGTTTCTTTGTTTCTTTTCTGTCTGGATGATCTGTTCACATTGAAAGTGTGGATGTTCCCTAGTATTACTGTATTGCAGTCCATCTCTCTCTTTAGGTCTATTAATATTTGCTTTATATATTTGGGTGCTCTGGTGTTGGGTGTATATATATTTACAATTGTTATATCATCTGGCTGTACTGACCCCTTTGTCCTTATATCATGGCCTTGCCTTTTTTTTAACCATCTTGATTTATTTTATGTGATAAAACTATAGGCTCTCTTGCTCTTTTTTGGTTTCCATTTGCATAAATTATCTTTTTCCATACCTTCGCTTTCAGTCTGTGCTAATCTTTACAGATGAAGTGAGTTTCTTGTAGCCAGCATATGGTTGGGTCTTGTTTTTTAATCCATTCTGCCACTCTTAATTGGAGAATTTAATCCATTTATATTTAAGGTTATTACTGATAGGTAAGGGTTTACTACTGCCATATTGTTCCTTGTTTTTGGTTGTTTTGTAGATTCTTTCTTCCTAATTTCCTCTCTTACTGTCTTCCTCTATGGTAAGTGATTTTCTCTAGCAGCGTGCTTTGATTTTGTGCTATTTATTTTTAGTGTATCTATTGTAGGTTTTTGCTTTATGGTTACTGTGAGGCTTACAAAAAACATCTTATAATAGGTTATTTTAAACTGATAATCACTTAACTTTGCAAAGAAAACTAACAAAAACAAACTCTATACTTTAACACCACCATTGCCATTTTGACTTTTTGATGTTTCGATTTAATCTTTTTATTGCTTAAACAATTGTCTGTCTCCTAAATAACTGTTGTAGTTATTGTTTTTAATAGTTTTGTCAGCCAGACATGGTGGCTGAAGCCTGTAATCCCAGCACTTTGGGAGGCCGAGATGGACGGATCACCTGGGGTCAGGAGTTCGAGACCAGCCTGGCCAACATGGTAAAACCCTGTCTCTACTAAAAATACAAAAATAAGCCAGGTGTGTTGGCACATATGTGTAATCCCAGCTACTCGGAGGCTGAGGCATGAGAATCGCTTCAACCCAGGAGGTGCAGGTTGCAGTAAGCTGAGATTGTATCACTGCACTCTCCAGCTTGGGTGACAGAGCGAGGATCTGTCTTAAAAAAAAAAAAAAAAGTTTCATCTTTTAGTCTTCATACTTAAAATATAAGTGGTTTACTCACCCCATTTACAGTATTAGAATATTCTGAATTTTTCAGAAGTCTTTTTACCAGTGAGTTTTCTTTCTTTTGCCAGTGAGTTTAATACCATTAGATGCTTTCTTTTTACCCATTAGCATCCTTCACTTTCTGACTGAGGAGCTCCCTTTAGCATTTTTTGTAAGACAGGTCTGGTGTTGATGAATTCCCTCAACTTTTGTTTGTCTGGGAAAATATTTATCTTGCCTTTGTGTTTATAAAGGGTGACTTTGCTGGGTACAGTATTCTTGCTTGGCAGTTTTTTTCCTTTTCCTTCAGCACTCTAAATATAGCATTCCACTCTTTCCTGGCCTGCAGGGTTTCTGCTGGGATATCTGCTGAAAGCTCTGTTGGGGTATGTTGAATGGGACACATTTCTTTTCTCTTGCTGCCTTGAGTAATCTTTCTTTGTCTTTGATTTTTGTTAACCAGATTGTTATGTGCCATAGATATCTCTTCTTTGGGTTGATTTTAATTGCCGATCACTGAGCTTCCTGTACCTAGACAGTGTTATCTTTCTCCAGATTTGGGACTTTTTCAGCCATGATTTGCTTAAGTATGCTTTCTACAGCCTTTTCTTCCTCATCTTCAGGAATTCCTATTATGTGGAGGTTAGTTTGCTTAATGGTATTCCACAATTCTTGTAGGTCTTCTTTACCCTTTTTTATTCTTGCTCCTCTGAATGGGTAATTTCACATGTTCTGTCCTCAAGCTCATCAATTCTTTTATTTGATCAAGTCTGCTGCTAAAGCTTTCCAATGAGTTATTCCAGTTCAGTTACTGTATTGTTTATAGATAGGATTTCTATTTGTTTTTTTCTTGTTTCTATTTCTTTGTCAAATTTCTCACTATATTCATGGATTGCTTTCTAAATTTCATTTAATTTCCTATCTCTATTTTCTTGTGATTCCCTGAACTTTTTTTTTGAGGCAGAGTCTTGCTCTGTCTCCCAGGCTGGAGTGCAGTGACACAATCTTGGCTCACTGCAAGTTCCGCCTCCCAGGTTCACGCCATTCTCCTGCCTCAGCCTCCCGAGTAGCTGGGACTGCAGGCGCCCACCACCACGCCCTGCTGATTTTTTGTATTTTTAGTAGAGACGGGGTTTCACCGTGTTAGCCAGGATGGTCTTGATCCCCTGCCTCGTAATCTGCCCGCCTAGGCCTTCCAAAGTGCTGGGATTACAGGTGTAAGCCACCGTGCTCAGCAGATTCCCTGAATTTTTTAAAGAGGCTTATTCTGAATTCTCTGTCTGACATTTCATAGATCTTCAATTCTTCTGAGTCCACTGGTGGAGCTTTGTTGGTTTCTTTTGGTGGTGTCATATTTCCCTAAGTTTTCATAATCATTGCTTGTTTATGTTGATGCTTGCACATTTGAGGATACAGCCATTTCTTCTAGTTTTTGCAGGTGTTCTTTGGTGATTTCAGGCCTTTACTTAGTATGAGAGCTTAAGTACTGGCCTATTGTTTCTTCCCATTCTGGGGAGGACTTACAGTGAGCATCAGAACTGAAACACTGCACTAAAACTAAACTAACTTGCCCTGCCATTCAAAACATTGCACTAAAGCTGAAGTAATCTTGCCCTGCCGTTCGAAACATTGCACTAAAACTAAACTAATTTGCCCTGACATTGTTTCACAGATGGGAAGACTTATAGTGACCACCAAAAGGTAAACATTGTTCTGGAACTATATTGCTACCCTGTCGTCATTTCCCAGTCTGTGAAAGTCTTAAGTGTTTAAGTGTACACTGGAAGTTAATCCCAACTTTTTTTCTTTTGTTTTTTTTGAGACACAGTTTTGCTCTGTTGCCCAGGCTGGCGTGCAGTGGTGTGATCTTGGCTCACTGCAACCTCTGTCTCCCAGGCTCAAGAGACTCTTTGCTTCAGCCTCTGAAGTAGCTGGGATTACAGGCACGTACCACCACATGCAGCTAACTTTTGTTTTTGTGGTAGAAGTGGGATTTTGCTATGTTGCCCAGGCTAGTCTTGAACTCCTGGGCTCAAATGATCTACCCAACTTGGCCTCCCAAAGTGGGATTACAGAAATGAGCTGCCATGTCCAGCTTAATCCCAATCTTATAGCTGTTTCTGGGCCGGGGGAAGGTTCCATGTGAGCACTAAGTTTTGTGGAAAATCTGACCAGGGATTCAGGCCTTCCCACTGATTACACCCCAGTGGCACTAAGACACTGGCCAGCCTTGTTAATAGGGTGTCTCAGCTAATTAGAGTACAGAGTAGCTGCAAGATCCATATACGAGTTGCTACAATCAGTGCCCTGCTCTTTGTCCCCAGTTTACCCCAGATAGTTCAGCTCTCCTGGCTCTCCCAGATGGGACTGGAGTGGGCTCCCTGGGAAGATTCCCAGACCAGTGAGGAGACTGAATACCCACCTCCAATTCCTTCCTCTCACCTTGGAAACTGCAGGGCTAGGAAAATTCTCCCTGAGTGGTGTTACGCCAGCTTGGGGGTAAGGGGTGGCACAGTCTGAAATGACCACTTATTTTACAAAAAGTTTTGTCAGCCCAGGAGGTTTCTCCACTTCTTCCCCAAGTTCTGGTGAACTCAGGTTGGTATTCTTGTCTTTGAATACCTTTTTTTTTTTTTTTTTTTTTTGAGATGGAGTCTCGCTCTTTTACCCAGGCTGGAGTGCAGTGGCATGATCTTGGCTCACTGCAACCTCCGCCTCCCGAGTTCAAGCAATTCTCCTGTCTCAGCCTCCCGAGTAGCTGGGATTACAGGCACCCACCACCATGCCCAGCTAATGTTTGTATTTTTAGTAGAGACGGGGTTTCACCGTGTTGGCCAGGCTGGTCTCGAACTCCTGACCTCAAGTGATCCACATGCCTCGGCCTCCCAAAATGCTGGGATTACAGGAGTGAGCCACCACGCCCAGCCTGAATAATTTCTAGTTGTATTTTTGTGGGAAGAGTGATGCCAGGGATCTTTTATTCCACTATCTTGCTGACATCACACTCTCCCCCTAGTGTCTTTATTTTCTCTAGTTTTCTTCCTCCCTAAGGGAATCTATAGCTTCTGCAGAGGGGGAGGTGGGGTATAGAGAAGGATCTGGAAGTCTAACTGTTCCTACACAGACTGTCAACCTCCGTATTTTTAGTATCAGACTTCATCCATTTCCCCTAATTTGTAATACTTGATGTTTCTAATTCCCAAACATTTGTAGGGTTCAGGGTGAACTGGCTTGCTTCTCCCTTTGCTTTCTTGTATCCCTGTTTTTCAGGCACTTACATTAAGTTACCTTCCAAATGGCTCAGTCCCTTACCATTTTTACATTAGCTTTCCATATTCATATATTATGTTTTGAGAGTGACAAATGAGTTTAGGGTTGCTAGTTTGGCGGCCTCTGAAAAGTTGGACATGAAAGACATGTACTAAAGTTAGAGGATCCAGTACTACTAGTTTTAAGGAAACATGTTATTAGGGTGCACACACAGTATATACATTCTCTGAGGTCCAGGGGACTTGTGGCTGGAGGCTGCAAGGGTTTGCCAAGGCTGGAAACCATCACTTATGGGAATGCAAAGCTAACAAATACACTACTATTAGAAAATAAATTCCATGTTGTGCAAGTGAAAAGAGGAGGCATGTAATTCTCATAATCTTTAACTTTACTGTTAAATTATTCACAAGAGACTGGAGCTGGGAAAAAAAGACTAAAGATTTTTTAACCTCCCCAGTTCTAATGTTCTATGATTCTGAAGGAAGCTTCTCAAAGCCTGAGTGACACAGAGATTGCTTTCTTAGTTCCACCTGTGGCCTCTCTAGCAGGCCTTCTGGGTCTTTTGTCTAACAACCTAACGCACTTTCTCGATCTTCCACAGTATACACACTACATAAGACCTAAAAGAAATGCATATAAAAATGTGAGCTCTATATACAGTATTTAACACTGCTTTATAGCTTTTACTTGTGGCAGTGGTGGTATGTTTCCATAAAAGAGGCTTTGGCTGTCAACAGACACCATTACAAAGAAAATAATTCAAATATAAAAGTAAATTGTATTTGCTGCTTTGGGTTTGTAGACGGAAATCAGGGTCAAGTTTTTGGAGTGAGGTATAACTAATTCCACTATAAGAACAGCCTTCAACAACTGTGGGATTACATAGAATACAGAGATAGAGAAGAAAGGAGAGTTTGCCTAAATTGCTTGTGAAGTTTCAAAAACCTAAGAGATTCTGTGCTAAAGTGAGCAATATGCCATGTTTGTCATCTGTCCTCAGGACACTCTTAGCTTTCTTACCCTTACTAAGCCCAATGCCACTTCACCTGTCACCACAGCAACCCCTATACAGTTATCTCTTGGTATCCACAGGGGATTGGTTCCAGGATCCCCTGTGAATAACAAAATCCACAGGTGCTCAAGTGCCTTATATAAAATGGTGTAGTATTTGCACGTAACATACACATATCCTCCTGTATACTTTAAATCATCTCTAGACTACTTATAACACCTAATACAATGTAAATGCTATGTAAATAGTTATCCTGTACTGTTTAGGAAATAATGACAAAGTCTGTCACGTTCAGTACAGATGTAAGCATCATTTCCCCCCCACATATTTTCAATCCATGGTTAGTTGAATCTATGGATGTGGAAACCACAGATATAAAGGGCTGACTATAGTAAAAATTTATAATTAAGATGTAAACAGGCCAGGCATGTTGGCTCATGCCTGTAATCCTAGCACTTTGGGAGTCTGAGGCGGGTGGATCACCTGAGGTCAGGAGTTCAAGACCAGCCTGGCCAACATGGTGAAACCCCATCTCTACTAAAAATACAAAAAATTAGCTGGGCATGGTGGCGGGCGCCTGTAATCCCAGCTACTCAGGAGGCTGAGGCAGGAGAATCGCTTGAACTCAGGAGATGGAGGTTGCAGTGAGCTGAGATTGTGCCATTGCACTCCAGCCTGAGCAACACGAATGAGACTCCATCTCAAATAAAAAAAAAAAAAAGATGTAAACAAAAGTCTCAGTGCAGCTTAAAATAAATGTCATTAACATTACTTGTAGACCGCAGATCCAATTCTCTATAGCAGTAGTCCCCAAATTTGGGGCTGGTTTTGTGGAAAACAATCTTTCCATGGACCAGCAGAGGGGATGGTTTCAGGATGATTCAAGCACATTACGTTTACTGTGCACTTTATTTCTGTTATTATTACATCATAATATATAGTGAAATTATTATACAACTCACTATATTGCAGAATCAGTAGAAGCCCTGAGCTTGTTTTCCTGCAACTAGAGGGTCTCATCTGGGGGTGATCGGAGACAGTGACAGATCATCAGGCATTAGAGTCTCATAAGGGCAGAACAACCGAGATGCCTCACATGCACAGTTCACAAAAGTGTTCGTGCTCCTATGAGAATCAAATGCCATTTGTTTTAATACAAAAATCACAATTACTTTTGCAGCAACTTACTAGATACAGTAAACAGGAAGGCAATGGGCAAGTACTGATAACTAAGAGGTAACAAATGAAACACAGAAAGAAACAGAAATTATAAAAGGCAGGCAGAAGCCTTAAGTTTTTAGTAAAGAGATGAACAGTTCTATACCCTACATAAGGAGAAGACAGGCACCTTCTCTTTATAACACACAATTGCTAATTTTCTTTTGATGAAATAAAATTTCAAATAATGATCAGTAACTTATTTTAAAAGGCAAGAAATATGTGATCAAATGCAGATGTGATTCTACTCTAAATTATTAAGATTTGGTCCCTTCATGGTAAAAATCTATCCAGAAACTTGGCTTTCAAGGATGATTCACTTCCCAAGGGTTTCAGATAGCCAAGGTTTTACAAGTTATAGGAAAAATCATCAGAAATGTTATTAAGCCAGTTCTGTACTTGGCTTAATCTTATGAAGAACATGACCTTGTTTAACCCTCTTCAAGTGTGGGATAGATCTAGTGACTGGCTTCTAACAACCAGAATTTGGCAAAAGTGACGGTATGTTACTTCTGAGATTAAGTTACAAAAAGTCTGTTATCTTTTGTCTTGAGCACTCTATCTTGCTCTCTTGCTTGCTTGCTTGCTGTGAGGTAGGCCAGCTGCATGTTGTCAACTGCTGTAGACAGAGGCTCATGTGGCAAATAACTGGCATCTCCAGCCAATGAAAACCTGAGGCTCTCAGTCACACGAGAGCTTGAAGGCAGATCCTCTCCCAGCTGAGCCTTGGATGACTGCAGCCCAGCTGACAGCTTGACTGCAACTTCATGAAAGATCCTGAGCTAGAAGCATCTAGGTAGCTTTGCCTGGATTCCTGAACCACAGAACCTATGAGACAACACATGTTTGTTGATTTAAGCCATTAATACGTTTTAGAATAATTTGTTGTGCTTCATATATAAATAATACAGATTCTGGTATCAGGAATAAAGTTCTGTTGTCACACATACCAAAAATGTGGGAGGAGTATTAGAACTGGGAAATAGGTTCTAATAATAGGGCCCAGTTCTAATACTTTAAGGCCTTTCAGGAGAGCAGCGGTAAAGCCTAAATTGCCAGGAATTGATAGTTGGTAGATTTTAGATTGTTAGGAGGTGGACTGTGAGTTTTAAGGAATGTGAGGAACATCTGAGTAGAAACTGGAGGCAAGAGATCTCTGTTAGGTAGTTGTGGAAAGTTCAGCAACCCAATTTTACAGTGATGTGGAAGGTAGAAAATGTGCCGAATGAATTAGATGATCTAGCTAAAAAGATTTCCAAGCAAAGTTAACTGCCTGGTTTCTTCTTGGTGTTTACAATAAGATGTAAGAGGACAGAGAAATTGAGGGAAAGACGGTTTAAAAGAAAAAGGAGCCAGGATACGATGGTTTTGAAAATGGATGTGAAAATTCTTAGCCTCACCATCTTCAACACTAGCAGTGTGGCAAGCTCACATTTCCTACACTTATTCTGCTTCCCATCTTCAGAGCCCCTTCTCTACCTTCAACTCCCTTGCCTCTCCTTTATGAGGACCCTGGTGATTACTTTGGGCCCACCAGATAATCAGTAATCTCCTCATCTAAAATTCCTTAATTCCATCTGTAAAGTTCCTTTTGCTAGATAAGGTAACATATTCACAGACCACAGGGATTAGGAAATGGACATCTGGGTTGATTTTTTTTTTCCAACTTTTATTTAGATTCAGGGGGTACATGTGCAGGTTTGTTACAGGGGTATAGTGTGTGATGCTGAAGTTTGGGATGATTGAACCTGTCACCCAGGTAGTGAGCACAGTACCCAATAGGTAGTTCTTCAACCCTTGTTTTTCCTTCCCTCTTCTGCCCTCTTGTATTCCCAGTGTCTACTGTCCCCATCTTTATGTCCATTTGTACCCAATGTTTACGTCTCACTTACAAGTGAGAACATGAGGTACTTGGTTTTCTGTTTCTGCATTAATTCACTGAGGATAATGGCCTCAAGCTCTATCCAAACTGCTGCAAAGAACATGATTTCGCTCTTTGTTATGGCTGTGCAATATTTCATGGTGTGTATGTACACATTTTCTTTATCTAATGGAAGTGGACATCTTTATGGGGCCATCATTCAGTCTACTACTTGCAAGAAATAGACAACTAATGCATTATACTTAGAATTTCTGCAGTTTATAAAGAGGAACATAGGGATGAACAAAGTGCCATATACTGGAGAAACGCCAGTAATATAGCCCTCACAAACAAAAACCACATACACGTCTTCAAATTTTAACATAATCGGTTGTGGAGGAAAATGCTTTTATTCTTAGGGATATGTGCTGAGGAAGCATAATATCTGCAACTTTCAACTAATACCAATAAAAAAAAGCCATGTGAGTATACATATGCACAGAGAAGATAAGGCAAATATGGCAACATTTTAACAATAATTCTCTGTTAGGGTATGTAGGTATTTATGGTACTATTCTTTCCAGGTTTCTCTATAAAAAATTGGAAAAAATCAGGAAGATAGTTTCAACACAACAAATATATTAACCATGCAAAGCTCACTGTAGTAGATTATAAGAAATATGTCATTTGTGGGCCAGAAGAAGTGGCTCACACCTATAATCCCAGAATTTCAGGATTCCTGCCTGAGGCAGATTGCTTGAGTTCCAGGAGTTCGAGAACAGCCTGGACAACATGGAGAAGCCTTGTCTCTACAAAAAATACAAGTATTAGCCAGGCGTGGTTGTGCGCACCTGTAATCCCAGCTACTTGGGAGGCTGAGGCAGGAGAATTGCTTGAACCCGTGGGGTTGAGGCTGCAGTGAGCTGTGATTATGCCACTGCACTCCAGCCTGGGTGACAGAATGAGACCCTGTCTCAAAAAAAAAAAAAAAAAAAAAAAAAAAAATATATATATATATATATATATATAGAGAGAGAGAGAGAGAGAGAGAGAGAGAGAGAGAGAGAGAGAGAGGCTGGGATCCCAGCACTTTGGGATGCCAACCAAGATGGGCAGATCACTTGATGCCAGGAGTTCAAGACCAGCCTGGTCAACATGGCGAAATCTGGTCTCTACTAAAAATACAAAAATTAGCCAGGCGTTATGGTGTGTGCCTTTGGTCCCAGCTTCTCAGGAGGTTGAGGCAAGAGAATCGCTTGAACCCAGGAGGCAGAGGTTGCAGTGAGCCA
This sequence comes from Nomascus leucogenys, assembly GCF_006542625.1. NCBI lineage: Eukaryota > Metazoa > Chordata > Mammalia > Primates > Hylobatidae > Nomascus > Nomascus leucogenys. Next base: position 46,760,103 of record NC_044397.1, read on the forward strand.
AGATCATACCACTGCACTCCAGCCTGGGCGACAGAGTGAGGCTGTCTCAAAAAAAAAAACAAAAAAACAAAAACTATTTCATTTGTGAATGGGCTAAAACTGAGAAACTCAGAGGTCAGCAATCTACTCTGTAACAAAGGCCAGGGTAAATATTTTAGGTTGTATGAACCACAGTCTCTGTTCCAACTACTCAGCTCTACTGCTGCAGGGCAAATGCAGCCACACAAAACATATAAATGATTGAGCATAGTATGTTCTAATAAAACTTTATTTACCAAAATGTATGATAGGGCCAGGAGCGGTGGCTCACGTCTGTAATCCCAGCACTTTGGGAGGCTGGGGTGAGCAGATTGCCTGAGCTCAGGAGTTTGAGACCAGCCTGGGCAACATGGTAAAACCCCATCTCTACTAAAAATACAAAAATTAGCTGGGCATGGTGGTGCACACCTATAATCTCAGCTACTCAGGAGGCTGAGGCAGAAGAGTTGCTTGAACCTGGGAGACAGAGGTTGCAGTGAGCTGAGATCGCACCAGTGCACTCCAGCCTGGGTAACAGAGCAAGATTCTGTCTCAAAAAGAAAAGAAAAGAAAAGAATAAAAAAAAAAAAAACACCAAAAACACGACAAAGAAACAAACAAAATGTATGATACACCAGATTTGGCCTGCAGGCTGTGATTTGCTAACCTCTGATTTAACTAAAATCATTTTTTAAAAAATAGATCTTCAGACTATCTCCAGAAATATGTACCAAACCATGTGCTTAACACAACATTATGCATTATGGACTCTAATTTTTTGCTTTTTCTCATAGTTTTCTTCAACGTACATACACACACACATGCACTTTATCTTTTTTTTTTTAAGACAGGGTCTTTCTCTGTCACCCAGGCTGGAGTACAGTAGCACAATCACGGCTCACTGCAGCTTTGACCTCCCAGACTCAAGGGATCCTCCCACCTCAGCCTCCTGAGTAGCTAGGACTATGGGCACCTGCCACCACACCTAGCTAATTTTTGTATTTTTTATAGAGTCAGGGTTTTGCCATTTTGCCCAGCCTGGTCTCAAACCCCTGGGCTCAAGCGATCCACCCGCCTTGGCCTCCCAAAGTGCTAGGATTACAGGCATGAACCACTGCACCCAGCTGTACATATACATTTTTTAACTCTAAAGGTTAAAAGACTAGTCTTACGATCAGGGGTTCTGAATTCAGATTTACTGTGAACTAAATATAATGTATCCCTCTCCTTTCTTTCTGCAAACTCATTGTAAACTCTAATATAATCCTTCCTTCCAATTATAATCCAGAGCACAGAATTAATCAGAAGCCTTAGTTCCTGACAAACTTTCATCATTGGTTTATGCCTGGCCTGCTGTTATTTATTTAGTAATATAATTTATTATTTTTAAATAATGCAATAAACATTCTCCTTTGAAGATTTATGACTTGATAGTTTCACATGCAGAGAAAACACATAACTCCAGCCAGATATGATTACACAAAAAGGAATCTGGAGTTTGAAATCCCCCTGGGCTCTTGTGGTCCACTAGACGCTCATTATCTCTAAAACACAAATACTGTGAAACAGCTGATAACATGCATGTTCACATATTTTCATTTGTTTCTAAATATTTTGGCAGCTTTGCAAATCTCGGACTGAGTTCTAGGAAAGTTCAACAGTCTTGTGCTGCCTAGAAACAAATGAATAAATGTTGTCAATACTTATAACAAGAAGAAAAAATTAGTCAGTCTAGAAGCATGATATTCTTTCTATTCCAACAGTAGACAGAATTTAGGAAGAATTCTATTTCTTTTAAGAAAAAGAAATGGTTCAGTGTATCAACTTTCAATGAAGTTGGACAAGATGGATTGGAACGTGAATTGAGTTGGGAATGTGTCGTGACTGTGAGATAGGAACCTCTTACTCTTACAGAAAGTAGTACAGAGGAAATTTAGCATTAAGGCATTGATTTCCTGGCGGGGGAAGTTTAGTGTGCACAATGATTAGGAAAACATATTATTTGACCACAGGACATTTATCAGGCAGGAATGCTATTATTTCTGTTCAAAGGAAATAGTCCCAAATCAAGTTTTCAGACACACTGAAAGACAGTTAATATATACAAGTAAAGTAAACAGTAATTTTATCAACTTCCTTTCACTGGAGTCCTTTTCCCCTCTTTTCTCAAACTGGGGAACTTTTACTTACCCTTTAAACATGAGAATACAGTAGCACCATCTCTGAGCTCACAGGGCATTCTGAATGCCCTGCTCTTATGGCAGTCATCATACTGAATTACCATTAATTCTAAATCTATCTTCTTCATTGGACTTAAGGAGAGAGGTAGAGTCTTAATCAATCATCTTTATATTCTAGATGGAGGAACCAACAGACATGTGGATCAAAGAAGAATAAAAGAGTAAGATCCTTTCATAGTCATCTCCATTTTTACAGCTGATAGACTCACAGAAGTTTCTGAAACCAATTTATAGCATAGATTGAAAATAAAAAGACAGAAAAAGTGACTCTGTTGGAGCCTCCCTGATTGCAACCTGCTGATACAAAATTATAAAATACTGGCATTCGTTCTATCATTCTATTCAATTCTTGCAAGAAGAAAATTAAAGAAGTTTTACTTTTTAAAAAAATTAAACGCCAGACATGGTGGCTCATGCCTGTAACCCCAGCACTTTGGGAGGCCAAGGCGGGCAGATCACGATCTCAGGAGTTCGAGACCAGCCTGGCCAACATGGTGAAACCCTGTCTCTACTAAAAATACAAAAATTAGCCAGGCATGGAGGCGGGTGCCTGTAATCCCGGCTACTCGGGAGGCTGAGGCAGGAGAATCATTTGAATCTAGGAGGCAGAGGTTGCGGTGAGCCGAGATAATGCCACTGCACTCCAGCCTGGGTGACAAAGCAAGACTCCATCTTAAAAAAAAAAATTAGGCCGGGTGCGGTGGCTCACGCCTGTAATCCCAGCACTTTGGGAGGCTGAGGCAGGTGGATCACGAGGTCAGGAGATCGAGACCATCCTGGCTAACACAGTGAAACCCCGTCTCTACTAAAAATACAAAAAAAAATTAGCCGGGCGAGGTGGCGGGCGCCTGTAGTCCCAGCTACTCGGGAGGCTGAGGCAGGAGAATGGAGTGAACCCCAGGGGGCGGAGCCTGCAGTGAGCCAAGATCACGCCATTGCACTCCAGCCTGGGCGACAGTGAGACTCTGTCTCAAAAAAAAAAAAATTAAAAACACTGTATAGGCAGCTGGGCACAGTGGCACATGTTTGTAGTCCCAGCTACTTAGGAGGGTGAGGTGGGAGAATCACTTCAGGCCAGGAGTTCGAGACCAGCCTAGGCCACATTGGGAAACCCTGTCTTGGGGTGGGGGGAAACTTAAAAAAAATTGTTAAAAACCATTGTATAGTATTCTCTTTTGCTTAATTACACTTTAAAATGTTCATGAGGGAACAACAAAAAAATCCAGGCATGAAAAAAAAGAAAACTGGTAGTGACATGGTTAGGCTTTGTGTCCCCATCCAAATCTCATCTTGAATTATAATCCCCATAATCCCCACGTGTCAAGGGAGAGACCAGGTGGAAGTCACTGAATCACGGCAGAGGTTCCCCCATGCTGTCCTCGTGATAGTGAGTGAGTTCTCATGAGATCTGATGGTTTTATATGGGGCTCTTCATCCTTCACTTAGCACTTCTCCTTCCTGACTTGTGAAAAAAGTGCCTTGCTTCCTCTTGACCTCCTACCATGATTTTAAGTTTCCTGAGTCCTCCCCAGCCACGCTGAACTGTTGAGTTAATTAAACCTCTTTCCTTTATGAATTACCCCGTCTTGGGCAGTTCTTTATAGCAGTATGAAAAAGGACTAATACAGGTAGAAAACCTAAGAAGTTCTCTCTAGCCACCAACATCAAGACTTTGATATAAGAAACAACAGAGTACATTTTCAAAACCAGTAATTTTAATCTTTTTTTTTTGCCTGGAAGAACATTCTATGCAAACCACATTTCAGATATGAATGTTTTGTCTTGTTTTTTTTTTGAGACAGAGTCTTACTCTGTCACCCAGGCTGGAGTGCAGTGGCACAATCTTGGATCACTGCAAAACCTCTGCCTCCTGAGTTCAAGCAATTCTCCTTCCTCAGCCTCCCAAGTAGCTGGGATTACAGGAACCCACCACCAGGTTTGGCTAATTTTTAGTAGAGACAAAGTTTCACCATGTTAGCCAGGCTGGTCTTGAACTCCTGACCTCAGGTGATCCACCTGCCTCAGCCTCCCAAAGTGCTGGGATTACAGTTGTGAGCCACTGCACCCAGCCGAAAATGGCTATCATTGCACCAGCATTTAAAAGCTGAAATCCAGATATCTTTTTTCCCATTTTAAGTATATTTTAATAAAAGTATATACATAAAAAGTTTATATGTAAAGGAAAATGTGCAAACCACAGCTAAACAGCTCAATGAAATTCTATGGAGTAAACACAGATTGAGAAATAGAAGATGACCCAGTGGCCTTCCTTGTCCCTCCTAGTCATAATGTATCCTTTCCTCCAATAAGAGTAACTCTGAACTTTACAGGAATGGAATCATACCCCACCCCTGATAACCTCCATTCTACTTTCTATCTCTATGAATTTACCTATTCTATGTACCCCATAAGTCAAATTATACAACATTTGTCCTTTTGTGTCTGGCTTATTTCACCTAGCACAGTGTCTTGAAGTTTCATCCATATTGTAGCATATATCAGAATTTCATTCCTTTTTAAGGCTGAATAATATTCCTTTCTGATCTATCGATCCATCTATACCACATTGCGTTTACCCATTCATCTGTAGATCAACAGGTTGTTTCCACCTTCTGACTGTTGTGAATAGTGCTGTTACGAACACTGGTGCACAAATGTCTGTATCCCTGCTTTGACCTCTTTTGTATATATACACAGAAGTGGAACTGCTGGATCAAATGGTAATTCTATAATGTTTTGAGGAACTACCATACTATTTCCCTTTTTTTTTTTTCTTGAGACGGAGTCTCGCTCTGTCGCTCAGGCTGGAGTGCAGTGGCGCTATCTCGGCTCACTGCAAGCTCCGCCTCCCAGGTTCACGCCATTCTCCTGCCTCAGCCTCTCCGAGTAGCTGGGACTACAGGCGCCCACCACCACGTCCAGCTAATTTTTTTGTATTTTTAGTAGAGAGGGGTTTCACCGTGGTTTCGATCTTCTGACCTCGTGATCCGCCCGCCTCCGCCTCCCAAAGTGCTGGGATTACAAGCGTGAGCCACTGAGCCCAGCCCCCATGTATTTTTTTATTATAAGCATCCTAGTGGGTGTGAAGTAGTATCTGATTATAGTTTTGATTCACCACAAATTGGGTGATTCAAGAGGAACCAACTCTGGCTGACAAACTACTAACTGGGTGATGTAAATTTTTATTATTTGAGTTGCAAGAATTCTTTATATAATCTGGATACCAATCTCTAGATAGCATCTGTGGGTTGTCTTTTCACTTTCTTCATAACATTTATAATACAAAAGTTTTTAGTTTCGATGCAGCCCAATTTGGATTTATCTCAGGAATGCTAGGGTGGTTCAATGTAAGATAATAATCTGGTGTAATACATAATAATAAAATATAAAGAAAAACACATCATCTCAATACACACAGAAAAAAACACCAGGCAAAACTCAACATGACTTCATAACAAAACACTTAGCAAACTAAGAACAGAAGAAAGCTTCTTTAACATGATAAAGGACGTTTATTTAAAAATCCACAGCGGGCCAGGCACGGTGGCTCACGCCTGTAATCCCAGCGCTTTGGAAGGCTGATATGGGTTGATTGCCTGAGCTCAGGAGTTCGAGACCAGCCTGGTCTGGATAGATGGCCCAATCAAAGAATCAAAATAAAGTGAAAGAAATCAACTCTAAAGAAACACAATTTTGCAAGTCATGTATCTGCTATGGGGTTAATATTCAGAATTATGTAAAGAACTTCTACAATTCACAGCAAAAAATCAAATAATCCAATTAAAAATGGACAAAGTATTTTTCCCCAAAGATGATACATAGACAATAAGCATATGAAAAGATGCTCAACATCACTAATCATCAGAGAAATGCAAATCAAAACCATAATGAGTTACCATTCATATCCATTAGAATGGCTACTATTAAAAAAAAAACAGAAAATAACAAGTGTTGGTGAGCTGTGGAAAACTAGAACCTTTGTGGACCACTGGAACCTTTGTGCACTACTGGAAGGGATGTAAAATAGTGCAGCTGCTATGGATTAACAGTACGGTAGGTTCCTGAAAAAATCAAAACTAGAACTCCCATATAATTCAGCAATTCCACTTCTGAGTATACACAAAAAAACTGAAAGCAAGAACTCAAAGACATATCTGCACATCATGTTCACTGCAGCACTATTTACAATAGCCAAGAAGTGGAAGCAACCCAAATTGATCAACAGACGAATGGATAAACAAAATGTGGTACAGACATACAATGAAATACTATGCAGCCTTAAAAAGGAAGTCCTGTCACATCCTGTAACATGGATGAACCTTGAGGACATTATGCTAACTCAAACAAGCCAGTCACAAAGAGACAAATACTATTTGATGCCACATGATGTACTTAAATCAAGACAAAAGTAAAATAGGGACCGCCAGGAGCAGCAAGGAGGGGAGGGGGGGAGAAGAAGAATGGAGAGTTATTGTTTAATGAGTATAAAGTTTTCCATTTTTCAAGATAAAAAGTTTCTGAATCTGTTTTACAACACTGTATGTTTAACACTACTGAGATGTACAGTTATAAATCTTTAAGAGAGTGTATTTTATGTCATGTGTTTCTTACCACAATGAAAAAAAACCTAAAAGAGAAAGGTAAAGCAATAAACTTTTCATTAGATAACATAGGAGGATATATTCAATGACTTGAATTGGAAAAAAGATTTATTAAATGGTATGCCAAAAGCACTAAAGAAAAAGATCACTAAATTAAACTTCTATTTTTCAAGACAGCCTTAAGAGAGAGAAAGGCAAGGCAGATAGATGGGAGAAGTTATTTGAAACACACATAAAGTGTACATATCAAAACATGTAAATAATTCCTAAAAATCAATGAGAAAAAAGCAAACGATTCAAAAGAAAACCAGGCAAAGAACCTGAACTGGCACTTCACAACATAGGCTACTGGTCAATGACATATGAAAAGGCGCTCAGTCTCAGTTACTAAGGAAATACAAATGTAAACCAAAATGAGACATCAATAGACACGAGGAAGAAAACTACAATTTTAGAAGATTAAACTGTACAAGGTATTGGCAAAGTAGAAGAACTGAAGTTCTTGCCCATCTGCTGGTTAGAGAGTAAACAGGTATAATTACTTTGAAAAATTCTTTGGCACTATCTCTCAAATTTGCACCTACAGATATCCTTTGACCCATCCTTTTCAATCGCTGATGGAAAAGTTTATTAACTCAGCAGGCCTGGTTGCACATTCCCAAGACAGGCCTGTTTTCAGGACTAGCTATTGGCTGCCTCCTATCATAGAATGTTATGTCTGATAAGAAATGTTTCATGTGTCTGAGGCCTTGGGCCATGCTGTACTGGTTTAACCAGATAGTTTATGCTAACAATGTGATTCATGGTTGACACCTGCTTTTTCTCTGGGGATCTGGAGCCTGACCCTGAAGTCAGTTGTGCAGGTACTACCAAATGCCTACATCATGACTGACCCCTAATAAAAACGCTGGACACAAAAGCTCAGGTGAGCTTCCCTGATTGGAAACATTTTGTGTGTGTTGTCACACATGTTGCTGGGGAAATGAAACATGTCCTGTCTGACTCCACTGAGAGGGCACATTGGAAAGTGAGCAGCTGGTTCCTCCCAGACTTTGCCCATGTGCCTTTTCCCCTTGTTGATTTTTACTTCATATCCTTTTGCTGTAATCAACTATAATCATAATCATAAGAACTTCTGATTACTACGAGTGGTCTTGGGAACTCCCAATATAACTCCCAGGCATATTCCCAACAAAAATGCATTATTCATGTTCACCAAATGATATGTACAAAGATACTGTGTATCAACATTAAAACAGAGCCAAACTAGAAAAAAGGTCCAAATAGTTATGTAATTACAGCATAATATAATAAAAATGAACAAGGCCGGGCACGGTGGCTCACAACTGTAATCCCACCACTTTGGGAGGCTGAGGCGGGCAGATCACCTGAGGTCAGGAGTTGTTCAAGACCAGCTTGACCAACATGGTGAAGCCCCATCTCTACTAAAAATGCAAAATTAGCTGGGCGTGGTGGCACATGCCTGTAATACCAGCTACTCAGGAGGCTGAGGCAGGAGAATCGCTTGAACTTGGGAGGTGGAGGTTGTGGTGAGATGAGATCACGCCATTGCACTCCAGCCTGGGCAACAAGAGTGAAATTCCGTCACAAAAAAAAAAAAAAAAAAAAAAAAAAACTACGACTACATGCAAAAACGAGAATCTTACAAATGTTAAAAAGAAAGAAACCAGGCCGGGCGCGGTGGCTCACACCTGTAATCCCAGCACTTTGGGAGGCCAAGGCAGGCGGATCACGAGGTCAGGAGATCGAGACCATCCTGGCTAACATGGTGAAACCCCGCCTCTACTAAAAATACAAAAAATTAGCCAGGCATGGTGGCGGGCGCCTGTAGTCCCAGCTACTTGGAAGGCTGAGGCAGGAGAATGGCCTGAACCCGGGAGGCGGAGCTTGCACTGTGCCGAGATTGTGCCACTGCACTCCAGCCTGGGGGACACAGCAAGACTCCGTCTCAAAAAAAAACACAAAAAACAAACAAACAAAAAAAAAACAAAAAAAGAAAGAAAGAAACCAGACACAAATGAATATTGTCAATCCTCCCAGCCAAAGGCTACCAGGAACATAGCTGTAGTTGAACACATTGGGTTCATTATTCATTTCAGCAAGGAATAACACATATAATTGGTAATTGTGGAATGTCTCAGTAAAAGAGTATTAGAAAAGACTATTATATGATTCAGGTTTTGGTTAGGTGATTTTGGGTTTCTTCCAGATCGGGTGCTACCAGGAAGCGGGGACAATTTTTGATTCAAGACAGAGATTATCTTTGGAGAAAAGTAAAGAGGAGGAGGGAATAATTTGGAGGGGTAGGAGGGGAGCTTCCAGGGTACTGCTAATGCCTCCCTGGAAAGAAAAATAAATATTTCTGGGTTGAAAAATGATGGGAAAACAGAAAGCTACTGCAATAGTTTGGACACTCTTCATCCAATTACGAAACACGATCAATGGACTTTCACTACAAGATGAAGCTTGCTATGCTCACTTGCCTATCAAGTCAATATTTAAGAGAATGTGTTACTCGTTGAAATTCAAAATGTATTAGGTGAAAAATATATAAAGCATTTGCATGAAGTCCACTGGCACTTATTCAAGCTTTCAAATCTCAAAACTGTGTATCTGGACAATGCAACACTGAACTTCTATCAAATTCAGCTACTTTGATTCAATAACAAAAAAGCATACGAGAACATTTAGAGATATCTATCTTCTTGAAGAAAACAAGTACAGCAGGCTGACAATGAAGACCTAGGAGTTCAACTGCTGAAACACTTCAGATCAACTTTTGATGTTTTAAAAGGAACAAAAGAGTATTTTTTTAAAGTAGCAGGCAGGCTAAAAATAACCCAAAATGTATTTTTTTTAATTAAAATATACTGGACACGTTAAAGAGCAGATGAAACAGATGAAGAAAGAATGAGTGAATCAGAAAATTGATCTAAAGAAATTATCTGGCAGATAGAGGTAAGAAGGCAGAAAACATCAAAGAGTTGTTAAAATATCTGGAGAACAGAATGCAACATTTTAATATTCAACTAACTGGAGTTCAAAAGACAAAATGGAGAGAATAGAGAAGAAGAAGTATTCAAAGAAAAATGGTCGAGAATTTTACAGAACTGATAAAATACAGTAAATCATATAAATATACAAAACAAAATAAATAAATGAGAAAAGCCACAGTTAGCTATATTGTAGTAAAATTGGAGAATACAGTTATGTAAAGAAGATCTTAAAAATCAGAGAGTAAAGATCACCCACAAAGAAATAGCAACTACGCTGATAGTAACTTCTCAATTGCAAAACTAGGGCCCAGAAGATGTTAAAATATCTTCAAAGTGCTGATGGAAGGTTACTATAAACTTAGTCTATTCAACAAAACATTTCAAGAATTAGAGTGAAGTAAAAATATTCCCAAATATGCAAAGTCTGAGTCTACCATCAATTTACCTTTACTAAAAAAACTTCTAGGCTGGGCGTGGTGGCTCATGCCTATACTCCCAGCACTTGGAGAGGCCAAGGTGGCGAGTCACAAGGTCAGGAGATCGAGACCAGCCTGGGCAATATGGTGAAACCCCATCTCTATTAAAAATACAAAAATTGACCAGGCGTGGTGGTGGGCACCTGTAGTCAGAGCTACTCGGGAGGCTGAGGCAGGAGAATCACTTGAACCCAGGAGGGGGAGGTTGCAGTGAGCTGAGATCGTGCCACTGCACTCCAGCCTGGCAACAGAGTGAGACTTCGTCTCAAAAAAAAAAAAAAAAAAAAAAAAAAAAAAAACAACATTCTAAAGAATGTACTTGGGGGAAAAAAAAGGAAACCAATATGAGAAAGATTATCTTAGATGCAATAAGTAATTGTGAGCACGGGAAATGGTAAACATATACATAAACATAATACTGTCCATATAAAGTAACAGTAATGATGATGTCTAACATATAGTGTTAAAAAAAGAACTTAAATACTCAACAGTAATAGCATAAGCATTAAAAGGGTAGTTATCAGAGTTAGGATGTTTGTGTGGGGATTTAAAAATATTAAATAACTTTATCAAGTAGAGTTTGAACAGAGATATATATATATATATATATATATACACACATATTTATTTATTTATTTTTGAGACAGAGTCTTGCTCTGTCACCCAGGCTGGAGTACAATGGCATGATCTCAGCTCGCTGTAACCTCTGCCTCCAGGTTCAAGTGATTCTCCTGACTCAGCCTTCTCAACTGTGATTATAGGCGCCTGCCATCCTGCCTGGCTAATTTTTGTATTTTTAGTAGAGACGGAGTTTCGCCATGTTGGCCAGGCTGGTCTGGACTCCCTGACCTCAGGTGATCCACCCGCTTTGGCCTCCCAAAGTGATGGGATTACAGGCGTGAGCCACTGTGCCCAGCCTGACAGTAATATTTAAAGGTTAACAAAATAATAAATATGTGTAATGTCTAAAATAATAAGAGAAGATGGAATTTTTTTTAAATCACGCAAAAAGAAAACAGGCCACAAAAGCACAGAAGTGGGAAAAATAAAAAGCATTTGAAAATATAGTTTTAAAAAAAGGGACAATAGGTCTGCAATCTCAATAAACGTAAAAGCCCTACACTTGCTAGAAAAACAACATAGGTAAGATTAGACTAACTACAATTCTAACTATAGGCTATTAAAAACAAAAACATTAAAACACAAAGATTCAAAGAATGAAATTTATAAAAACGATATACTAGGGAAATTATAACCAAAAAATATTGGGGATAGCTATATTAGTACCAAACAAAATAGTTTTTAAATAGGCTTCCCAAATTTAGCAAAAACAAACAAAACATAGGATGCCTAGTTAAATTTGAATGTCAGATAAACAATTTTTTCAAAAGGAATGATGAATATTTAATTAAATGTTCAATTAAACAAGCTAGAAAAGGAGCAACAGAATACAGGCAAAGAAAGTATTACTTGAAAATACTAATAAGAGAGACAAACCAGTAGTAAGGTTATCCCCAAAATAAGCAAACCCCCCACCAAAACTGTATAGGTAGCATAAATCAGTAATATTAGGACCAAGAAGTACATATAATTAAAGATATACAGATTTTTGAACGCATTCATTAAATACTACAAACAACTTTATCACAAGTGGTGCAAGATCAGAGATAACCAGCTCCACGCATGTTTATGCTTTTCCATGCCAGACTTTTTTTGTTAACTTTTATTTTAAGTTCAGGGGCACATGTACAGTTTTGTTCTATAGGTAAACTCATGTCATGGGGGTTTGTTGTACAGATTATTTCATCACCCAGGTATTAAGCCTAGTACCCATTAGTTATGTTTCCTGATCCTCTCCCTCCTCCACCCTCCAGTACACCCCAGTGTCTTGTTCTCCGCCATGTGTCCATGTGTTCTCATCATTTAGTGCCCCCTTATAAGTGAGAACACGTGGTATTTGGTTTTCTGTTCCTGTGAAAAATGAATTAATTTTTGCAATATGTAGAACATACTTATACTGAAAAAGTACTCGTTTATCTGAAATTCAAATTTAACTGAGCGTCCTGTATTTTATTTAGCAATTCTACTTTAAGACAAAAAGTATTTTTAGTGATAGTCCATACATTACAATAAAATGTTTAATTTGCTAGAAAATGGTAATGAATCTAAATTTGTAAGCTCTCAAAAAACAGCCTCAAAATAAAGCAAAATTTGACAACTTTAGAGAGAAATGAACAAATCTATCCACAAAGTGGAAGATTTCAACACAGCTCTTTCAATTATTTACAGACCAATGATACAAAACATTAGCATGAATTAAGGGCTACATAACTGTCAAGTTTGACTTCTGGCCTACCAATAAAACCCAGCACCCATTAATTAGCGAATACACATCCTTCTCAAGAACACATACACAGTAAGATTCACAAAAACTGACCTGTCTTAGATCATTAAGCTTCAACAACATTTTACAGAATTAGTATCATTTAGATAATATTCTTTATTATATTTAAGTCAGAAAGGAGTAACAAAAATGTAACTTAGAAAACCCTTAAAAACACATTCTAAATAATTTATGAACACAAATAATTTTAAAATATTTAGCTCAAAACAAAATTAAAATATCATTTTTAAAATTATGCAGTGAAATCAGAATTTTTTTTTTTTTTTTTTTTTGAGATGGAGTTTCACTCTTGTTGCCCAGGCTGGAGTGCAATGGCATGAATTTGGCTCACCACAACCTCCGCCTCCTGGGTTCAAGCGATTCTCCTGCCTCAGCCTCCCAAGTAGCTGGGATTACAGGCATGTGCTACCATGCCTGGCTAATTTTGTATTTTTAGTAGAGGCGTGGTTTCTCCATGTTGGTCAGGCTGGTCTCGAACTCCTGACCTCAGGTGATCTGCCTGCCTCAGCCTCCCAAAGTGCTGGGATTACAGGCGTGTGCCACCGCACCTGGCCAGAATTTTTTTTTTCTTGTTATTCTTGCCTGATTGAACTTAGAATAATTTTAACAATGTTACCCCCACCACCACCCGCACTCCCTCCCTAATTCCATTAGACTGTTGGAATTAAGTAGACACATTTGTGTGGCAAGAACCAATTTATACTATTCAATCTTCCCATCTAAGAACATGATCTGAACTTTCCATTCAGTTCTTGCACATCAGAGATCTTTTTCTTGTCTTGTCCCATTAATAAAATCTTAGCTAGTGTGCTAGTTATACTACCATTCCCACAACCCCCCAACACCTTCTGTGCCCCAGGAGGCCAAGCTCTCCAGATTGCATCACCCAGGCTTTCTTGCCCTTTGGCTTATGATTGGGCAACCGTGAGCACTACTAACAGGTCAGAGCAGCAGCAGGAAGAACTCAGCTGATTCCCCCAGCTCTGTCTCGACCTTGCCTCTGTGCTGACAGTGGCTGTTTTTCTCTAGAGACACAGCACCTGTAGGTGGTTCCTCCTCTATGAATTCCAGTTTCACGAGCCTGATAACCATGTGCCCTCCCTTTGCCTCTGCAGGTCTAAGGGTGGCAATGGCTTCCCATTGTTGCTAGTTACTGGGTGCTTCACCATTCCTTATTGATTCCCTTACTGTGGTCACACCTTGTTAAGTCATTCCTTTGATAAACTCTTTTCAACTGAACTGTTTTGAATGGGTCATTTGTTTCTTTTCATTATCATAACAGATACAATCAGGTGTTGAATTTTGTGACAATGATCATTTATTAGAATACCATGAAATGGAAGGAGTAGTGGAGTTGGAAAAAAGCAGCATTTTCCAACTATCATAACTGCACCATTGGTGTGGGTAAGAATAATCAATGGATGCTAATCTAGAGTGTAAAGCCTGATGAAAAGCAAGATACAGCCATGTGCCACATAATGACATTTTGGTCACTAATAAACCACACTTATGACAGTGGTCCCATAAGATTATAATTCTGTATTTTTACTGTATCTTCCTATGTTTAGATATGTTTACATAATACTTATCATAGTGTTACAACTGCCTACAGTATTCAGCACAGTAACAAGCTGTACAGTTTTGTAGCCTAGGAACAATAGGCTAAACCATATAGCCTAGCTATGTAGCAGGCTATACCATCTAAATTTATGTAAGTACACCCTATGGTGTTTGCACAATGACAGAATTCACCTAATAACACATTTTTCAGAATGTATTCCCATCGTTAAGCAACATATGGCTATTTGCACAGTCTTCAAGTTTTTTCCACATTGATCGCTTTTATTTTTAATTAATTAATTTATTTTTGAGACAGGGTTTCACTCTGTCACTCAGGCTGGAGTGCAGTGGTGCGATCTCGGCTCACTGCAAGCTTGACATCCTGGGCTCAGGCAATCCTCCCACCTCAGCCTCCTGCAGCTGGGACAAGAGGCACATGCCACCAGTCCAGTAGAGATGAGGTCTCCCTATGTTGCCCAGGCTGGTCTTGAGTTCCTGGGCTTAAGCGATCTTCCTGCCTCCGCCTCCCAAAGTGTTGGGATCATAGGCATGAGCCACAGTGCCCGACCACTGATTGCTTTTTAATTGAAAGTGAGAAAAAAGTAACCATAGAGTGGAGACGCCGAAAAAACACATTTACCATGAGATCGAAATTAACATCAACGGTGTGACAGACGAACATCATACGCCTTCAGATGTGGATACCTTGAGAATGAAACCACACAATTTACCTAGTATTGTGGCCTCATATGCATAACCCGAATAATAATCAAGAGGAAACATCAGACAAACCCAGAATGAGGAACACTGTAAAATAACCTGCCAGCATTCTTCAAAAAAATGCCAGTATCATGGAAGACAGAGAGCATCTGAGAAACTGTTACAGATTAAAGAAAACTAAAACAATATAAAACTATATATATGATGTGATCTTAGACTGAAACCTGTACTGGTAGGGGAGGAAAAAAAAACTACAAAGTCCATTTTGAGATAACTAACAACATTGAATTATTTTATAAGGAGAGAGAGAGAGAGAAGACAAACATGAATTTGGGAAAGAATACACAGGAGTTCTCTGTATTATTCTTACAGCCTTTCTGTAAGTTTTTAATTATTTCAAAAGCCAAAGAGAAAGCACCATGAATATTGCTCCACTACCGTAGTTCTTAACTGTTTCATGAAATCCTGGAAAATACGATGAACGGTATAGATTCTATTCTCAGGAAAATCAACTTGCATCAACACATAGAGGTCCAAATATTACTGCAGGGAGTTCAAAGACCACATAGGCTAAGGATCACTGCCCACTGCTCCATCATTTTCTAACATTTGGTATTTGCAAAAGAGAATTTTGTAGCCAGCATAATTTGTTTATTTTATTTTATTATTACTGTTTTTTGAGATCGAGTCTCGTCCTGTCACCCAAGCTGGAGAGTTATGGCGTGATCTTGGCTCACTGCAACCTCCGCCTCCCAAGTTCAAACGATTCTCCTGCCTCAGCCTCCCGAGTAGCTGGGATTACAGGCACATGCCACCACACCCAGCTAATTTTTTGTATTTTTAGTAGAGACGGGGTTTCACCATGTTGGCCAGGCTGGTCTCAAACTCCTAACCTTGTGATCTGCCCACCTCGGCCTCCCAAAGTGCTGGGATTACAGGCGTGAGCCACGGCGCCTGGCCACCAGCATAATTTTTGTTTCTTTGTTGAAAGCTCATTTTTTTGTGCCTTGATATATGCAGGATTTTTTTTTCAGGATCCTTAAAATCAAAAGAAAATCAGCAAAATATGTCTAGGTACAGACACGTTTTCATAATATTCTTTAGAATACAGTGAGCTCTTTTATTCTTCAGGTCATTTTCAACCCTGGAAAGTCTTCCACAATGACATATTTTTGATTCATGCTTTTGTTCCACTTCTGTTGTCTCCTTTGCAGACATCTATTAGTCACCAGTTAAATCTCTATTTTTTTTCTTTCATAGGTATTATTTTCTCTCATCTGTCAGTCATTTTCATCTCTGTTCTTTTGCTGTACATTCTGGAAGAGCATCTAATGTATACTCTCCCTATCATTAATTTGATTTTTTGTAGTGTCACTTCTACAGTAATCTTTGGGTAATCTTTGGGTTTAAGGAAAAGCCACAATACAATCAATGATCGACTTAGTGGAAAATTTCCCTATTCTTTAGCATAGAGCTTTTCATATCTTCATTTTAAAGGGATTTTTTTAATTAACGATATTTTAATAGATTTTTAAAAAGGTAATTGGAGAAATTATATCAGGCACTGGTAATCAGACACCAAGTTAACCTATAAGTATCTCCTATTTTCTCCTGAATTAGAGCATGGGGTAAAAAATGACTTCTAATATTGATTTATTATATTCTCATTTATAGATACTATGTTTTTTAAGGTTAAACATTACTGTTTAGAACAGTCATTCTGAATGTTCAGAATAGGCATTTGCTGACATAAAGAGAAATTATTTCATTCTTTAAAATTCCAAGGAAAACTGTATAAATAGCTATCCAACTAAACCTCTTCACTGCAAATGTTCTCTTGCTCTCAGAAAGTACTCTCACTAATGAAGGCAGAAAGAGAAGGATGAGGGGAACCTATTTCTTTTGTTTAAGGAACTGAATTTCCCATAGACCTTCAGATGGGATCACAGTTATAAAAGACAACTAAAATGTATGAAATTCTGAATGGCATGAGCAAGTGCAATTTGTGCTTGTACACAAAACCAACAAAGGGCTGGATCCTTTGACATTTAATCTGGTAAGTAAAAGTATAGGAAAATCTACTTTACACAGCAAATATGAGTGCATGAAACTCATTAGCCCCAAAAGGATTTCTGGCAGAAAACACAAATTATTGGGATACACTTATGGGATGACAGTGCCAAAGCTGGGAGAGAAGATGAGAAAGGTTTGACTTTGAAGGATGAGTCAAAGAGCACGATCAGGCCTTGACAAGGCTATTCCTGTGGGGTAGTCTCAGACTTTCAGGCTCGTCCTGTGGACAAATTTTTAGGTTTCCAACAGTTTTTAACCCTTTAAAACACAGTAAAAATTCTTCTCCCATCTTATTATTTCATTTTCTTCTATGTCATGTCTTCTCTCTCCAATCCAATTACCTATATTTTCCTCCTGGATACAAGCCAGATCTTTGCATCTCCTGAAGCACTAGAAGGTAGTATTCCAAAAAGCAACTGTTTAGTAATTGCTTGTTTAATAATCGAAGCCTTAAAGTGATGCATCAGAAGAAAGACAGAGGTATTCTGAGAGATGGTAAAATGTGCTACTTTGAACTTATATATTCTTTACAGAATGCCTGCAGGAATCAATTCAGCCTTCTTTCAAAATAAAACAAAATGGCTGGGCACAGTGGCTCACTCCTGTAATCCCAGCACTTTGGGAGGCCAGGCCAGGTGAATCACTTGAGCTCAGGAGTTTGAGACCAGCCTGGGTAACGTGGTGAAACCTTGTCTCTACAAAAAATACAATAATTAGCTAGGCATGGTGGTGCATGCTTATGGTCCCAGCTACTCAGGGAGCTGAGGTGGGAGGATGGCTTGAGCCCAGGAGAGTTTAAGGCTACAGTGAGCTATGATCATGCCACTGCACTCCAGCCTGGGAAATGGAGCGAAGAGTGAAACCCTGTCACACACACACACAAAAAAAGACAAAATACTTCAATAGGGGAAAAAAAAATCCTGCCAAGTTGAGGAAATGAATTTAACTCTACGGTTGTTGCTTTGAAGGTCTATGAAAATTTTGAAAGAATGAGATAAGAATTTCTTTAACTAAAATTTAGGCCAGGCAAAGTGCCTCATGCCTATATGCCTGTAATCCCAGCACTTTGGGAGGCCAAGGTGGGAGGATCACCTGAGCCCAAGAAGTCAAGGCTGCAGTAAGCTATGATCGTGCCACTGCATTCCAGAGCACTCTGGGCAACAGAGCGAGACCCTGTCTCATAAATAAGTAAATAAATAAATACACTTCAAATTTAGGCACAATAAATAAAGTGAGAAGTAGCTAAAAATTTATCATACTTCAAATTTACCCACTATGGTATTAGTTGGAATATTCCTACTACAGCCCAGAAACCCAATTCAAGTAATACAGTCAAAAAGGGAAATGTTTCCCGGAAGTGGACTAGGACGTCTCACATAACTGTGGCAAGGGCAGAGCTGGAAATGATCTTCATGGGCAACCAGAACCAGGACCTCAACCCCTGCCGGACACTCCCTTGACGTCAACTCTTTGGCTCTGCTTCTCTCAATGGGTTGGCTTTATTCCCTTATACACTGAAGAACCCGACCCCATTTGCAGTGAACACACAGTAATAGAATAACTGAGTACAAGTATCTCAAACACATAACAAGAAGTCCAGACTTGAGGTGGATGGACAGTCCTAAGCCCAGAAATCAAGGGAAGGCTCTGCCCTAATCTTCCTTCTGTCACCTTCAGTGTGTTGATGATAACTTCTCTTAGGATCACAAAGTGGCTGCAGCAGGGCTAAGCATAATGTTCTTCCACAGCAATGTTCAAAAGCAGGAAGGAAGGAGTAAGCTCTTTTCACACAATTCTTTATTTTCTTAGAAAGCTAAATCTCTCCCAGAAAATCCCTAGCAAACATCTCCTTATCCAGACCTAAGAATGATTAACTGAGAGTCTAATACCTTTAAAGGTCTGCTAGAAACATTTATCACTGGCTACTATCTATTCTTTCTGAGGGCTGCTGCCTGTGAGAGTTCAAGACTACCTTTGCTAGCCAGGCAAAGGTGGTCTCCTCTTCCTCCCATAACCTGTTTTGCCACCATAACTTGTTTGGCCATGATCCAAGCCCCTATTCTTTCTGTATCTCAGGGTGGTATAAAAGTGTCAATCATCTAGCCATTTGAGTTTTTTTTTTTAATTGTGTAACTCCCATGCACACATGTGTACATAAAATTTGTAAGCTCTTTTTTTCCCTGTTAAAAAAAAATCTCCTTATGTATCACTGGCTATAAAAAATTGGTCAAGTGGTCATTCCACCCACAAGAGTATATGGAAAAATGAATATCTGGTATTTTTATCTACCTTTTTTGGTTTGTTAAAGGAATAGTCTTTACTAACAGGGAAAAAGGAACAAACAGTCAGCAGTGTCTAACACTTCCAGCAACAGTTCCTGTGCCTTATATCCAGTGGCCCTCCCTACCAGACAGAAACCACCTTTCTTCCCTTGGTACCATTTCACAGTCCCAGGGAAAGACCTTTATTTGCCTGGGTTGGGTCAGGTTCCTACTCCTGAACCAACCTGCTGTGACCCTCAGAGGGCTAGGGTCATTGTGCTAGATTTTGCCCATTTGTACTTGCAGAAACCTAGGAAGTGTATAGGAATGAATCCTAAGAATGTTAGACCAGACAAGAAGGAATGTAACGTTGGACTTGGCCAAATTTATCAATATATGAGTACATTAACCAGATATTTTGGATGCAGTATATTGGCTTGAGTAATTAGGGAATAACTCTAACAATTTCAACTGGTTGGCTAAAACCTGGATCCATCAGTCGCTTACATTAAATGAAGCTTAGATGCCAGAACCTCCTTGGTATACTGTAAATACAAGTTATTCAAGCCAGGTGCAGTGACTCATGCCTGTAATCCCAGCACTTTGGGAGGCCAAGGTGGGTGGATCACCTGAGATCAGGAGTTCCGAGACCAGCCTGACCAACATGGTGAAACCCTGTCTCTATTAAAAATACAAAAATTAGCTGGGCATGGTGTCGGGTACCTGTAATCCCAGCTACTCAGGAGGCTGAGCAGGAGAATTGCTTGAACCCGAAGGCAGCGGTTGCAATGAGCTGAGATGGTGCCATTGCACTCCGGCCTGGGAAACAAGAGCAAAACTCAGTCTCAAAATAAAATTTATTCAAAAGGTTAGAAAATAAGGAATACTGGAGTGTATTTAATACATATGACTGATCTGTTTACTCATCTCCTAACTACATCCCAGGAAGGTCTAGAGAACTCACTCCTTCACCAAGCCTTTGAGAAATATACTGGTGAAGGGGACAACGACATCCCTAAAAAGCTCTTTAGTGCTTGTTCACTGCAGGCTAGAAATAATAATGGGAAAGGCTGTCAGAGAAATACACTCCTGAACCCAAGGGAAGGATGAAAAGATCTCTGAGTCACAGAAGCCAACTGGTGATGCTTCATGACAGAAAAAATGGGCACATGGCTATACTTTATAAGCACGTGCAGAGGTAGAGTAGGAAAAGAGAATGGTGTGAGCTGTAGAGATCTCTGGTGGTGGCTGATTGGTGATGGTGTCCCTAGGACTAACAGAGATGGGTAGCATACTAAAGCCATACCTCAGGGGTTACACTAGCGCTGCCTCTCTCTACCAAAATATTACACCAAAAGTAATACTGCATTCCTAGAGAAACTACAGAGATTAGTATCGCCAACAAAAACTTAAGATACAGGATGATACTTAATGAGTGGTGTGTGGAGGTATGGCAGGCCCTAGAGGTAAATCACAGTATAGAACCCTAGGATTTTAGAGCAAAGCTATGCTAACGTCTGGAGATCATTACTCTCCCTTTTGAGAAAGAGCCCTTGCTTGCTACTGGGACTTAGTAAGGACTGAACACTTTACCATTGGCTACCAAGTTACCCAAGTCGCTTAGGCTGCTCATCATACACTCCAAGCAGTGTACATGACTGCACATTTTGTCTCAAAGGAGTGATGGCTATAAATACGAATCCACACTGATTTGTGGTCAGCAGCAAATGGTTTGACTGGAAATTCAGAAACTTAGAATAAGGTTGGGAAACCTGTGGTAAGATGTAGAAAAGAGCTATGTCAATAAACTATTCTCAAACAGGAAAAAGTGTGAGAGTATTTGTGTCCCATGTAAATGATGACCAATGGATAATCTCAGCAGAGGAGGCTCTCAATAACCAAGTGGACAAAATGACTCATTATTTTACCAGCCACTCTTTCCCTTGCTCAGAAGGCTAATGAACAAAGTTCACATCCTACTGTGAGAGCAGGAGGAATGAAGATCATGCATGTGCTCAGTGACACAGGCTTCCACCTGTCAAGGCTGACCTGGCAACAATCACAGCTAAGTGTCCAACCTGCCAACAGGAGAGGCCAACAATGGTGCCCTGATAAAGCGCTGCTCCCAGGAGGTCTGGGCAGCCATCTGTAGCAGGATGATACTGGACCGCTTCCATCTGAAAAGGACACTGCTTTTACTCAATGAAGATTTCCTTCTCTGCCCACAACATTTCTGTCAAAAACCAGCATCCTTTCCCTTACAAAATATCTTATTCACCATAATGGCATTCCAAACAGTACTGCTTCTGGTCAAGTACTTCATTTTAAAGTGAATGAAGTGGGCCAGGCGCGGTGGCTCACGCCTGTAATCCCAGCACTTTGGGAGGCCCAGGCGGGCGGATAACGAAGTCAAGAGATCGAGACCATCCTGGCTAACATGGTGAAACCCCGCCTCTACTAAAAATACAAAAAACTAGCCGGGCGTGGCGGCAGACGCCTGTAGTCCCAGCTACTCGGGAGGCTGAGGCAGGAGAATGGCATAAACCCGGGAGGCGGACCTTGCAGTGAGCCGAGATCTCGTCACTGCACTCCAGCCTGGAAGACAGAGCCAGACTCCGTCTAAAAAAAAAAAGTGAATGAAGTGGAGTTTTGGTTCCATTATGGTGAGGTTAAGCCATCTACATCCCATAAAGTTGTTCCTCCCCCCCTAATTACAACTATAAAGTTTGAGCAAACTTTTAAAAAATAACTACCTTGGGCCAGGCGCGGTGGCTCACGCCTGTAATCCCAGCACTGTGGGGAGGCTGAGGTGGGTGGATCACCTGAGGTCAGGATCAGCCTGGCCAACATGGTGAAACACTGTCTCTACTAAAAATACCAAAAATTAGCCGTGCATGGTGGCGGCTGCCCGTAATCCCACCTACTCAGGAGGCTGAGGCAAGAGAGTCACTTCAACCTGGGAGGGGGAGGTTTCAGTGGGACGAGATTGTGCCACTGCACTCCAGCCTAGGCACCAAGAGTGAAACTCCATCTCAAAACAAAGCAAAACATAACAAAAAAGTATATGAGGATCTGGAAGGTAAATAAAAGCAGGCAGACTGTGGAGGGAAGTAAAAAGTTGGAGAAGTGACCTTACAGGGTGAGTTTTCTGTTTATTTATTTTTTTCTCATCAAGTTTTTTCTTGAGGGTGGGACAGCTTCAGTCACTAAGCAGCATGCATAGGTGGCTAAAACTCTGATAGGAATTGTTTTCTTTCTGGTCAGAGGAAGCAGGGAAAGGAGCCAAAGAAAGACAGGGAGTCAGAGCAAACTCCTGGAGCAGAAACAGCAGGTGAAGGAGCGCTCCACTTTTATGTATGCACCTACATGGGTCTCACCTTAACCTCCAAATCACACATGCACAGGACAAACCCAAACCAGTTTAGCAAAGGCTTTGCTTTGATAACTGAAATGAGATTTGAACCACTGCCTGCAAAAGGCAAAACAATGTATAATCCAGCCTACCTGGGTTGATTGCCTGCTAAAACAAAAGTAAATGCATTCACAAGGGTATTATAAAGGAACCCAGAGTCTATACAAGATAACAGTCATTATGTCCAGAGAGAGAGAGAGATGCGTACACTCCAGCCAGTCCAGTGCTGTAATCTTATATAATATAATCATGCAATCACATATCTCCCATCGCCTCTGTGGTATTCTATTCGTTCCAAGCAAGTCACAGGCCCTGTCCACATTCAGGTGGAGGGAATCACTAACAGGTGTGGACAGAGGAGGAATCAAGGGGTCATCCCATGAGGAATAGAAAAGAAGTTATCACTATCAATTTGACAGAGATTAGAAGGATTCTAAGAAAATACTGCAGCTTCCTGCCAACAAATTTGACAACTTAAGTGAAATGGCCAAATTACTTTCAAAAATACAATTTATCAAAATTGACACAAGAAGAAGAAAATCGGAATAGCCCTATATTCATTAAATATTATCAAAATCCTTCCCCAAAAGAAAACTCCCAGCAGCTGTGGGCTCTCCCAGTTTACAGGTCTTAATCCTCAAGGGAGAAGTGCTTCTTTTCCGGAGACACAACATTATTTCCACTGAACAGAGAGCTGAGACTGTTAACTCAGCACTTCTTGCTCCTCATGCCACTTAGCCAAAGACAAGTAAGGCAGGTACTATAATAGCTAGGCTGATTAATCCTGATTATCAAGGAAGAACCAAGTTTAAAATACACAATGGGAAAAAAATACTCAATGAAAGAAGGAAGGAAATTGCCTGGAACCTAGGATTTTCTATTACACTTGTTTATTATGGAAAGTTAATGGGATATTAGAGCAAAACAATATGGCCATTTATTGGTACATACACCCCAGAATGAAGGTTTAGGCCACCCCACCAGGCAAAGAACAAAGACCATCTGAGGTGACTACTGAGGACCAAAGGAACATGGAATGGCTAGAGGAAGAAAGAAATGACAGATACCTGCCATGATCACATGAAAGGTACAGAAAATGAGAACTACAATAGTTTGGCAGATATTCTTCTTTGCTTTGATATGAATATATACTGGATATATTAACTAATTCTTTTTTCCACTTTTCCCTGTCTAATAATACTCTCTAATATAAGGTGTATCGACTCTGGCTGGGCACGGTGGTTCATGCCTATAATCCTAACACGTTGAGAGGCTAAGGCAGCAGGACTGCTTGAGGCCAGGAGTTCAAGAGCAGCCTGGGCAACACAGTGATACCTTGTCTCTACAAAAAGTTAAAAATAAAAAAAATTTAGCTAGGTGTGGTGGTGCACACCTATAGTCGAGAAGCTAAGGCAGGCGGATCGCTTGGGCCCAGGAGTTTGTGGATGCAGTGAGCTATGATGGCGCCACTGCACTGCAGCCTGGGCGACAGAACAAGACCTTGCCAAAAAAAAAGGAAATGGCTAACTCTGTATCTCAGTATATCTAAGTTTAGGAAATCAAAGAGGGGATGTGACTCAGCTAGTGGAATACATTCATATCAGCCAGAAATGTACAAAGCACAATATGAAATACAGCATCTCCTCTTTGAGGGAGTGGTTAGCATGCTTTCAGTTTGCTAAGCGATAGTTACATGATGTTAAGCAGAGCATTAGCTTTATCTGGCAGTTAAATACAGTTTAAATAGGTGTGTATGTAAGCCAGGCTGGCAAAGGAATGGCCTATGCTGGATGGCCAACTGGCACCACCACCACTCTTGTCTAGGAAAGAAAATTAAGTCTCCCAGAATTCCTTTCCCTGTGTGGTTCTGGGTCAGAGGCTTCTATGAGTTTTAGAAGGTGGAAATGAAGCAGAAGCCATTATTTTTAAGAGGTCAGGGCAGTCAGATGCAGTCGCTCCACTGGCCTCTCCTAAAGCTCCACTTTATCCCCGTGGCAGGCTTCACAGACCTTTCCTTGGGCTCCCACACTGAGTCCTACTTTGGCAGCGAGAGGCAGTTTCCTAGCACTTCTCTGCCCATTCTAGAGCTGCAGGTTTCAGTCATCAGTGCCTATTCCTCTGGTCTTCCAACTGTAATTGTATCCAGCTCATTCCCTACTCCTATTTTAAACAACATGTCCAGTATACAATAAAAAACATGCAGACCTTCACTTCTCTAGTCCTCCCACATTTGCGTAGGCCTTAATTAATGTATTAAACCCCTCACTCCTATAACACTTAGAGTGGCTCAATCTTTCCCTGACTGAGCCCAGACTGATACATAGTCATAAAGCACTGCCACAACATCTGGCGGTTTGCCTCTGGGTAATGGAGCATTTCTCACCTACGGCAGAATCCTTGTGAGCTGAGCCGTAACTCCAAGAGCCTCATATCTGAATATCCCTTTTCTTGGCATATTCTTTTTCTATGTGTAAGGTTTATTTTGCTAATAATAATCATCTTATTGAGCATCAAGTAATTGTCAAGTATTAATGGTGCTCAGGCTACAAAATGCAAATGATATCTTTGTCCTTGAAAAGTCTTTACTTATTTATTTTTTAAAAAAACTACATATACGAACCAGGTGCGGTGACTCACGCCTGTAATCCCAGCACTTTGGGAGGCCAAGGTGAGTGGATCGCCTGAGATCAGCAGCTTCAGACCAGCCTGGGAAACATGGTGAAACCCTGTCACTACTAAAATATAAAAATTAGCCAGGCATGGTGGCATGCACCTGTAATCCCGGCTACTCCAGGGGCTGCGGTGGGAGAACTGCTTGAACCCAGGAGGCAGGGGTTGCAGTGAGCAGAGATCGCACCACTGAACTCCAGCCTGGGTGACAGAATGAGACTCCATTTCAAAATAAATACATACATACATACACACACAACTGTTTTTCTAAATACAAATGGTAAAACATAACACTGACCATATCTTAGAGATGCTCCCACATCATTACTTTTAAAACTATCTTATTCTGTTGAAGGGATGCATAATCTTTTTTTCAGACCAGAAAGTTGTTATTTTAACTAAACAAAGACTATAGCATCACTTTGAACTATATTAACATTTTCAGATGAAGGCATGTCTGGCATGTCCTTAGTTTAAAAGAAGCAGCATATAATATAAATCATCACAATATAATGTGAAAGTACACAAGTAAAGGTAGGTACATTGTAGCAGGAGGATCTGTGGCACAGAAGAGGTGTCATGTGAGTTGAGTTTTAAAGGACAAAATTGTAAGATGAGAAGAAGAAGGACAATCAAGGCAGAAGGAACAAAGGTATGGAGGTATACAATGTGTTGTGGGAATGAAAGAGAGGCACTGTGGTATGGTTAAAAGAATAAAAAGAGATGAGGTTGAAAAGAAAGGTTGAAAGCAGAAGGCAAAGAATCTTAATGCCATCATTCTAAAGCGTTCCAACCTGGTTTGAATGAAGCTGATCCCAAAAGACCACTGCTCTCATCAAAACAAGAAAACACCAGATAAACTAAACTTCATACTTTTCTGTAAAGCCATGAAAGAGCAGTAAATGAATGCCAAGAAGTCTAACTGAGCCAATTTCTGGAGAAGGATGAGTTCTTCTTCACAGAGAAACAAAAGCCTATTTCTAGCTACCTTGAATCAATTGCCTGTCTGGGTACAAGTGGGCAGAAAAGGAGGTCTCCCATAGGTGGAAAGATTTTGCTGAAACAAGCCAAACTTTTCGTGAGACTGTGGACTGGTATGATTAATTAGAATCTGAGAGTCCCGAGTGTAAAAACAAATCTCTTGACTTGACAATTACATGTAATACTACAAGAGAATCTTAGTACGTGCTGGAGGGAGCACAGTGAGAGACAGAGAGATCTCCCAATGCTGTGTGGTGCTTGGGTTCCAGGGCCCTGCTATAGTTGCAATCCAGAGGTAAAGTAAATTAATTTAATCTTCAACCCAACTGCCTCCCAGCTGAAATCTTGCTAAAATCAAAGAAATCAACCCCTCGTCTAAATGATACAGAAAACTAAGGTTGGGCTAAAAAGTCAAATTTCCTTAATCTCATTTGAATCCAGAGGCAAACTGAAATCAATTAAAGCTACTGCTCAGCCCCAGCTCAGCTTGATTCACTGTCAAATTTGAGTGATCACCTTAGCTACCTGCTGGAGGAAAGAACTGCTCTCTTTAACAAAAACAAAACAGAAAGTATTACCTAGTTCATTCTCTACCCTTCTTTTATACAAAAGGTCCAGTATGCAGTTAAAACTTCTAAGACATGTGAAGAAGCAAATGAGTATAGGCATACCTCATTTCACTGTGCTTTGCAGATGTTGTGTTTTTTACAAATTGAAGGTGTGTGGTAATCCTGTGGTGAGCAAGTCTGTTGGTGACATTTTTCCAACAGTATGCACTCCCTTCATGTCTCTTTATGACACTGTGGTAATTCTTGCAATATTTGAAGCTTCTTCATTATTGTATCTGTTATGGTGATGTGCAGTCAGAGATCTTTGACGTTACCATGTAATTGTTTTGGGGTGCCACGATCCTAAGCTCATATAACATAGTTAACTTAATCAATGTTGTGTATGTTCTGACTGCTACACCAACTGGCTGTTTGTCCCCCCATCTCTCTCCCTCTCCTTGGGCCTCCCTATTCCTGAGACACATTGATATTGAAAAAAGGACGATTAATAATCCAACAATGGGCTCTAAGTGTCCCAACGAAAGGAATAGTCGCATATCTCTCACTTTAAGTCAGAAGCTAGAAACGATCAAGCTTAGTGAGGAAGGTATGTTGAAAGCCAAGATAAACTGAAAGCCAGGCCTCTTGCATCAAATAGTCAAGCTGTGAATACAATGGAAAAGTTCTTGAAGTAAATTCAAGTGCTACTCCAATGAACACACAAGTGGTAAGAAAGTGAGAGTCTTACTGCAGACATGGCAAAAGTTTTAGTGGACTAGACAGATAAAGCCAGCCACGACATTCCCTTAAGCCAAAGCCTAATCCAGAGCAAGGCCCTAATTCTCTTCAATTTTATAAAGGCTGTAAGAGGAAAAGTTGGAGGCTAGTAGAGGTTGTTCATTCATGAAGATTAAGGAAAGAAGCTATCTCCATAACACAAAAGTGCAATTTTCAGCCCACTGTTGAGACCTATTGCTTAGGAAAAAAGATTCCTCACAAAATACTATTGCTCATTGACAATGCACCTTGTCACCCACGAGTTCTGATAGAGATATACAAGGAGATGAATGCTGTTTGCATGCTTGCTAACACAGTATCCATTCTGTAGTCCATGGATCAAGGAGTAATTTCTACTGTCAAGTTGGTTTTTGTTTTTTGTTTTTTTTTTTTTTTGAGATGGAGTCTCGCTCTGTTGCCCAGGCTGGAATGCAGTGGCATAATCTTGGCTCGCTGCAACCTCTCCCTCCCCGGTTCAAGCGATTCTCTTGTCTCAGCCTCTTGAGTGGCTGGGATTACACACATGCACCACCACACCCGGCTAATTTTTGTATTTTTGTAGAGATGGGGTTTCGCCATGTTGGCCAGGCTGGTCTTGAACTCCTGACCTCAGGTGATCCACCCACCTCGGCCTCCCAAAGTGCTGGGATTACAGGTTTAAGACACTGCACCTGGCCCTGTCAAGATTATTATTTAAGAAATACATTTCATAAGGCTATAGCTGCCATAGATACTAACTCCTCTGATGGATTTGCACAAAGTCAACTGCAAACCTTCTGGAAAGGATTCATCATTTTAGATGCCATTAAGAACATTCGTAATTCATGGGAGGTCAAAATTTCAATGTTAACAGGAATTTGGAAGAATCAGATGGATGACATTGAGGGGTTCAAGACTTCAGTGGAGGAAGGAACTGCAGATGTGGTAGAAA
The DNA here is from genome assembly GCF_006542625.1 of Nomascus leucogenys. Classification (NCBI taxonomy): domain Eukaryota; kingdom Metazoa; phylum Chordata; class Mammalia; order Primates; family Hylobatidae; genus Nomascus; species Nomascus leucogenys. The sequence continues at coordinate 46,788,792 of NC_044397.1, forward strand.
TAGCAAAAGAACTATAACTAGAAGTGAGCCTGAAGATGTGGTTGAATTGCTACAATCTTATGATCGAACTTGAATGAATGAGGAGTTGCTTCTTAGGAATGAGCAGAGAAAGTGGTTCTTGAGATGGAATCTACTCCCGGTGAAGATGCTGTGAACATTGTTGAAAAGACAGCAAAGGATATAGAATATTACATAACAAAACAAATTGCTATAGTCATCCCAATCTTTAGCTACCGCCACCCTGAATGGTCTAGCAGTCATCAACATGGAGGTAAGAGTCTCCACCAGCAAAGTGATTATGACTTGCTGAAGGCTTGGATGATTGCTAGCATTTTATTTTTTTAGCAATAAAGTATTTTAAATTAAGGTATATGCATTATGTTTTCTTTTGACATAATGCTACTATAGACTGAACAGACTACAATATAGTGTATAACTTTTATATGTATTGGGAAACCAAATTATGTGTGACTTGCTTTATTGGGATATTCACTTTATTTTGGTGGTCTGGAACCAAACCCACAGCCTCTCCAAGGTGTGCCTATAACCCATAATAAAGAAACAAAGTCAACAGGGAGAGACCCATGGATGAAGATTTTAAAGGTTATTATGAATATGCTAAATAATTTAGAGGAAAAGATCAACAGAATGGGTAAAGAGCAAAGAATTCCAGCAGAGAAAGGGAAATTCTAGAACTGAAAAATAAATGATCTGAAATGAAGAAGTCACCAGATGGGCTTAACAGCAGACTGGACACAGAAAAAGAAGGGATCAATGAATTCAAAGGTAGGCTAATAAAAACTAATCAAAACTGAGGCCCACACAGGAGATGGCAGTAGAACGGATCAGCGAATTTGGTATATTATAATCAAACTGCTGAAAACCAAAAATAGGGAAAAATCTCATAGCAGTCAAAGAAAAAAAAATTACACTCATAAGAATGTCAGCTTACTTTCATCAAAAACATGGGAAGCCAATAAAATAGTATCTTTTTAATGTTGAAAGTTAAAAAAAAAAATACAAAACAACCAACAGCCTAGAACTCTATGTCCGGCAAAATATTCTCAAATTAAAAAAAAAAAAAAACCACATTTTCCCGCCCGCCACCTCGCCCGGCTAATTTTTTGTATTTTTAGTAGAGACGGGGTTTCACCATGTTAGCCAGGATGGTCTCGATCTCCTGACCTCGTGATCCGCCTGCCTCAGCCTCCCAAAGTGCTGGGATTACAGGCATGAGCCACCATGCCTGGCCCAAAAAACACATTTTCAAATTAAAAAAAAAAAACCTAAGAGCATTAGTAGTCAACATATCTTTACTCTAAGAACTGCTAAAGGAAGTTCATCAGACTAAAGAGAAATGATGCCAGATGAAAATCTGGATCTTCAAGTAAAGAACAAAGAGCCCAACTGTGGCCCACAAAGCATAATATGTTTACTATCTGGATTTTTTTTTTTTTTTTGAGATGGTATCTCACTCTGTTGCCCAGGCTGGAGTGCAGTGAAGCGATCTCAGCTCACTGCAAGCTCCGCCTCCTGGGTTCATGCCATTCTCCTGCCTCAGCCTCCCAAGTAGCTGGGACTACAGGCACCCATAACCAAGCCCAGCTAATTCTTTTTGTATTTTTAGTAGAGACAGGGGTTTCACCGTTAGCCAGGATGGTCTCAATCTCCTGACCTTGTGATCCACCCGCCTGGGCCTCCCAAAGTGCTGGGATTACAGGTGTGAGCCACTGCGCCCAGCCTACTATCTGGATTTTTACAAAATAAAAAATGTGCAGCCCATGTCTTAGAGTAACCACTATAAGCAAAAACAAAAAAAACAAAGAGGTATAGCTAAAAAGAGGAGATAATATATAAAATGGAATACCAAAAAAGATTAATCCAAAAGAAGGCAGGAAAAGAGAAACAAAGAAACAAAAATAGATGATCCAAATAAAAAACAGCAAGATGGTAGTTTTAAATCCAATCAGATGAATAATTACATTAAATGTAAGTGGATTAACTCTTCATTTAAAAGGCAGAGACTATAAAACTGGATTAACAAACAAAGCCAGCTATATAAAGACACAGATTAAAAGTAAAAGAATGGGGAAAATATACCATGTATATAATATACATAAAAACACTGTTGTGGCTATATTCATATCAGACAAAGTAGACTTTCAGAGGGTAACAGCAGAGATAAAGAGAAATATTTCATAATTACAAAAGAGTTAATTCTTCAAGAAGGTCTAAATGGGTGTGTTCCCAATAATATAGATCCTAAATACATGAAACAAAATTGCTAGAAATGTTAGGAAAAATTGAAAAATTCATAATTTTCCCAACAATAAAGCAGACCAAAAAATCAAATAAGATTTAGACTGTAACAACGCTATAAAATTTCTTGACCTCACTGATATTTACAGAACTCTGCAACAATCACAGAATACAGATTTTTTCAAGTGATCACATAAGACCATATACTGGCCATAAAACAATATTCAGTATATTTCAAAGGACTGAAACAAACCGTAATGAGTGTTCTCTGACCATAATGGTCACATTAGAAATCAACGACAAAAAGATAATGAAAAAATACCCAAATACTAGAAAAGTAAATGTCATTCTAAGAAGTCTAGACTCTATCCTGTAGTAACAGTGGAGTCATTCATGAATTTTAAGTAAGGAGACCTAATTTGGGTAACTGGGTGAATAAGCATGCTATATATGGAGACAGAAAAAAACAGGAACAAGCAGTTTTTGCTGGGTATAGGAACCAGAAAACACAAGTATGCATTCATTCCAGGCTTTACCTTTAATGTAAGAATATCAATTCCAACTGCTGCTGCAGCTGTTTGTTGTTTGGTTTAGGGATTTAATCTAACCCCTGTCCCAGCTGACTTCATTTTCATGTTTCTTCTTGTTTGTTACTGTGGGTTCTGCACCTTGGTACATGCTTTTCCATTTGATCACTTGCTCTTCCTCAGTACTATCTACTCAGGTTTCCAACTAAATATTCCATTCATAAATTGGATCTGCTTTTCAGCTCTCTCTTTAAGTTTAGCAACCAGGTCCTTGAATTGTTTTGGGGTTTGAGCCATATGCCCTGAGGACTCTGTTCCTCAAATCTGCTCTCTGGCTCATAGGTACTGCAAGTATAGATGAGCACAGCATCATCCCCACTCTCAAGGTGGATTCCTGCTCAGTTTAATGAACAATTCCACCTAGCTTCTGCCTCTCAGGGAACAAGTTTAGAAAATAAATTCAATTTTGGACTTTGAATTTGAGGTCCTTGAGAGCATCCTGGTGGACACATACAGAAGACAGCTGGAAACAATGAACCTAGGGCTCAGGAAAGAGACCCTCTAGGAAATACAGATTTATGATAATCAGCAAATAGGTTGTAATGAAAGCCCTATGAGTGGATGAGCTTGAGCAAGGAGACTATAAAATAGGAGTCCTTACTCTGTCGGGCTTCTAGCACACATGCATCCACTGAAATTGTGGCTAATAGGAGTCCTTAATCTGATGGACTTCTGGAATATCTATGTATCCACTGAAATTGTGAGTGAAATCTGTGTATTCACGTGTCTGTATTTCTGAGGTGGGGATCCACAGGATTCATCAAATTCTCAAATAAGTTCCTAAGTCTAAAAAGGTTAAGAATCTATGCAAGAAGGCTGAGGATGTAACCTAGACAGCACCATTTACTGAAATATACTATAATTTTAGGATTAGAGACTACGGTGGGACAGGGTACAAAATATGTCAACGTTTCATTACCAATTTACTATGTGAGTCACAGTAACCATGAAGCATAATTATCTATTCAATATTGGGCAATATGTCCCTAAAATGTGCTGACTCAATATTACTTGCAGACTACCCAGAATTGTGCCAAAAAAAAAAAAAAAACAGCATTTTTAGGCTTAGAGATATAAATCCTATATTCTCAGTCAAAAAACAGCATTTTTAGGCTTAGAGATATAAATCCTATATTCTCAGTCAAAATGTGATTTTTCTCCCACTCTCACCCCATAACTAAGGAAAACACCTTCCCCAGCCACCTCTTTCTCTGGGGCCCATCTCATATCATAGCTAACAATCAACAATCTCTTTTCAAGCACTGCTTTATAAAACCTCATGATCATCAGTGCTGGGTACATTAGCATCTGACTTATTACAGGCAAAAAAGCTTTGAAGATACACAGGATTTAGTATGCAAAAAGGTCTTACGAAAACTATCCTCACAAAACAAGACTGTCAGTTTGTATGCATTACCACAAAAGGCCCAAAAACACCATTATAGTTCACACTTCATCTTTTCTTCCTCAAAATTATCTGTCACTTTAAAGATAGGCAGAGACAGGGGAAAAAAAAAAGGTGGGTGTTTTTTCATTTCAGTGGGTATTTTGAAATCCTTTCCAAAACCACAAGTGTGTATGAAATAGATTCTTTAGTCACATGGATTCAAACCATAGCATTTTTCCCAACCCACCACTCAAGAAAGCAAAGGATAATCTAGCCAAGCCAATTTGCACGTAGGAAAACTATAATATAATGTCTACTGCCTAAGAACTCTCAAAATAGCATTGTACATGCATCTTGGTAATAAAAAACCCTTTCACTATTGTGCAAAGGAGATAGCTGTGAATTACCAATTACAAAGAGCTCACAAAACTTTAATACATATAAAACTTTGAAGAGTGGCTCACGTAATCCTAGCACTTTGGGAGGCCAAGGCAGGTAGATCACTTGAGGTCAGGAGTTTGAGATCAGCCAGGCCAACACAACAAAACCCTATCTTAAATTAAAAAAAAAAAAAAAAAATTAGCTAGGCATGGTAGCATGTGCCTATAATCCCACCTGAGACAAGAGAATCATCACTTGAACCCAGGAGACACAGCTTGCAGTAAGCCAAGATTGTGCTAACAGACCAAGGCTCTGTCTCAAATAAAGTAAAAACTTAAAAGACAGTTCATAAAAGAATATATACATATAGCTAATAACTGGAAAATGTTCAGTTACATTAATCAATGAAATCTATTAAAACCAACAAAAATCTAAAATAAATTACCTCAATTATGCTGGTAGTTCAAAGGCTTTTTGTTTGTTTTTTGTTTTTGTTTTCTTGAGACAGGGTCTCGCTCCATCACCCAGGATGGAGTGCAGTGGCACAATCTCAGCTCACTGTAACCTCAAAATCCTGGGCTCAAGCAATCCTCTCACCTCAGCCTCCCAAACAGCTGAAACCAGAGGCATGTGCCACCACACCTGGCTAACTTTTGTATTTTTTGTAGAGATGGGGTTTTGCCACGTTGTCCAGGCTGGTCTTGAACTCCTGAGCTCAAGTGATCCACCCACCTCAGCCTCCCAAAATGCTGGGATTACAGGCGTGAGCCACTGTGGCCAGCCCAAAGTTTTTTTTGTTGTTGTTGTTCTTTTTTTTTTTTTTTTTTTTTTTGAGACAGAGTCTCGCTCTTTCACCCAGGCTGGAGTGCAGTGGCGTGATCTCGGCTCACTGCAGGCTCCGCCTCCCGGGGTTCACGCCATTCTCCTGCCTCAGCCTCCCGCGTAGCTGGGACTACAGGCGCCCACCAGCTTGCCCGGCTAATTTTTTGTATTTTTAGTAGAGACGGGGTTTCACCGTGTTAGCCAGGATGGTCTCGATCTCCTGACCTCGTGATTCACCCGCCTTGGCCTCCCAAAGTGCTGGGATTACAGGCATGAGCCACCGCGCCCGGCCTGTTGTTGTTTTTTAATATCAATAGATATCAAACACCTTTTAAAAATCTCAGATACTTTAACCTGGTTTAGTTCTATTTTTATTGGTCCTACCTTAAAAAAAAAATCCTAAAATTGAGTATATGCAAAGATGTTCACTGCAGCATAATTTGTCAAAGAGAAAACAGTAAACAACAAAATGGTAAAATCGATTATAGAACATCTACCAGGGAAATGTATTTTGTTTGTTGATTTATTCATTCATTTACTACTGTGTTTCAGAAAGAATTTAAGGTGGCTTCTATGAAGGTTTATAACTACAAAAATTATGTTTAAAAAGCATGCACACAATGGGAAAATGCTCATGAATATTAAAAGGGCTGGATACAAAACTGTGTGTATATAAAGGTAAGATAATATATGTAATCTTACCTTTGTTTAACATAATGCAGAGGAGAGAAAATACATCAAAATATTAAGAATAATATGTGTAAACAAATAAGAAAATAAAAAGAATAATATGTGTATATGTCTAGGTGGGAACATTACAGGTGATTTTTATTCTCTTATCCTTTGAATTTTGTAAGTTTCATATAATGAGCTTATATTTTTATAATGGAAATATTTATATATATATAAAAAGTGTAAAGAGGATAGCGATTATTATTTTTTTTAATTTGCCCTCATATGTGATGGTTTACAAGAAGGCAGCTCTTCCCATATAGCTGCTAATAATGAATTGAAAAGGGGACATAAAAGTAATACCTAAGAAAAAGGAATTCACATAGAAATTAATCTCATGAAATAAATGTGGCATAAATTTGTCAATTAAAGTTATCAAAAGACAGAATAAAAACATGATACGGTATATGGTTGTAGGGAGGGAAGGACATTGATATAAACAAGAGAATATCAGACAAAGCCAAGGAATTTTCACCTTGGAATCAAATAGCCTATCAGTGAACTTATGCTAACATGGTTGTCTTATTTGAAATGTAGTTTCAAAAAAGAATATACATAAGTGACACAAAAAACTGCAGTTGACAGGGACTAGGGAATGAAGAGTATGGGTACAGAATTTCAGTTTGGGAAGACGAAAAATGTTCTGGAGATGGATGGTGAATGTATTTAATGCCACTGAATTGTGCACTTTAAAAGTGTTAGAGTGGTAAATTTTATGTTAAATATATCTTACTGCAATAAAGAAAAGAATGTACAAGATCTGATTTGAAATAGACTCAACTGGTAGGCTATATAATCTAATTAGCTGTGAGTTTTCAGCACTTTCTGAAACAATATTTTGTAAAGACGTGAGCATAACTTATTAAAATAAAAACTGTAATGTCACTTTAATAGCAACTTTCTCTTAATCAGAAGGCTAGTGTTTAATAATTTTTCTAGCGTAACCAATGTTTAGCTTTTAGGTATCCAAAAATTATGCCTCATCTAAACAAAGGTTTAAAAGTAAAGCGGCTATTAGATTTACAGAAACAAAGAAATCAGAAGTAAGGTCACTAATAATTATGGTGTTTATGCAGATCTGCAGTAATTGGCTGAGAATAAATCTCCCAACAGTGAGTATCATTCCTAGAAACTGAGCAAAATACCCTAAGAACTATCCCCAATGAGCCAGTTATCCTTAAAATGCAGTGGAAGACTTCTGATAAGAAAGCATTCTACAAATATAATTTTTCTTTGTTCTTTTTTCTTATTTTGAGACGGGGTCTTGCTCTGTCACCCAGGCTACAGTGCAGTGGTATAGTCTCAGCTCACTGCAGCCTTGACCTCTCAGGCTCAATCAATCCTCCCATCTCAGCCTCCCAAGTAGCTGGGACTAGAGTCATGCGCCACCATGCCTGGCTAATTTTTATATTTTTTGTAGAGATGGGGGTCTCACTATGTTGCCCAGGCTGGTCTTGAAATCCTGGGCTCACTCCCACCTCGGCCTTCCAAAGTGCTGAAACTACAGGTGTCAGCCCTATGCTGGGCCCAAATTTTTCTTTCTTTTTTTTTTTTGAGATGGAGTCTTGTTCTGTTACCCAGGCTGGAGCGCAGTGGCGTGATCTCTGCTCACTGCAAGCTCTGCCTCCCAGGTTCATGCCATTCTCCTGCCACAGCCTCCCGAGTAGCTGGGACTACGGGTGCCCACCACCACACCTGGTTAATTTTTTGTGTATTTAGTAGAGAAGGGGTTTCACCGTGTTAGCCAGGATGGTCTCGATCTCCTGACCTTGTGATCCACCCGCCTCGACCTCCCAAAGTGCTGGGATTACAGGCATGAGCCAGCGTGCCAGGCCGCTGGGCCCAAATTTTTCTAATTCAAAATAATTTTCTGATCATTAAACAGCAAGAAATAAAATAAGAAAAAAATGTATTCAGATCCCAAATTCAAAATCTAGTTTTCTCAGTTGCTTTAAAAAATCTCACTTACCCTTCGAGTGTTTTCAATAATTTTGGGATCAGGTTTTCCATAGTTAGGTGGGTTGGCATATGGGTCATATCCAAGTTTGGCAAGCATAGGAGCAATCACTGCCATGTCTTGTAAAACATCTGGCGGTATCTTCCCAACCCATTTTGATAGAGCTCCTACATTGACTGGCTTGATTACTTGGTCTGTAGATCTCTCCACTCTGAAAACAACATAATATGAACAAATATTTATTTAAAATTTAGAAAATCATGCCTTAAAACCACTATAAATTATGTTTTAATGACTAACAGTTTTAATTGTCTGGATTACAAAACAATTGAGAAAGAGGGCACTAATCAGGTTTGACACTATTTACCAGAATTAAAAAATAATTTAAGATTGACAGGGATAATATTGGCAATCTCAGATTTCTAGAAATAGGAAAAAGGTTTAGCCGAAACATATGCATTAAATGTTTTGACACTGTAATTACAACATCCAGGAAAAAAACAGTAACAAAATATACGGCTGCTTAGAAAAACTGCCAGTCAACTTACTTGAAATGCTTACCAAAAAAAAAGATAGACTGATGGATGGAAAGAGGGACAAATAGATGGTCAAACAGATGGACAGTGATAAAGTAAATACAGCAACATGTTAATGGCAGAATCTAGCTGGTGGGTATAAGTCTTTCAATTCTTCTGTACATTTTAACTTTTCATAACAAAATGTTGGGGGAAAACTGCCAACCATAAACCACTAAGAATGTAAAATATTCACTTGTTCTATTTTCCTGCTGACTTCCTTAAAAATCGTATTTTCTACAGAAGAAAAAAAAGGGCTGTTTTTGATTTTCAATATTACAGGATTCAATATTACAGAATAAATGTGTTCTACCTCTTGACATGGAAATTTACTCTAAGCCTGTAGTGATTATACTCACTATATTTGACTAAATAACTAGCAACCTCAGGATAAAATATAGCATGAAATGACATTTGGATTTAAGCTGGATCTGAATTAGATTTTGGCCAAATGGCTATAAAACAGAAATGCTTAAAAGAGACTTTTATATCGTAATACATAAAAAGTCATTCAAACATAGTATTCTAAGAAAAGGTAAAGGCCCTTTTAATTAAGAATATAACCTCTCAGTGAATAATCATTATCTGATGAGGAGTCTCCTAAATGGGCTCTGCTTCCAAAATAATAGAAAAACAATGCCTCTTCCCTGGGATTCTGTGGGGCTACCTGCTCCAGGTTTCCCTCCTGCCTCAAGAGCCACATTCCTTTCTCCCTTTTCAAATATTTCTCCAGGACTCCACTGAACCCAATGCTCCCTTCACTCTATCTATTCTCCCTGTATTGTTTCATCCCTAATGTTCTTTGCTTGACATTCTTAACCTGTGTAAAGAACATCCTGGTTTGCCCAGGACAGGTCCAGTTTACACCTAGCATAATTTACCTCAGCGTAATTATTAAAAGCACCTGCCATTCACTCCCATCAGTGTTCAGGAATGAGCAGAGGATGTTATATATGTATTGCATAAACCGTATTACTTTTCTAAAATCCAAAAAATTCTGAATTCTGAAACACATCTGTGTTAAGTATTGGGGTCACACATAGAGTCTTGTATGTCATGACTGGGAAGCTGGGCTTACCTTGAAGATAATAAGGAATAAGTGAAGAGTTTTAATAACAACTGATATGAACAAAGTATTATTATTAGCATTCAGTGCTGATAACTATGGGAAGAATAATTGGAGAATGAGGCAAGTGGGGTCAGGAAAATCAGAATAGATGCTCAACATGTTGGAAGAAAAGAAATGATTAAGGCTTCAATTAGATTAAATGAATTAGAAATAGAGATGAGACAAATTCCAAAGATAATTTTTAAAACTGCTAAGACACTGGGAGACCGAAGTGGGTGGATCATTTGAGGTCAGGAGTTCGAGACCAGCCTGGCCAACATGGCGAAATCCCATCTCTACTAAAAATACAAAAATTAGCCAGGTGTGGTGATGCATGTCTGTAATCCCAGCTACTTGGGAGGCTGAGGCAGGAGAATTGCTTGAACCCGGGAGATGGAGTTCAAGCTCCAACAGAGACCACACCACTGCACTCCAGCCTAGGCAACAGGGTAAGACTCCATCTTAAAAAAAAAAAAAAAAAGGTAAGACAGTGGCCAATTAGATATGGCGGGGTGAAGAAGAAGAGAAAGGAGTCTATGATTAATTAATATTTGACTTGAAGGACAGATGTTTGTTGGTCATTCAATAATATAGACAGTATGAAGAAAAAGCATGTGGGTTTTTGATGTTGTTGCTTTGTTTTGTTTGACGTGTAGAGAACAATAAAAAACATGTAAATTAATAGCAATCCGAAGATCACCAAAAATCTTGAGAAAAAATTTGAATTGACTGGAATGTACTGGATGCTCACTAAACAATGGCCATTATTATTTCACACTGATGATAGCTCTGGTTCATCAGAATAGCGAAAGCCATATTTATAATTATGATTGAATAAATGATTTGAAGAAAAAGTATAATCATTTCTTGTCTTAAAAAGAGCTCTAAAATAAAAGACTTTGCAAAGGCTTTGCTATATAACCGCTGAGTTTACAAGAGCCGCTAGCAGCAAATGCAGTTAACTATGGCCTCTCAAAGGGAAGAACATGGGAAACCTGTGCATATCAGTCAAGTGTTTCTCTTTAAGATCAGCAGAAATGACATTTTATATATATCAAGCATAAAATTTAAATTCAACAGTCACTTCTTAAATACCCACTATGTGGGTTTGATATTAAGGATACAAAGATGACTGATTAGGCCATGCCCTGCCTCTCAAGATACTCAGAATCCAGCAAGAGAGACAAAGGTACACATGACGAATACATAGCATCATAAATGAAATGACAGAAGTTAGAGACAATATGACAGAAGTAGGTCATTCTTTTCATGGGGTAACACATGACTAGGGCAAGTTACTAAGCAGCTAAGGCAAGGGTTAGCATCTATGAGTCACACATTAAATTAAATTGGCTCACACTGCCTGTTTTTGTCTGGCCTGCAAGCAAAAAATGGCTTTTACATTTTTAATGTTTTAAATAAAAATAATCACGTTTCATTACACATGAAAATCACGTGAAATTCGAATATCAATATCCATAAGTAAAGTTTACTGGAACACAGCCACACTCATTCATGTATAGATTGTCTATGGCTGCTCTTGTACTACAACGGCAGAGTTGAATAGCTGAGGAAGAGACCATATGGCTTGCAAAATCTAAAATATTTACTATCTAACCCTTACAGAAAAACTTTGTCAACCCTGATGTAGGACTGTATCCTAAGGAAAAATAGGCTTTCTGTGTGTGGTCTCAGGTGATGTCTTCCTGACAGAAGGACCACATCAATATTCACATTCATGGAGATAACCTGGTTTTTTTTTTTTTTTTTTTTTTTTTGAGACAGACTCTTGCTCTGTCACCCAGGCTGGAGTGCAGTGACGCAACCTCAGCACACTGTAACCTCTGCCTCCTGGGTTCAAGTGATTCTCCTGCCTCAGCCTCCTGAGTAGCTGGGATTACCGGCACACATCACCATACCCAGCTAATTTTTGTATGTTTAGTGGGGTTTTGCGACGTTGGCCAGGCTGGTCTTGAACTACTGACCTCAGGTGATCTGCCCACCTCGGCTTCCCAAAGTGCTGGGACTACAGGAGTGAGCCACCGTGCCCAGCCACGTGGTATGGTTAGAGAATAGCAAGTGAGGAGAGCTAAGAATGTATTGAAGCTACTAAGTTGGGAGGATGGAAGGGAGAAAAGAAACAAGCATTTACTCAGTGTTGCACTTATTGGGTTCAAGAAACACATTCGTTCAACCCAAAGGATAGATCATTAAAATAAAATAGAAAATGAGAACAAGATACGATGCAGTCCCAATCTTCAAGGAGGTCACGGTCTGGTTGGGGAGCCACACAAACATTCCACATTGAAACTCTCAGAGTTGCCTCTTAGTCCCGCATCAGCTCTCTGGGCTTCACTTTTCCCTCTTTCCATGGGTTCCAGTTATTTAGCTTATGTTTTTCTAAGAGGCAGCAAAGTGTAGTGGAGAGAACGCAGACCTAGAAGTCAGGTCTGTATGATCTAGCTTTGTAATCTAAGAAAAACTCTGATCCTAAGAGACTGGGGATAATGACCACTAACAGACAGAGGCACAGTTTCCAAAACATTTTCAAAGCAGGAGTTGACAACTATTGCTCTAATCTGGCCTGCTGCCTGTTATGTAAATAAAGTTTTACTAGAACACAATCATGGCCATTTGTTCCTGTACTGCCTATGGCTGCTTTTGCTCTGTAACAGAAGAGCTCAATGCTTACAACAGAAATCATATGGCCTGCAAAGCTAAAAATATCTGGCCCTTTACTGAAAAAGTTTGCCAATTTTTGTTCAAAAGGATACAGTGATTAGAGGGAAATGGGCCTGGAACTGAGAGCCTAATTTTCTTCTCTCGATAATAACCTGCAGACTGCAAGGAGCTCATTAAATCTCCCCTATTCCTTCAGTCCTTCCAGAATTAACCAACATTTAGACCTAAAGCATACTAGGGTATGAACTAGATACCATTCTACCCCCCTTTAGCTTACTGGGACCTCAAAACACAGTGCCTCACAGACTGGTACATTTCAATACACACAGCCCATGCACACTGAGACAAGGTATCTGTGACTCAGCAAGTTCTCCCCAGTCCCAAGTGCCCAGGCTTCCTTCCCTCTGTGGCAGTCACAGTGGCAGCAACTCCTCCTCAAGGAATGGGGTCTATGCCAAAGTCCTGAATGACTGAGGTGAATATAATTCTCCACGACATTCATTTTAAGCATGGATCTTCCATGAGACTCAGTTAAACACTACAGCCAGGCTGACTGCCAAACCACAGGTCTGAATTATGATACCCAGGAACTACTACAAGAAACCAAATCCTCCATATTAAAGCATAGGGGATGGAACGGACATGCAAAAAGGAATGAGTGAAAGAGTACATAATCCAAGTGGTTAGGTTTATTACAGTAAAACATGTAATGAAATACCATTAAAAACCATGTTTTCAAAGACTTTCACTATTAGAAAATGCTCAGGTCATGTCTTGTGAAAGAAGATTTTAAAATGTATATACAATAGAAATTCAACTTTGTGAAAATGTGTTCTACAGACCAATAATGCATTCCTAAATTGAATTAGCACTAAAAAACCTACCAACCAGAAAAAGCCCTAGACAGGAGGGATTCATAACCAAATTCTATCAGATGTATAAAGAAGACCTTGTGATAATACTACTGAAACTATTCCCAAAAATTCAGGAAGAGGGACTCCTTGCCAACTTATTCTATGAGGTCAGCATCATTCTCATACCAAAACCTAGCAGAGATACAACAAAAAAAGAAAACTTCAGGCCAATATCCCTGATGAACGTAGATGCAAAAATCCTCAACAAAAATACTAGGAAACAGAAACTAGAAGCACATCAAAAGGCTAATCCACCACAATCAAGTAGGCTTTATCCCTGGGATGCAAGGTTGGTTCAACACACACAAACCAATAAACGTGACTCATCACATAAACAGAACTAAAGACAAAAACTACATGATCATCTCGATAGACACAGAAAATGCTTTCAATAAAATTCAGCATCCCTTCATGTTAAAAACCCTCAACAAACTAGGCATCGAAGGAACATACCTCAAAACAATAAGTGATATCTATGACAAACCCACAGCCAACATCCAGAACATGCTGAAATGTTCTGGAGGGCCCACAGATGTGGAAATAATGTATTTGTAAGAATTATATTAAACAATCTTTATTTGATAAATAGTACCTTACAATTCTAATGCTATCTATCAAACTTCAATAAGAGCAATTTCAGCATCAAGTAATGAACAATAGCTAAACTAACAAGAAATCAATCAAAAGTGCTTTAAAGGGAGCAGCACCAGTTGATGTGCTGCTGGAAGCATACCATACTGGAAGTTTTCCCATTGAGAACCAGAGTAAGACCAGGATGCCGTCTCTCACCACTCCTACTCAACACAGTAGTGGAAGTCCTAGACAGAGTAGTAAGAAAAATAAATAAATGCATCCAGGAAGCGTGGAAGTCAACTATCTTCCATATTTGCAGATGATATGCCTTTATACCTAGAAAACCCCACAGTCTCTGCCCAAAAGCTCCTAGATCTGATAAACAACTTCAGTAGGTTTCAGGATACAAAATCATTGTACAAAAATCAATAGCACTTCCATACACCAACAATATCCAAGCTGAGAGCTAAATCAAAAACACAATCCCATTCACAATGGCCACGAAAACTTGAACCGTGTGTGTCAGACCCATGACCTACAAGAAGATGGCCCAAGATCTGGCCCAGGAATTGGAGAAAGACACTTCCAATGCTTAGGGGAAGACCCTCTTCTATGAGAAAACAGCCCAAGAATGCTGGATGGCTGCCACGTCCACTGTGCGAGTGCTCTAGGTGCTCTAGAAAGAAAATGACCACAATAGGCAGAAGCCAGTTGACTGTGAGGTCAAGTTCCAGCCTTTCCCAAGCTGTCCTTTGGTGCCTGGATTTCCGTCTGCAACCCACAAGGGCCGAGAAGTGCCAGGAGGACTGTGGACCACCACGCCCCCAGGAGGGAGGCAGGTCACAATGTGATGGCTTAGGTCCAGAGCACCTGCTGGTTTGATTCCGTTTTCCCTGTAGGAGAGTCCTGAATGCCCAGAGCCTTAGCAGCACATCAGCTAGTGCTGCTCCATTTAAAGCCCTTTTGATTGATCTCTTGTTAGTTTAGCTACTGTTCATTACTTGATGCTGAAATTGCTCTTATTGAAGCTTGATAGATAGCATTAGGATTGTAAGGTACTATTTATCAAATAAAGATTGTTTAATATAATTCTTACAAATACATTATTTCCACATCTCTGGGCCCCCTAGAATTATACAGAATAAGTATTGTATTTTCATTTAGAGAAAAGGCCTCTCTTACCCCAACATCATTGTGTTTGATATGGATAGGAAGGTTTAAAACAAAGACCGTTTCTGATCTATGAGCTGTTATTAGAAAATAGTAGAGTAAATTGGCCAGAATAAGCTTTAGTTTTAAAACAAAACAAAACAAAAAAAGAAAAGAAAAGAGTATGCTTATGTATTGCTGGTGGGAATGTAAATTAGTTTAGCCACTGTGGACAGCAGTTCAAAGATTTCTCAAAGAACTTAGAACTACCATTAGACCCAGTAACCCCCTAGTAACCCCCTTACTGGGTATATACCCACAAGAATATAAGTCATTCTACTATAAAGACACATGTAACTGTATGTTCATCGCAGCACTGTTCACAATAGCTAAGACATGGAACTAACCTAAATGCCCACAACAGTGGACTGGATGATGAAAATGTGGTAGATATACACCACGAATACTACACAGCTATAAAAAAAATGAAATAATGTCCTTTGCAGCAACATGGATGGAGTTGGAGGCCATTATCCTAAGCAAATTAATACGAGAACAGAAAACCAAATACTGCATGTTCTCACTTATAAGTGCTAGCTAAGCACTGAGTACACATAGATACAAAGAGGGGAACAACAGACGCTTGGGCCTACTTAAGGGTCGAGGGTGGGAGGAAGGTGAGGATCGAAAAACTACCCATAGAGTACTATGCTTATTACTGGGTGATGAAACAATCTGTACACCAAACTCCCATGACAGACAATTTACCGGTAGCAAACCTGTGCATGTACTCCCTGAACCTAAAAGTTGGAAAGAAAAAAGCAGTGTGTTCTAAATGCATGTTATATGTATGTTTACAATCATATCAGAATGTTTACAATGAAGCATGATTTTTATTTTCTTACCTAACTTACCCATATTTTCCAATTTTCTTTTTTTTTTTTTTTGAGACGGAGTCTCGCTCTATCGCCCAGGCTGGAGTGCAGTGGCGCAATCTCGGCTCACTGCAAGCTCTGCCTCCCGGGTTCACGCCATTCTCCTGCCTCAGCCTCTCCGAGTAGCTGGGACTACAGGCGCCCGCCACCACGCCCGGCTAGTTTTTTTTGTATTTTTAGTAGAGACAGGGTTTCACTGTGGTCTTGATCTCCTGACCTCGTGATCCGCCCGCCTTGGCCTCCCAAAGTGCTGGGATTACAAGCGTGAGCCACCGCGCCCGGCCTATTTTCCAATTTTCTATGATAAACAATCTCTTTTTTTTTTTTTTTTTTTCAGACTGAGTCTCGCTCTGCCACCCAGGCTGGAGTGCAGTGGTGCGATCTCGGCTCACTGCAAGCTCCACCTCCCGGGTTCACGCCATTCTCCTGCCTCAGCCTCCCAGTAGCTGGGACTACAGGCGCCCGCCACCAAGCCCAGCTAATTTTTTTTGTATCTTTAGTAGAAACAGGGTTTCACCGTGTTAGCCAGGATGGTCTCAATCTCCTAACCTCGTGATCCGCCCGCCTCGACCTCCCAAAGTGCTGGGATTACAGGCGTGAGCCACTGCGCGCGGCCCAATGTCTTTCTTTACCTCATGCTGTCATGGGACTGGCAGAATCACAAAGAGTATCTTCACTCAGAAGTCTAATAACTATCTCAAGCTCAACATGGTCCAAACTGAACTCTTTATGTCACCCCTAAAGTCTACCTTACCTGCACGGCAGCCTCAGCCTCCTAATCTCAGTTAAAAGCAACTCCATTCTTACAGTTGCTCAGAACAAAACCAGAGTTATTTTTCAACTACATTCTCTCATACTTCACATCAAATCCATCAGGAAATCTTATCAACTGTACCTCAAAATATATGCAAATCTGGCCACTTTCTCATTAACTCCACCGCTGCTCCCCAAGTCCAAACCAACATCTCTCACCTGGATTTCTGCAATTTTTTTTTTTTTTTTTTTGAGATGGAGTCTCTTTCTTGTTGCCCAGGCTAGAGTGCAGTGGCACAATCTCAGCACACTGCAACCTCCACCTCATGGGCTCAAGCAATTCTCCAGCGTCAGCCTCCTGAGTAGCTAGGATTACAGGCGCCCACTACCATGCCCAGCTAATTTTTGTATTTTTAGTAGAGACAGGGTTTCGCCATGTTGGCCAGGCTGGTCTCAAACTCCTGACCTCAAGTGATCCACCCAGCCTATTTCTGCAACATTCTTCTAATAGGTCCCCCTACTTCTTCCTCTACATCCCTGTGGTCTATTCTCAGTCTATCACCAGACAGAGGCTTTAAAACACCAGTCAGGTCACGTCACTCCATTGCCCAAAATCCTGCAATGACTCCCTAGTCACTTAGAGTCTAGGCACTGGAAATGAGAGGGAATCTGAGTAATCACAGAATGGTTTTTCCTATTTGAATAGATTTTCTAATTTGGATAGATTTAGGGGATGATTTGGTGAGATCATCCAAATAGAAAAAACTATTCTGAATAGTTTTGGTCTCACCAAGTCATTCCCTAAAAACATACAAAGTAATCCGATAACAAAACTAAAACACCATGGACAACAAAACTAGATGACAAAGTAGCTCACAAACTCCAAAATACAAGTTCGTGGAGACAACCAACAGTAACCACAATCCCCGCATGGAATGAATGTTAATGTGGTGAAAGAAAAAGAAGCAACAACGCATCTGAAAACTGAGAATAGGAAACACCAAAGCAGCCATAAACCAAACTCTAAAAATCAGAGCAGATCTATTTGAGAACACCAGCTGAAATTGGGAAGGGTTTCATCAAACCAAAAAGTGACTATGAGGGCCACTGGTAGGTTCTGAAAGGGGCCAGAGAAAGATGGGAAACATGAACTTGAAACCAACCAGCCAAAGCTCCTTTCCAGGACAGGACATCGCAATTAGAAACTTCTGGGAGGAGAATCAGAATTGGGCTATTACAATGGTGACAGAAACAAAGGGAAGAGAAGGCCCAGATACAAGCAAGGGGAGGCTATGGAGTCAGGAAGTCTCAGAAAGCAAGCTACCATATTATTTAACGCTTTACCAGAACAAAACCAAAAAACAGGAGAGGGAGAGCTATGAAATTAATAAAGACAGCTTGAACTATTCCTCCTCCCAAAAGCTTGAGAAAAGTGTTTTTCAGTAAAAATGAGTGACAAAAGTATTTGGTCAAATACCATAAAGAGTTGTTAAAAGAAAACAGAGAAGAGGAAGAACATTCCTATAGACAAAAAAAGACATGCCCACAAAACATTAAAATTGTAACTTACTATTTTAAAACAAGCTAAAAGACATTGAGAAAATGATACATAAACCATATTAGAAATAAGGTGATAGAGCTCAGGAATTTAGAAATGGAAGGAAAAATCATTACAGAAATACACTAAACTAGAAGGAAGACAAGAGTTAATAAATACGAGAGAATCTTAAAAGAAATTAAAAGTGAAATAGAATGCCTTCCAAGATTTAAAAGCTTTCCAATTTAAACTAATTGAAAATAGAAGAAATATTAGCTGGGCATGATGGCACATGCCTGTACTCCCAGCTACTTGAGAGGCTGATGCAGGAGAATCACTTGAACCCAGGAGGCAGAGGTTGCAGTGAGCCGAGATCACACCACTGCACTCCAGCCTGGGAGACAAAGTGAGGCTCTGTCTCAAAAAAATACATATATATATATATATATATATAGAATAAATGTTTTTAAAATTTAAGAAGAGATAAAACAATTCAAAAGAAAGTGAAAAATATTAACAGGCAAAAACAAGTCTAACATGAAAAATAGGAGTCTTTGAAGAAAATCAAAGTTAGTTAACACAGCAAATACTAAAAACCAAAATTTAAGAAAACATTCTTTAAAAAAAGGTTTTTAATCTATATATTGACAGAACACATGGCATCTCTGAGAATATCTGCTATATGATGACCAACAAAACATATTCTAGTAAAATTATTGTACTTTAAAGAAAAAATATTTGAGTATCTAGGCAAAGTATAGGTATCCAAATTACCTATAGGAGAAGAAAATTAGATCAGACTTTTCAACATAAAAAGTTTTTTTAAAAAAATTAAGTTTTTTAAACTGATGAAAACTGAATATATAACATGTTTTAAAATATGTATACATGGTGAAATGGCTCAATCAAGCTAATTAACATGTGCATTACCTCATATAATCACTCTTTTGTCATGAGAACATTTAAAATCTAGTCTCTGAGCAATTTTCAAGTATAGAATACACTGTTATTAACTGTAGTCACCACAGTATACATCTCTTGAACTTATTTTTCCTGTCTAAATGAAATTTTATATCCTTTAATCCAACATCTCTAATCCCCACTCCTCTAACTTCCAGGCCCTGGTAACTACCATTCTACTCTTGCTTCTATGAATTTGACTTTTTTAGGTTCTACATAGAAATAAGATCCCAAGTATTTGTCTTTCCATGCCTGGCTTATTTCATTTACAATGATGTTCTACAGGTTTATTAACGATTTTGCAAATGACAAGATTTCCTCCTTTTAAAGGCTAAATAGTATTCCATTATGTATATATGCCACATTTTCTTTATCCATTCATCTGTGAATGGACGCTTGGGTTGATATCTTGGCTATTGTGAATAGTGCTGTAATGAACATGTGAGTGCAGGTATCTCTACCACGTTCTGATTTCAATTTCTTTGGGTACATACCTGGTAGTGTGATTGCTGGATCATATGGTAGCTCTATTTTCAATTTTTTGAGGAACCTCCATGTTGTTTTCCGTAACGGCTGTACCAAGTTACAGTCTCACCAACAGTGTATAGGTCTCCCTTTTCTCCACATCTTTGCCAACACTTGTTATCTTTTTTTATTTTTATTTATTTATTTTTTGAGACAGAGTCTCGCTCTGTCGCCCAGGCTGGAGTGCAGTGGCTCCATCTCGGCTCACTGCAAGCTCCACCTCCCGGGTTCACGCCATTTTCCTGCCTCAGCCTCCCAAGTAGCTGGGACTACAGGCACCCATCACCACGCCCGGCTAATTTTTTGTATTTTTAGTACAGACGGGATTTCACCGTGTTAGTCAGCATAGTCTCAACCTCCTGACCTCGTGATCCGCCCACCTCGGCCTCCCAAAGTGCAGGGATTACAGGCGGGAGCCACCACGACCAGCCTTTTTTTTTTTTTTTTTTTTTTTTTGGAGACGGAGTCTCACTCTGTCGCCCAGGCTGGAGTGCAGTGGCGCAATCTCGGCTCACTGCAAGCTCCGCCTCCCGGGTTCACGCCATTCTCCTGCCTCAGCCTCTCCGAGTAGCTGGGACTACAGGCGCCCACCAGCACGCCCGGCTAATTTTTTTGTATTTTTAGTAGAGACAGGGTTTCACCGTGGTCTCGATCTCCTGACCTCGTGATCCATCCGCCTCGGCCTCCCAAAGTGCTGGGATTACAAGCGTGAGCCACCGTGCCCGGCCCAGCCTATCTTTTTTATAATAGCCATTCGAACAGGTATGAGGTACACTGTAGTTTTAATTTGCATTTCTCTGATGATTAGCGATGCTAAGCATTTTTTTCATGTAACTGTTGGCCATTTGTATGTCTTCTTTTGATAAATGTCTATCAGGTTCTTTGCCCATTTTTTTAGATTATTTGTTTTCTTGCCGAATTGAGTTCCTTATATCTTTTGGATATTAACTCCGTATCAGATATATGGTTTGCAAATATATCAACCCATTCTATAGGTTGTCTCTTCACTCTGTTGATAGTTTCCTTTACTGTGCCGAGCTTTTTTGTTTGACATAATCCCATATGACCATTTTTGTTTTTGTTGCCAGTGCTTTTGAGGTCAAATCCAAAAATTCATTGCCCAGACCAATGTCACAGAGCTTTTCCCTTATGTCTTCTTCTGGTAGTTATACAGTTTCAGGTTTTACATTTAAACCTTTAATCCATTTTGAGGCCAGGTGCAGGTGGCTCATGCCTGTAATCCCAGCACTTTCAGAGGCCGAGGCAGGTGGATCTTTTTTTTTTTTTCTTGAGACAGAGTCTCACTCTGTTGCCCAGGCTGGAGTGCAGTGACACGATCTCGGCTCACTTGAAGCTCCACCTCCCGGGTTCACGCCATTCTCCTGCCTCAGCCTCCCGAGTAGCTGGGACTACAGGCACCCACCACCATACCTGGCTAATTTTTTGTATTTTTAGTAGAAACGGGGTTTCACCGTGTTAGCCAGGATGGTCTCGACCTCCTGACCTTGTGATCCACCCACCTCGGCCTCCCAAAGCGCTGGGATTACAGGCGTGAGCCACCGCGCCCGGCCAGAAGGTGGGTCTCTTAAGGTCAGGAGTTCAAGACCAGCCTGGCCAACATGGTGAAACCCCGTCTCTACCAAAGAAAAAAAAAAGAAAATTAAAGAAAAGAAAGAAAAAAGAAAACAACATCAAAAATTAGTTGGGCGTGATAGCACATGCCTGTAGTCCCAGCTACTAGGAAGGCTCAGGTGAGAGAATCACTTGAACCCAGGAGACAGAGGTTGCAGTGAGCCAAGATCACACCACTGTACTCCAGCCTGGGTGACAGAGTGAGACCCTGTCTCAAAAGAAAAAAAAAATTTTTTTTCAAGATAAAACTTTGATCCATTTTGAGTTGACGTGGTATATATGTGGGGTTGTATATGATGTGGGGTAAGAGACTAACTTCATTCTTCTCATGTGGATATCCAGTTTTCCCAACATTATTTAAGAGACTGTCTTTTCTCTATTGTGTATTCTTGGCACCCTTAAGATCAACTGACCATAAATATGTGGGTTTATTTCTGGGGGCTCTCTATTCAGTTCCACCGGTTTGTATGTCTGTTTTTATGCCAGTACCATGTTATTCTGATTACCATAGCTTTACAGTATATTTTGAAGTCAAATACTGTGATGCATCCAGCTTTGTTCTTTTCTATCAAGATTGCTTTGACTATTTGGGGCTTTTTGTAGTTCTATATAAATTTTCCAAGTGCTTTTTCTATTTCTGTGAAAATGTCATTGAAATTTTGATAGGGATTTTATTGAAATCTATAGATATTTTTAGGTAGTGTGGCCATTTTAACAATATTCCAATCCACAAATACAGCATACGTTTCCATTTATTAGTGTGTTCAGTTTCTTTCATCAGTGTTTTATAGTTCTTAGTGTACAAGTCTTTCACCTCCTTGATTAAATTTATTTGTAAGTTTTTTCTTTTTGTGGTAGCTACTGTGAATGAGATTGTTTTCATGATTTCTTTTTTGGACAGTTCATTGTTAGTGTATAGAAACACTACTGATTTTTGAATGTTGACTTTGTATCTTGAAATTTTACTGAATTCATTAACTAGTTCTAACAATTTTTCGTGGAGTCTTTAGGACTTTCTATATGTAAGATCATGTCATCAGCAAACAGAGACAATTTAGTTTCTTCCTTTCTGATGTGGATGCCTTTTATTTCTGTCTCTTGCTTAATTGCTCTGGCTAGGACTCCTGTACTGTGTTGAAGAGAAGTGGCGAGAGTAAGGCCAGGCACAGTGGCTCACACCTGTAATCCCAGCACTTTAGGAGGGCAAGGTGGGTGGACTGCCTGAGCCTAGGAGTTTAAGACTAGCCTGGGCAACATGGCAAAACCCCAACTCTATAAAATATACAAAAATTAGCCAGGCATGGGGGTATGTGCCTGTAGTCCCAGCTACTTGGGAGGCTGAGGTGGAAGGATTGCTTGAGCCCGGAGGAGGAGGTGCAGTGAGCTGTGATTGCACTACTGCCTTCCAACCTGGGCAACAGAATGAAACCAGAAAAAAAAAAAAAAAAAGAATGGGAGTAAGAGTGGGTCTTCTGTCTTGCTCCTGATCTTGCAGGAAAAGCTTTCAACTTTTCACCACTGAGGATGATGTCAGCTGTGGGCTTATGACAGACAGTCTTTATTGTGTTGACATACCTTCCTTCTGTATCTAATTTGGTTGAGAGTTTTTATCATGAAAAGATGCTGAATTTTGTCAAATGCCTTTTCTGCATCTATTGAGGTGATCACATGATTTTTGTCCTTCATTCTGTAAATGCGGTATATCGCATTCATTAATTTGCATTATTTTGAATCACCTTTGTATCCCAAATATAAGTCCCATTTGATTATGGTGAATGATCCTTATAAATGTGCTGACGAATTTTGTTTCCTAATATTTTGTTGAGGATTTTTGCATCTATATTCAGCAGAAATACTGGCTTATAATTTTCTTTTCTTGTAGAATATCAATACTTTTTTCCCCAAGAAGAAATTGATCCATCTATTTAATATACATATGGAAGAAAAATAAGCCAAGAATCTTATATCCAGGGAAAATGACTTGTAAAAGTATAAAAGGCACAGAGCAGCTGTTATCAAAATTACAAACTCAGAGAATATTGTTCCCACACACACTTTCTGAAGAATCTACTAGAGTGTATGTCGGCAAACTTTTTCTGTAAAAGACTAGACAGCAAATAGTTTAGGCTCTATAATCCAAAGAATAATCTGTTGTGAATTCTCTTTTTAGAATTTTTACAATCCTTTAAAAATGTCCTAAAATGAAAAAATCCTAAAATGTAGGGATGAATGGCTAAAGAAATGGTGATACATATACGATGTGGATATGGATATATACATATATATGGATTAATATATATACACACAATGAAATATTATGCAGCCTTTAAAAAGGAGACACTGCCATTTCTAACAAGATGGATAAACATGGAGGACATTATGCTAAGTGAAATAAGTTAGACACAGAAAGACAAATACTGTATGATCTCACTTATATGCAGAATCTAAAAAAGTAAAACACATCAAAGCACAGTAGGATGGTGGTTACCAGGGGCAGAAATGGGAGGAAATGGGGAGATGTAGGTCAAAGGGTACCAACTTGCACTGATATAAAATAAACAGGCCAGGCACGGTGGCTCACGCCTGTAATCCCAGCACTTTGGGAGGCTGAGGCGGGCAGATCACGAGGTCAGGAGATCGAGACCATCCTGGCTAACAGGGTGAAACCCCATCTCTCCTAAAAATACAAAAATTAGCCGGGCGTGGTGGCAGGCACCTGTAGTTCCAGCTGATCACTGAGCTCAGCTGAGCATGTACTATCTTGTCACACCAGATCTTGTCATACCAGGTAGCAAAGAAGCTATCAGACATAACTGAGGTCACAGCAAAAGTACTCAGGAGGCAATGTGTAGAAGCATCTAGTGGCCAGAGAAGGAACAATTTGAACTCAATAAAAATGCTAATTGCAATAGATAGAAACATATAAACTTGGTCTCTTGGGAAGATGAAAAGGAACCAAACCATTATCTTGAAAACTGGACCAAAAAAAAGCAAAAGAATCAAGTATTTATTATGCTTTTCCTATATGAAAAGCTGTAACCCTGGGCAACCAAAAAATATAGAGGCAAGGATGTGTCTCTTCATAAAATCGTTCCAAGTAAGATGTGGAAAAGAGATCAGAATTAGAATATCAGCATTTTACAACATCCAACAAATTGATTAATCTAGGCACTGAGGATCAATGTCTGCTAAAATCACAAGAAAAATGACAACCACACATAATGTATATAGCCTCACCAAATAAGACCTTGAGTGTGATTAAGCCTCTGGACTCAGCGATCAATTTACATGAAGTAAAGAATTCAGAAGAATACACTGGATAATCAGCAGTTCGATTGCAAAACTGCACAATTTTCCAATCAGCAAAATTCAGATTATGAATAACTTTACAGGCTAAATAGCTTGGGTTCTTCAAAAAATAGTGTATGGTAAAGAAAGGAATGGATCATTTGGAAATCTGTCGATTAAAAGAAAGAGAAGACTTGTCAAATTATTTTTAATGAGTAAGAATAAACTACAATGTCTAAATGCACATTTGGGTAATAAAAGTATAAAGAAGCAGAGTAAGTGATTTCTAAAGGTGTCAAAATAGTGGATAGTTTGGGAGAAGAGGAGGGGACTTAGTTTGGGATAGGGTACATGAAAAAGCTTCTGGATTGACTGATATGGTTCTATTTCTTAACATGGGTGATAGTTATAAGAGTGTTTGCCTTATAAAAGTTCATTAAGGTAATTTTAAAAATAGTCCTTACAGTGGTCTACAAGGTCCTACATAAAATAACCTGACCTTCACACACTCCCTCATTCACTCTATTCCAGTCCTATTGACATCTTTGTAGGTCCTTGACTAGGCCAGGCGTGGTCTCTTGATAGCTACTTTACTGTGACTCTTCTCTCTGCCTGGAGCACTCCTTCCTGTAATATCTACTTGGCTAACTCCCTCACCTCCTTTGAGACTTTGCTCAGGTATCACTTTCTCAATGAGACTACTAACTTTATAATCTGACCTTCAAAATCCTCTGGGCCCTGGTCCCCTTTACTTTCCTGTTTTTCCTTTTTTCCATTATAACCTTCTAATATGCTATATGTTTTTATTATGTTTTTTGTCTCCCCCCCTCCCCACCATGAGACTGTAGGATACATGATGGCTGGAATTTTTGCCTGCTTTGTTGACTTGCTCTCCTACAGTTCTCTACTCAAACATCACCTTACCAATGAGTCCTTCCCTGACAATTCCTACATCCCAGCTCTTGGCAACCTCCTATTCCCTGCTTTATTTGTTATTTCAAAGCACTTATTACCATCTGACAAACTAAACATTTAACTCATTCTTTTTTAAAAAATGAGATGGCTCTAAATGTTTTGTCTGTTAACTGCTGGAACATCACTGGGCATATAATGGATGCTTAGTAAAAACATGTTGAGTGCACAGTCTTTACTATATCTAGGGAGTGTTTGTTCCTTCTTAAGAGCTTTTATTATGAATGACAACTGAATTGTACCCAGAGCCTTTTCAGCACTGAATGATATGATCATATGGTTTTCTCCTTTATTGAGGTAGTACATTCTGTTGACAGATTTTTCTAGTAGTGAACTATTCTTTTGTTGCTGAAATAAAAACTATTTGGTCATAATAGCAGATCAATCTTTGCTACACTGCTGAATTCTATTTACTGGTATTTTATTTATGGTTTTGGCATCTGCATGCATAAGAAAACTAATCTAAAGTTTTCTTTTACGCAATTTCTGTTGGGTTCTGACATTAAGTCATAGCTTCGTAAAACGAATGGGGAGTTTTCCATCTACTAAAATAGCTTAAATAGCATTGGACTCATCTGTTCTCCACTGATGAGAAATAATTCAGTTGTGTATCATCTCTTCCTTTTTAAATGATGTCTCTTAATCGCTGTTTAATCTTTGGTGCTAATTAACCTACTTAAGCTCTCCATCTATCTTGAAAAATCAGCCATTGTTTCTAGACTTTCAAATGTATTACAAATGTACTTTCATGTATTCTCATATCATTTTTAAAAAATGTCTTTTATAGGCCAGGCACGGTGGCTCACGCCCTGTAACCTCAGCACTTTGGGAGGCCAAGGCAGGTGGATCACCTGAGGCAGGAGTTCAGCCTGGCCAACATGGTGAAATCCCGTCTCTACTAAGAATACAAAAATTAGCTAGGCGTGGTGGCGCGCGCCTGTAATCCCAGCTACTCAGGAGGCTGAGGCAGGAGAATCACTTGAACCTGAGAGGCAGAGGTTGCAGTGAGCCAAGATCATACCACTGCACTCCAGCCTGGGCAACAAAGTAAGATTCTGTCTCAAAAAAAAAAAAAAATTGTTTATAGTTGTGATTATTTCTCTTTCCTCATCCTTTATGATACATATTCACTTTTATTTTCATCAATATTGCAAAGGGTTTACATTTCTACTGACCATCTCAAAGAATTGATTTTGGCTTTTATTTATCCTATTCTATTTTTCTCCATTTTATTAATTTCAGCTTTGATCTGTGTTGATTTTAGGACCCAATACCCTGACTCCTTTCTGTAAGATATCATTCCACTGTCCTAAATTCCCATATGTTTGGATCTATTTCTTATTCTATTCTTTGCCACTGAGTAAGCCACATCAACCTTGAGTCATACAGTAGATTTCATTATTAAAGTGCTGAGGAAGGTCTCATTAGAAAATGTAATAGAGGTATCAACAGCAGCATTAAACTGGAGGTTCCATAAGGCATATATAGTTGAAGGCTAAACTATGGCATACTTTAAAAAGTAGCCACCTTGGCTGGGTGCGGTGGCTCATGCCTGTAATCCCAGCACTTTGAGAGGCCGAGGTGGATGGATCACTTGAGGTCAAGAGTTCAAGACCAGCCTGGGCAACATGGCAAAACCTCATCTCTACTAAAAATATAAAAATTGGCTGGGCGTGGTGGCACATGCCTGTAATCCCAGCTACTTGGGAGGCTGAGGTAGGAGAATCGCTTCAGCCCAAGAGGAGGAGGTTGCAGTGAGCCAAGACTGTACCACTGCACTCCAGCCTGGGTGACAGACGGAAACCCTGTCCAAAAAAAAGGACGAAAGGAAGGAAAGGAAAGAAGGAAAGGAAGGAAAGACGGAAAGAAAGAGAAAAAGTAGCCACCTAATCTAACCTCATTGCTACATGTATAACATGTGTATGCATTTCTGCCACACCCCCTCCCCCAATATATGTTCCATAAGGGCAGGAATTTTTGTTTTGTCTGCTGCTCTATCTTATGTGCCCAGGATGATTCTAGGTACATAATGGGAGTTCAACAAATATTTGTTGAATAAATGAATAACTGTGGAAAGCTCTTTCTAATTTTTCAGATAAAATCAGCATTTCTAGCTTCAGATTAAGTTAGCATGAGGTCAAAAAAATCTCTCTCCTCCACTGTTTACCCTTTCTCTCCCCCGTGTCTCGGTCATATCTCAGTACTTATTCTGCAATTTGGGGATGAAAGCAGTTCTGCTGTGGTTTTGTCTCTGGTTGTTTTATTTTCTCTGTGTAGCAACATCTGGGTGTTTGGCCAGTCCTGCATTCTTTGTAAGAACAAATCTGATTTTTTTTTTTTTATGGCCTACAAATTGTTGCAAAAACACTGACATTTCATTTCTCAAAAGTCCCCTTACTGACTCATCCTGCTCTGGTCCTCCAGCATGAAATAACAGAACCAATTTGGTTAAATGTTGCTAATAATTACCCTAAGCACATTCTGGACTTCAAGAATAACATACATGACCAAATATTTAAACATTGGCTAAAATGCAATAGGGTAATCAACAGACTCATCAGTAGACCTGTTTTTATGTTTATGTCTCAAAGGAGAATTGTTTAACATTGTTTATATCTTAATGCTCTTAACAGTTACACAAATGAAACTATAATTGAATTTCCTTCTAGGATGATTGAACTTGATAATATTATACATCTTTGATTTCAATAACACTGACAGAGCAATCAAGATTTTTTTTAAGATCCTAAAAATTATCTTTCATAATATGGAATATACACAGATCTTAACAGCAACACTGTCTGAAGTGTGTAACTCAAAATTTTATGTATACAGCCATGTAACCACCACCTAGATAGGACAGTGATCATTTCTAGCCCCTTGACAGTCTCTTTGGTGTTGCCTCCCAGTCAGTCCCCCAGAATAACCACTATTCTAACTACTATCACAAAAGATTGGTTTTAGCTACTTTTGAACTTCATATAAATGGAAACCTATAGTATATACTTGTTTGCAGCTGGCTGTGTATGCTTAGTGTAATATTTCTGAGCTTCAACCATGTTGTATGTATCACTGGTTTGCTTCTTTTTATTGCTGAGTAATATCTAATTGCATGAATATAATGTATTTTATTTATACATCCCCCTGTCGATAGGTACTTGGATCCATTTCTAGCTTTCAGCTATTACTATGAATAGTGCTGCTATAAACATTCTTCTATAAGTCTTTTAGTATAATTTTTAAAGTGTATAACTTCTTTATGTTGTGAATATATGTAGGAGTGAATTTGTAGGGTTGTAAGCTAGGCATGTCTTGCTAAGTAACCATAATATATAGTTTCCCCAAATGGTTATACTAGTTTAACTCCTACCAACATTATCCTTGCCATTACTCTGTAATGTCCATTCATTTAATATTAACCATTCTGGTGAATATGGAGGGGTATCTCACTGTGGTTTTAAACTGCATTCCCTACGGACTAATAATACTAAGCCTACTTTTTTTTTTTTTTTTTTAGTAGAATTAGACTGGTGAAAAGATCTCACCTTGCTAATTTACTCAAAAATTATATACTGAAATATGGGAAGTGTGCAGGGCTCTTGAAAGTGAAGAGGAGAGAAAAATATGGTTTCATCCTTCCTGTCCTCTGGCAGTTGATTATTGGATGGCCTCCTTTTTCTGGGAACCAGCTTGAGTCAGTGCTAAGTTAACCTATGTAGTTAACTTGACCCATGTTCTTTATTCTTTCATGCAGATTTGAGTTACCATGTAGTGCATCTTGATTTCAGCTGGAAGAATTCCCCTTAGCATTTGTTGTAGGCAGGTCTGCTAGCTACAATTCTCACAGTTTTGGTTTATGAGGACTATCTTATTTCTCCTTCATTTCTCAAGGGGAGTTTTGCGAGATATGGTAGTTTTTGTTGGGCTTTTTCCTTTCATGGATGTGAGTACATCATCCCACTGCCTTCTGGGCACCATAGTTTCTGGTGAGAAGTCTGCTGTTCATCTTACTGAGGTTACCCTGTACGTGATGAGCTGCTTTTCTCTTGCTGCTTTAAAGATTCTGTCTTTGGCTTTCACCAGTTTGATTATGATGTGTCTAGCTGTGAATCTCTGGTTTTATCCTGCTTGGAGTTTACTGAGCTTCTTGTATGCATAAATGCATGCTTTTCCATCAAATTTTGGGTTTTAGCCACTATTTCACTTCCCTTTCCCTTTTTTTTTTTTTTTTTTTTTTGAGACAGGGTTTCACACTATCGTCCAGTCTGCAGTGCAGTAGTGCAATCACAGCTCCCTGCAGCCATGACCTCCTGGGCTCAAGTGATCCTCCAACCTCAGCCTCCTGAGTAGCTGGGACTACAGGCACATGTCATCATGTATGGTTAATTTTTGTATTTTTTATAGAGACAGGGCTTCACCCTGTTGCCCAGGCTGGTCTCAAACTCCTGGGCTCAAGAGATCTGCCTGTTTTGGTCTCCCAAAGTTCTGGGATTACAGGCATGAGCCACTGCACCCGGCCCATTATTTCTTCAAATATTCTTCTGCCCCACCATCTCTCCTCTCCTTCTGAGATTCCTGTCATGTGTATGTTGGTACACATGATGGTATCCCACAGGTCTCTTTAGGCTCTATTTATATTTCCTAATTGCTTTTTTTTCTTTTCTGTTCTTCAAATTAGATAAGTCAATAGAACTACCTTCAAATTTCTTTCTTCTTCCTGTTCAAATCTCCTGATGGGCCCTAGAAGCAAATTTTTCATTTCGGTTACCATGCTTGTCTATCTGGTTTGGTTCATAATTTCTTTTTGTTGATATTCTCAATTGGTGAGACACTGATCTCAAACTTTCAGTTACGTTTTTGGGTTTTTTGTTTGTTTTTGTTTTTTAAGATATGGTATTCTTTAGCTCTTCAAGAATTATTTTAAATAGCTAATATAAAGTGTTTGTCTAGAAAGTCCAATGTCTGGGCTTCCTCAGGGACAATTTCTATTCATTGCTTTTTTTTCTTGTTGTTTCATATCTTACTTTTTTGTTAAACACTAGACATTTTAACTCTTATAATGTGGCAACTCTGGGAATCAGCTTCTCTCCCCTCTCCAGAATTTTTTGTTGCTGCTTATTGTTGTAGTTGTTTCAAGACTTATCAAAACTAATTCTGTAAAATCTGTATTCCTTGTTATGTGCAGTCACTGGAGTCTCTGTTCTGTTAGCTTAATGGCCAGCTAACAACTGGACAGACTGCCTTAAATGCTTGGAACCAAAAAACCTCCCCGTCTTTGCAGAAGGGCTCTGGGTAGATTTGGGATACACCTTCACTACTTAGCCAGGTAGCTTCTAACTCTGCCTTAGGCTTCACTTCCTGCTTTCACAGAGCCTCAAGATCAGCAAGAGGTAGAAGTCTTCCCTGGGCATGCATACAGTCCTTGCCAAGCATGTGGCCCTCTACATTCTTGGGAATATGTGAAGCTTTTCAAAGCTCTCATAGACATCTCATTCCCAATCCCTGCTCCTAGGCTCTTTAGTTAGTCTACTGTTTGCCCCCATTGTTATCTATTGACTCAGGAAGCAATGACTAAATTATTTGTTTGCAAATGTTTCTTGATAACTACTGTCCTCCCCGCTCTCAGAAGTAGGCCAGTTCTGAGTCAGGAGAAATAGAGACAAGGTTTTTAGGTCATTCATCCAGGCATCCACCAAAGAAGGCAAAACAAATACTTACAATGAGGTCTGTTCTGCTCCCTCTGGTACAGGAACACAGGCTGTTATTTCAGCCCCAGCTGACACATGGAACAGGGAATGGGGCTTGGGTAAGCTCACTATTCTTACTAAGATTCAGCCATTTTTTGTGAATGGGCACTCTTCGCACTTTTTTTCAAGTCTTTGGTTAATTTTTAGAGTTCTGAAAAAGTTGATTCTGACAGGTGTTGCCAGTTCTTCTGTTGCTCTTATGGAAGGGTAAAATTGTACACTTCTTTACTGTGCTGCTTTTGCTGATATCACCCCCAAATAGCAAAACTTTTTAAACCACTTGAAATGCCTCTCTCCTAGCTTCCTAATAAATCAATTTATCAAGCATTTACTTAGAATTTACAATGCCGTGTAGCTAAAAAGATAACAATAACAAACTGCTTGTCCTCAAGTAATATGATAAATTCAACAGTATCAGATTCCAAATGAAACTTAGTAATTATGACACTGGAGTGGGTTCGAGAGGTGCAATTTTAAAAGTGTTCCAGATGGTTCTGAAACCGGTAGCTTGCTTGAAGAAATATTGCCTCAGATTTTTGTCAGCCTCTACATGCTAGGACTCTATAGTGATATGCAGAATAAATGTGTTACAGAGACTAGTACGAGAAACTGAGCAATTAGGCCAAAAAGAGTTACCATTGCAGAAAACAGAATGTACTAACTGCAATATGGGAAGAAGAGGGCATAAGAGAGCCCGTCTTTTGGCTTTGTGCTCAAGCAATCTTGATCCTAGTATTAAATTTTGTCAATACTACAAAACTGCCTTGAAATTGTTCAGGTGTTATGTCCTCAGAGAAACCTCCCCTAATCCCCATCTAAACTGGCACCCCCACCTTTACCCTAAAATATTCTTTTTCCCTTTAACCTATTTAACAAGGATAATATTTTATTTTATTATTTTTTAAATTTTTTGTTTTTTTATGGAGATAGAGTCTCGCTCTGTCACCCAGGCTGGAGTGCAGTGGCATGATCTGGGCTCACTGCAACCTCCGCCACTCAGGTTCAAGCAATTATAGTACCTCAGCCTCCCCAGTAGCTGGGACTACAGGCACACGCCACCACACCTTGCTAATTTTCTTGTATTTTTAGTAGAGACGGGGTTTCACCGTGTTGGCCAGGCTGGTCTTGAACTCCTGACCTCAGGTGACCTGCCCACCTGGGCCTCCCAAAGTGCTGGGATTACAGGCATGTGCCACCACACCCAGCCAAGGATAATATTTTTAAAAATATCTCCCAACACACATTTCCTTATCAGCAAGCAGATTCCCCATTCCCAGCATCACACCTGCCATCATGCCCAAAGGAAAGTGCAGAGGAAATGGAAAGTCTACCCGGCCTAGCCTTCTGGTGTCTTCATGACAGGAGAAGAGAACAGTGAGAAGGAAGCAGCAGTGACACAAGTCTGTTCTCATCTCCTCTCTCCAGGATAGAGTTCCAAAAGGGAAAAGACATGCTAGGCAGATGGAAGAAAAAGCTAAAAAATAGGTATCTTTGATCCATTTCCCATCTGGGGTTCTGGGAGGAGACTGTTACACAAGATGCCCCTTAATGAAAATGTGGGGGCAGAATCATCAACATAGAAGGGTTAGGAGGAAGGAGGGCATGGATTTAGTTATCCAGAGTTCTCTGGCTCCCACAAGGCATAAAAGGCATCCCTAATTTTCTGTATGCCCAATGAAAGAAGAGGAAGGGAGCTGGGGATTCTGCTAGTAAAATTACTGAAGGATAGGGTTTTGCCCCAGGGGAGGCAAAGAGATTCAGTAACTGAGGGCTATTTGTCTTACTGCCCAGGTCCAGGGCTTAAAGAATATGACACCCAAACCTCAGAGTCAGCATGAGCCAAGGTGGGGCCAGTGAAGCAAGGAGAACCACTGGACCATTTGCTGACCACAGACTGCAACAGCACTTATCAGCAGGACACAGTGACCAGGTGGACAGCAATACTATCACTCCAGAGACCAAGGAGGACTCAGAGAGAGCAGCACATGACCACACAGTCACCTCATCTTTAGATACACACACCCATATGCCACCTAGGGAACAGACATGGTTCTCCTGGCATGGACACTAGCAGTAATATATGCAGTGGTGGTGGTAGTTGGGGTAAAAATAATAATAGCTAACACACATTTATAGCACTTAGATGCCAGATACTATCCTAAGCTCTTTACATATTATTAATGCATTTAAACCTTATTAACAACCCTATGAGGTAAATGCCATTACTATCACCATTTTACACATGAAGAAAATGACGCATACAAAGGTTAAGTATCTGATTCAAGGCCCCACAGTTAGTAAGCGGTAAAGCCAAGATCTGAACCCAATATGACAACATATATTTTATGGAAAAATACATGTATTAAATATATATTTTTAAATATATGAAAATGATAAACAGAATGTCAGGCACACAAAGACTTTCCTAAAGAATCTAGGTAGTATTCTATGGCTCTGAATCCAGGATAACATAAAGAAATAGGAGAACGCACATAGCCATCAGCTGCCCAAAATTTAAAAAAATTTAAAGGTGAGCATTAATCTATCAAATGATTGTTACTGACAAAACTGATATACTGGGAAATAAAGCAAACTAGTACATAATTTATAAATGTTTCATAAACACAGCAACACAGTGCTGCCCACATGTGATGAGTTCAGATAATATAAAAGGTTTCAGAAAAAAGTAAAGAGTGCTTATCTTTCAAAGGACCATATTGAAATATCTATAAATGAAAGGCTTCAAAGTAATCCAGTGAGGTACTCCAACCTGAAAGAACCAAAAAAAAAGACAATATATGTTGCACAACAATTTTCAAAACACTGGATATTAGGGGCAATGAAGAACAGTGTTTCCCGAGAAATGGGAAAAAAGTGATCCCCATAATTGCCCCAGCTTACTGCCTTGAGAAAATATCCAGAGTGTGGTATAAGAAGGGGGTCCCAGGCAGAGCCCAGCAGATTCTAAGTTGAGAAATAGAGCTGAAAGTCCTGATTGGAGTTTTCAGGCCAGAGAATCAAAGAGAGAATTCTGGAGATGTGCTAAATGGAAAGAACGAATTTACAGGGAACTGTGCCCAGAACTCACACAGAACAAGGAATAGTGCTTGCTGTTACCACCCAGAGTGGACAAACTCATAATTTATTGGATATTAGTAGAGTACTCAGCCAGGTCTTGACTCAGTAATAGGGAATAATCAGGCACAGACTAAGTATTTCTTCAGACTCACCTAACAAATCATAAAAGCAAAATCCCCAAAGATCAAACTGGTCAAGTAAGTTAATTGCATCCCAGAGCAAAGCTCAAGAATATTTGTAGAACTACAAAAATATCCAGGAAACAAAAACAAAACAAAAAATATCCAGCAACCAAAAAAGTAAAATTTACAACATCTGGCATCCAATCAAATATTATCATGCATGCAAATAAACAGGGAAACACAACTCATAATGAGAAAAATAATCAATTTTAAATAACACAGATGTTAGAATTACCAAATGCATTAAAACAGTTATTCCACAGATTATTCCACAGTTATTATGGAGTACAGTCATTCAAGTACACGTTGAGCATCCCTAATCTAAAAGTCTGAAATGCTCCAAAATACGCAATTTTGTGACATTCACGTTGACTCCACAAGTGGAAAATTCCACACATACTTAACACAGATTTTGTTTCATTAACAAAATTATTCAAAATTTTGTATAAAATCACCTTGAGGCTATGTGCGTAAGATGTAATATGAAACATAAATGAATTTCATATTTAGACTTGAGTCCCATTCTCAAGATATCTAATCATATATATGCAAATATTTAAAAATCCAAAAAAATCCAAAATTTGAAACACTTCTAGTCCAAGAATTTTGGATAAGAGATACTTAAGCTGTATTGACAGCAGTGCTAAAAAGAAATAAACTATAAAGACATGAGAAGACATGGAGTAAAGTACATATTACTAAGTGAAAGAGCCCAATCTGAAAAGGATACATACTGTATGATTCCAACTCTATGACATTCTGGAAAAGGCAAAACTATGGCTAGAGTAAAAAATCAGTGGTTGCCAAGGGGCTGAAAAAGGCAAGGATAAATAGGGGGAACACGGAGGATTTTTAGGACAGTGAAAATATTCTATATGATACTAAAACGGTAGATATATGGTAGTGTACATTTGTCAAAACCCATAGAATGTACAATGCCAAGAGTGAACACTAATGTAAACCATGGACTTTGGGTTATAATAATGTGTCAATATAAATTCATCGATTGTAATAAATATACCAGTAGGATACTGATATTGGGGTAGGCTGTGCATGTGTGTGGATAAGTCATATATGGGAACTCTCTACACTTTCTGTTCAATTTTGCCATGAATCCAGAACTGCTATAAAAAACAAAGCCTATTTTTGAAAATAAAATTGAAAAAAATCAGTGAACTGTGGAAACATTTCAAACAGTCTCATATATGTGTAATTGGAGTCCTGAAGGAAAGGAGAAAGAAGAAAAGAGAAAAAAAATTTTGGAAAAAAAAAAGTACACAATTTTCCAAATTTTATATAAACTATAAAACTCACTGATCCAAACAGCTCAACACATTCCAAGCAAAAATTACTGACTTCAGGAATGCAAGGTTCTACAGATCACTACAGATTCTATGGATTGAAAATGATAATAAGGATTATGAACAACTTTATGCCTATAAATTCAACAACTTAGAGGAAATGAACAAATTCCTTGAAAGACACAAACTACCAAAGCTCACTTAAGAAACAATTTAAGTAGCCCTACATTGTCTAAAGAAACTAAAATTATAATTATTTACAAGAAGAGCATTTACCAAGCTAAACAAAAAAAGGAATCCACACCTACTCACAAAATACAGTAATAAAAACAAAATACACAAAAGATAAAGAGCTTAAAGTGGTCAGAGAAATGACATATAACAAAGGCCTGACAATTACTGACAGCAGATTTTTCAACAGCAACCACTGCAACTAGTGGATGGTGGAATAATATCTTCAAAACACTAAGAGAAAATTATTGCCAACCCAGAATTAAATAAACCAAAATAACCTGCTAAGAAACTAAGACTTTTTCAAAAAACAAAACAAAAAACCCTGAGAAATACAAAGATCCTTAGAATAAAATTAGAACCATAAGTCCATACTATGCACAAATGTGAGCAGCAAAAACTCTGGGCAAAAGCCCTCATTTCAGGCAAAAATAATTGGGAAAGACCACAGTGGTCTAAGGAGCATAAGAATCATTCTCATTATTTTTAACACTTTCTCTGAGCTCTTCACCCTAAGGGTGGCACCAGCCATACAGAAACGCATCGCAGGCAGCTAAAGCTCTGAAAGAAATCCAAATGCCTGACTAGAATAACAATGAAAGGAGCCTCTGTGAGCCAGAGAGTATGTGGGGAATCCAGGAAAAGACCAGCCAGAGAAAGGGTTTCCCTTAACTTTGCACATGAACCAGCACAACTTCTAGCTCACACATAAGAGAGATTCAGGGAAGCACGGCAAAAGCTCTGAGAATAAATTAAAATATAAACTGTTGCCAAAGCTCCAAACTAACTAATAAATGGTCTGTGGATAGGAAAGACCCAAAGTAGCATAGCACAGTCTTTGAACTGATACTGGAAATACTATTCACAGGTGAGAAAAATTGTGGTTTAGAACCTAACCAGCCTGACAGCCTACGAAAACAAAAATAAAATCAGCATTCTCCCAAGGATTTTAACAGGACTTAGAAACACAAAATATAACTCCAAAATTACTCAAATGAGAGCATCAGGAAAATGTGATCCAAAATTGAGGGAAAAGACAATCAAAAGTAATTTGTAAGGGAAGCATAACTATATAAAAAAAAACAGACATAGAGTTTAAGAAAAGGGAAAATTACAGGTCAGTGTCACTCATGAAATAGATATAAAAATCCTAAGCCAAAAATTAGCATATCAAAGCCAAAAACAAAGCTCAGATGATAAATCATGACCACGTTGGGTTTTTTCCAGAAATTCAAAGTTAAATAAATATTAGAAAATCTATTAATGTAGCTTACTATATTTGTAGCTTATGATTAAAGAAAGTCAGATGACTCCTTCAATTTGACAAAATACAACCTTTGTGGTGGGCTACTTGGAAAATGGTTCCCAGTAATTCTGTCATACAAAGGTCTCTTTAAAGAAATTAAGGGTGTGCCTAATAGGTCCTCGCGACTGAACAACAGGGGCTCTAGGAAGCTTAAGAACATTGTCCCTCAGCCATCTGAGAAAGATCACAAAGAAGGGTGAATCTTAGATTTGTGGGTGTGACTATTACCCAATGGAATGAACATCAATGAGTTTCACAAAAGACTTAACAAAGTTTTTGAGAAAATTATATCAGCAGCAACACTGCCAGGTTGGACCAACAAAACCCAGAAATAGTACAACATGAAAAGAGGCCACTAGACTCCCAAAATTCTACTGGCAGGAAGCAGACTAATAAAAAACTACACAGCTGCTAACACATGCTACCTTTCATGAAAAAGGAAGAATAACTCAGAGGTGGAATCAAGAGCCAGGAGGGCAGGAATTATTCCTAGGCCGTGAGACCAGTCAAGGAACTTCTAATATCCTGGCTGGATTTCAGAATTGATATGGACCAGTAACACTTCTGTGCCTCCTATTTTCCCTCCTTTAAACAAGAATGTCTATTATCCCATGCCTGTTCCACCCTTGTATACTGGATATAGGGAAGGGAGGATAACTTGTATCTTTAATGTCACATTTCTACAGATTGAATGGAACTGTACACAAGGAACTGTATTTTAAAAACTTTGGCCAGGTGCAGTGGCTTACACCTGTACTCCTAGCACTTTGGGAGGCTGAGCCCAGGAGTTTGAAACCAGCATGGGCAACATAGCGAAACCCTATCTCCACTAAAAATCAAAAAATTAGCTAGGTGTGGTGGCACACAACTGTAATCCCAGCTACTCAGGAGGCTGGGGCAGGAGGATCACTTGAACTCATGAGGTTGAGGCTGCAGTGAGCCATGACTGCGCCACTGCACTCCAGCCTAGGCAACAGAGTGAGATGCTGTCTCAAGAAAAAAAAGAAAGAAAGGAACTTCACCCATAAACCTCACTCACAACTGGACCTGATTTA
Source organism: Nomascus leucogenys (assembly GCF_006542625.1). Lineage (NCBI taxonomy): Eukaryota > Metazoa > Chordata > Mammalia > Primates > Hylobatidae > Nomascus > Nomascus leucogenys. The sequence continues at coordinate 46,827,420 of NC_044397.1, forward strand.
GATGACAAGATTCTGGACTTTGAGCTGATGCTGTAACGGAATGAGACTTTTGGAGACCTGGAGGAAGGGGCAAATTAAGAGGGGCATATGCAAGAGACATGAGTCATTGGGGGCCAGAAGGCAGGCTGGAAAGCTGCTTCTAAAATAGCACCTGATGGTTCCCAACTCCTGATATTCCTACCTTTGTGTAATCCCATCTACTTGATTTTAGCTGGGCCTAGGAATTTGATTCTAATGAATATGGCAAAAGTGATAGGATGTCACTTCTGAGAGAAGGTTGCAAAAGATGTGACTTCCATCTTCTTTACTTTCTCTGGCTCTTCTTGCTTGCCAGCTGCCATGTTAAGTAGCCATATACAGAAACATACACAGCAAGGAACTAAGGCCCTCCACCTAAGACAGATAAGGAACTGAATCTTGCCAAATACCACATGAACTAGGAAATCATTCCTTCCTCAGTCGAGCCCTGATGCAGCCTTGTGAGGGACTCTGAGGCAGAAGATCCAGCTATGCTGTGTCCATATTCCTGACACACAGAAACTTTTATATGTTTGTTGTTTTCAGCCACTAAATTCTGGGGTAACTTACTACACAGCAATAGAAAACAAATACAATATCTATTAACTTTGAAAACTCTTAGTGAACTAGAAATAGAAGAGAAATTCTTTTTTTTTTTTTTTTTTTTTTGAGACAGAGTCTTGCTCTGTCGCCCAGGCTGGAGTGCAGTGGCGCAATCTCGGCTCACTGCAAGCTCCGCCTCCCAGGTTCACGCTATTCTCCTGCCTCAGCCTCTCCGACTAGCTGGGACTACAGGCGCCCGCCACCACGCCCGGCTAATTTTTTTGTATTTTTAGTAGAGACGGGGTTTCACCGTGGCCTCGATCTCCTGACCTCGTGATCCGCCCGCCTCGGCCTCCCAAAGTGCTGGGATTACAAGCGTGAGCCACCACGCCCGGCCGAGAAATTCTTTAACTTGATAAAAGGTATCAACAAAGAGAAAACTAACAGCATATACCAATAATGTACATTAAAATAAATACAACAAAATTCATTAAACATATTCCCTTTAGAGTGAACTCTGTTCTGGGAAAAAAAAATAAATCATTTTCCTCCATTTCCTAAACAAAGGATATTTAGGAGTAACTAAACAGTTGGTATAAGCACAGTCTTCTTTAAAGAAAAATATTATTAATGAATACAGAAGGAAATTTTAAATTAGACTACCACCATTTGGCCAGACTTAACAAAATAGTAGGTCTGGGCAATGATTCATCAATGATCACTAAAACCATTAGGTAGAAGACTAAAAAAAATTGTACTGCTTCATGGATCACATTCTTGCTTAAATCTAGTTGGTTTTTTTTTTAAAGCAGAAGAGAATTTGACAGTACTAAAAGTACAATGACCACTAAGTACAGTTTGATGCCAGAGCCTTGATTTGTGCTAAGGCATCCACAATTTTCAGCTCTTTTGCACTATCAGCACAAATGTCAACAGAATGAAAATTCAAATAACATCTTAGTACCATTGTGAAAATAGTTTTAACCTTGGAGATCTCCTGGGAGGGTCTGAAGGATTTTTTTGGGTATTCTGAAACCATAATTTGGGAACCTCTACTTTAGTGACATACAGAGAAGTATTTACAGATGGAATGATGTGATATCTTGTATTTGTTTTAAAATAACAATTCAGCAGAAGTTGGGGGAAGGAAAGGAGTTAATAATACTGGCCTACAATGGTTAACTGTTGGTATTGGGAATTCTGTTTACCAATTTATTTTTGTGTTTGGAATTCTGCATAATAATAAAATATTGTTTAAGGCATTCCCTTTAAAATATAGTTTCTCAACCTTGGCACAGCTGACATTTGGGGCCAGATAAATTCCTTGTTGTAGTAGCTGTCCTATAATTGCAGGATGTTTAGCAACACCCTGGCCTCTTTCTATTTGAGGCCAGCAGTATCACCTCCACTTCCCCAACTGTGACAACCAAAAAGTCTCCAGACATTGCCAAATGTCCCCTGGGGAACAAACTGTCCCCACTTAAAAACAACTTTTTTTTTTTTTTTTTGAGACATTGTCTCACTCTGTCACCCAGGCTGGAGTGCAGTGGCATGATCTCCGCTCACTGCAAGCTCCGCCTCCTGGGTTCACTCCATTCTCCTGCCTCAGCCTCCCAAGTAGCTGGGACTACAGGTGCCCGCCACCATGCCCAGCTAATTTTTTGTATTTTTAGTAGAGACAGGGTTTCACTGACCTCTATCAGGATGGTCTCAATCTCCTGACCTCGTGATCCACCCGCCTCGGCCTCCCAAAGTGCTGGGATTACAGGCGTGAGCCACCACGCCTGGCAACAACAACTGTTTTAAACCAAGGTTGCTTATTACTATTAGAAGTCCTAGCCTAGGCAAAACCACAAAACATTAGGAAAGCTGCAGATATAGATACACAAAAGTCATTTACAGTTGTACACACCAGCAACTAACAGAACATTTAAAAACAATACACATATCTGGCTGGGCATTGTGGCTTGTGCCTATAATCCCAACGCTTTGGGAGGCTGAGGCGAGTGGATCACCTGAGGCCAGGAGTTTAAGACCAGCCTGGAAAACATGGCAAAACGCTGTCTCTACTAAAAATACAAAAATTAGCCAGGCTTGGTGGCTCACACTTGTAATCCCAGTGACTCGGGAGGCTGAGGCAGGAGAATCTCTTGAATCTGGGAGGCGGAAGTTGCAGTGAGCTGAGATCGCACCACTGCACTCCACCCTGGGCAACACAGTGAGACTCCATCCCAAAAGAATAAATAAATAACTTAAATAAATAAAAACAATATACATATTTACATTACCAGTGAAAAGAAGGTACTGAATAAACTTACCAAATAAAGTACAATACTTTTATGAAGAACATTATAAAATACAGTACCATCAAAAGATACTGTAAAAGACCTAAATAAAAGGAGAGGCCCACTGTATTATGGATGGAATGGCTTAATATTGTAAGAATGGCAATCCTCCCCCAAATTACCTACAGGTTCAATGTAAATTTAGTCTGATTTTTCATGAAATCAGGCAAGTTGATTTTAAAATATATATGGAGGACCAAAGGGTTTAAAAACAGCCTAGACATTCCTAGAGAAGAACTAAGCAGGGAGGTTACCCTATTAGATTCTAAGCCATTTTCTTTCTTTTTTTTTTTTTTTTTGAAACGGAGTCTCACTCTGTCACCCAGGCTGGAGTGCAGTGGTACAGTCTTGGCTCACTGCAACTTCTGCCTCCATTCCCTGGGACTACAGGCGCCCACCACCACACCCAGCTAATTTTTGTATTTTTTGGTAATGATGGGGTTTCACCGTGTTGGCCAGGCTGGGGTATAACTCCTTACCTCAAGTGATCCGCCCACCTCAGCCTCCCAAAGTGCTGGGATTACAGGCATAAGCCACCGCGCCTGGCTAACTCAAAGACATTTTCTAAAACTGCAGTAATTAAAATAGAGTGGTATATGGCATTAGGATAGACTAAGTGAAGAAGGATTTCTTGGCTGGGCTTAGTGGCTCATGCCTGTAATCCCAGCATTTTGGGAGGTCAAGGTGGGTGGATCACAAGGTCAGGAGAGAGAGACCATCCTGGATAACAAGGTGAAACCCCGTCTCTACTAAAAATACAAAAAATTAGCCGGGCATGGTGGCACACGCCTGTAGTCCCAGCTACTCGGGAGAAGTGAGGCATGAGAATCACTTGAACCCGGGAGGTGGAGGTTGCAGTGAGCTGAGATCGTGCCACTGCACTCCAGCGTGGGCGACAGAGTGAGACTCTGTCAAAAAAAAAAAAAAAGAAAGAGATCTCACTAACAGAATAATGCATACATGGAAACCTGATGTTTAATCTATCTGGTACTGCATGCCATTAGGACAATCCCCTGGGTTTCTGGACTCCCCACAAATGCCAAAATCCACAGATGCCCAAATCTCTCATATAAAATGGCACAGTATTTGCATATAACCTACATACATCTTCCCTTATACTTTAAATCATTTCTAGATTACTTATAATACCTAATACGATGCCTACACATCACTTCATTCACGTAGATTCAATGTAGTATTCAGCACACGGCAAGCTCAAGTTGTAATTTGGGAACTCTATGGAATTTTTCCCCCTGAATGTTTTTGACCTGAGGTTAGTTGAATCTATGGATGTGGAACCCATGGATCCAAAGTACTGACTGTATTGCCATAGATGGTTCTGGGAAACTGGTCATCTTTATAGAAAAAAAATGAAAATGAATCTGCATCTCACACAAGAAAATAAATTCCATATTGATTAATAAATTCCAGATTAACACGAAAAGAAATTTGTTTTAAGTTTTAGAAAAAACATGGGAAGCTATTTTTATGACCTCAGAGTAAGGAAGAATTTTTTTACAAAAAATTCTAAAGAAAAAGATTGGTAAATACAAGTTTAAAACTTAAATTCATCAAAAGATTTTTCTTAATTCTGTTAAAGTGAGGGCATTGACAAAAAAGATATTAAAAAGGAAGTTAAAAGATAAGCTATTGGCCGGGCACGGTGGCTCACGCCTGTAATCCCAGCACTTCGGGAGGCCGAGGCGGGCGGATCACAAGGTCAGGAGATCGAGACCATCCTGGCCAACATGGTGAAACCCCGTCTCTACTAAAAATACAAAAAATTAGCCAGGCGTGGTGGCGGGCGCCTGTAGTCCCTGCTACTCGGGAGACTGAGGCGGGAGAATGGTGTGAATCCAGGAGGCAGAGCTTGCAGTGGGCAGAGATCGCGCCACTGCACTCCAGCCAGGGCGACAGAGTGAGACTCCGTCTCAAAAAAAAAAAAAAAAAAAAAAAGGCTGGGCGTGGTGGCTCAAGCCTGTAATCCCAGCACTTTGGGAGGCCGAGGCGGGTGGATCACGAGGTCAGGAGATAGAGACCATCCTCATTAACACAGTGAAACCCCGTCTCTGCTAAAAAATACAAAAAAATAGCTGGGTGTGGTGGCAGGCGCCAGTAGTCCCAGCTACTTGGGAGGCTGAGGCAGGAGAATGGCGTGAACCTGGGAGGCGGAGCTTGCAGTGAGCCAAGATCATGCCACTGCACTCTAGCCTGGGCGACAGAGCAAGACTCCATCTCAAAAAACAAAAAAAAACAAGTGGAATATGCATACTGCTCATAATCCCGCTATTCTAATCCAAAGTATATATCTTAGAGAAACTCTTGAAGGAAACACCTTCAAAAATGTCCTTAGCTCCAAACTAAAAACAATACAAATGTTCATCAATAGTAAAAATGTATAAATAATCTATATTATACCAGAGAATAGTATTTTGGCAATTAAAACTGATGATATAGCTATATACCACAACACAGGTAAATCTCAAAAGAAAATGTTAGGCCAGAGAAAAAAAAAAAGAAGCTGACCGAAGAAAATACAGACCATGATCCCATTTATATAAAGTTTACCAACAGGCAAACTAAACAAAGAAACAAAGGAAAAAGGGAAAACATGACAATGAAATATCAAAGGTCACCTCCAAGTAGTTTCAGAGATTACTGTTATTGTAATGCCAACATTCCCAACCTGCCATGTTAGTTTCCTACTAGAGCTATTCAAATCGGGTGCTTACTTTGCTTCATTGAGACAAACATTTCGTGACTTTAAGACTACCTTTGCCCTAAACAAGCTTACAGGAGCATGTGTAAGAACATTAACAAAAGCCTATGGTGCACTTGCTACTATCCTAGGTGTTTCACACTCATTATTTTAGGGTGGGGAGAGGGAGGGGAACAGGGCATAAGCATTTGAAAATAAAAATAACATACTAGTAAGTACCATTTTGAACACTTTCTATGTGCCAGGTGCTATTCTAAAGGCTTTGTAGTAATTTAATTCTCACAACTCTATGAAGTAAATACTACTTACCATCATCTGCAATCGGTATTATTATCATCCTTATTATAATAATAATAAAGACAACAGGTAACATTTTCAACCTCTCATTATATACCAGGCACTTGGCTAAGGGCTTTATAGTCATTCTAACTAAATCCTCACGACAACCCTGTGGATAGTTATTATTATCATCCTTAATGGATACTATTTCAGTAAGCCTTTATCCACAGTTTCAGGTAGTTCTCTGCAGTCAACTGTGGTCTGAAAACATTAAATGGAAAACTCCAGAAATAAACAACTCATAAGTTTTAAATTGCATGTCATTCTCAGTAGCGTGATGAAATCTAACATTGTCTCACTCTGTCTAGACTGGGATGTCAATCATCCCTTTGTTCAACACATCCATGCAACGTACACTCACTACCCACCATTAGTCACTTAGTAGCACTCTCTGTTATCAGATGGACTGTAGCAGTATCGCAGTGCTTAGGTTCAAGTAACTCTTGTTTAACTTAATCATGGCCATAAAGCTCAAAAGTAGTAATACTAGCATATTGTTATAATTGTTCTACTTTATAATTAGTTACTGCTGTTAATCTTACTGTGCTTGATTTATAAATTAACCACAGGTATATATGCACAGGAGAAAACATAGCATATATAGGGCTCGGTACCATCAGTGGGGTTTCGGGCATCCACTGGGGTCTTGGAACATATTATCCGCAGATAAGGGGGATCTAACATATTATCATTCCCATTTCCAGGATAAGAAAACTAAAGGAAAGATGAGATAACCAAGACTAGACAAAACCAAATAACTCACTCAAGGTCACATAATCAATAAAGGACAGTGCTAGGATTTGAACCTATGACTGTCTGGCTCTAAAACCTGTGCTTAGCCACTGTCACACTGTTTTAGTTTGTCTTCATAAATGCTGTAAGTATATACAACAAGAGCTAAGAGTATAGATGAAGACAAAGACCTGAGTCCACAGCCTGGCTCTACCATGTTCCAACTGGGGGATGGAGGACAAGCTCCTCAACCTCTGGGAGCCTCAAGTCCTTCATCTGTATAATTGAGATGTTTAAGGCACCTATGGGTGAGTGTGAAAAGGTAAATATAAAAACTAAATGAGATAAGGCATGCAGAGAGCTCAGCATACTGCCTGGCACATAACAAATGTTCAGTAGATGTTGGATGATATCATTACCATCATCGCCATCTTCCCTGTTTTGTTTTTGTTTTTTTTGTTTTTTTTTTTTTTTTGAGAGGTAGTCTTGCTCTGTCGCCCAGGCTGGAGTGCAGTGGCGCAATCTCGGCTCACTGCAAGCTCCGCCTCCCGGGTTCACACCATTCTCCTGCCTCAGCCTCTCTGAGTAGCTGGGACTACAGGCGCCCGCCACCACGCCCGGCTAATTTTTTTGTATTTTTAGTAGAGACGGGGTTTCACCATGGTCTTGATCTCCTGACCTCGTGATCCGCCCACCTCGGCCTCCCAAAGTGCTGGGTTTACAAGTGTGAGCCACCGCGCCCGGCCTTCCCTGTTTTGTAGATAAGAAAATGGAGACACGGAGAGAGATAGTATTTGATGCAATGTTACAAAACCAGTTAGTGTCAATGAAAGACTTTAAACAAAGTCTAGCCAGCTTCAAAGTATCAACCCTTTTCCATTCGCCAAGTGTCTCATGAAAGCATAGGAAGTGCATCCCAGACAGAGGGGGGCCTTGGAGAGATCTTCCTTAGGGAAAGGAAACCTGAACTAAATCTTGAAATACAACCATGAGTTGGTCAGATGAAGAAATGAAGTGAGAGAAACGTGTTGCAGGCACAGGAAACAACACATTCAAAGGAACTGATTAAATGGTGTGGCAATAATTGTAGCTACAATTATTTCAGTGTGGCTGGAGCCCAGGCTGTAGGGGCAAGAAAGTCTGAGTCCACAAATGAAGCAAACAAAACATAGCATGATTTTTAGCAGTGGTTCTCAAAGTGAAATCAGGCCAGGAACATTAGCATCACTGGGGAACCTATTATAAGTGCAAGTTCTTGGGCCTATCCCAGATCTCCTGAATCAGAAACTTTAGGTCTTTTAAAGGTTCTCCATGTGATTGTGATGAATGGTTGATGTTTGAAAACATGATTTTCAGCAATGAGGAAATGTAACGATGTTTTCAAAAACAATGAAATAATTCTTCATTAGACAGGTAATTCAGAAGAGGACCAAGGAGGAACCATGAATTCATGTATAATATCTGGATGGGTACCAACCATAATTCCCTGATGTGCTTGGCTCTTCTTTGACAGTAGTTATCAATGTAATAGGTTACTCTACTTAAAGATCCAATTTGCCCTACACTTCATCTTGGCAAAATACTCTGAACTAGGCTTACATTTTAAATCTTAAAAAAAAGAAAAAAAAAGAATTTTTTTTTAAAAAAACAGGAATCTTCTAAGTTTTATACCTCATTATGGACTGAATGTTTGTGTCCCCCCAAATTCATGTTAAAACCTAATCACCAATGTGACTGTATTAGGAGATGGGAACTTGGGAAGTGTCCTTATTAGGTGTCCCCTTACAAAAGAGGCCAGGGAGAGATTCTTCACCCCCTTTACCATGTGAGGACACAAGGTGCCATCTATGAACCAGAAAGCAGGCCCTTACCAGATGCTGAATCAGTCGGTGCCTGATCTTGGACTTCCCAGCCTCCAAAACTGTGAGAAATCAACTTCTGTGTTTGTAAGAATCCAGTTTGTGGTATTTTGTTACAGCAGCCCAAATGGACTAAGACATACCCTAAAATGCCTATTAAAACTAAATGTTTTGGGCTGGGCATGGTGGCTCACGCCTGTAATCCCAGCACTTTGGGAGGCTGAGGCAGGTGGATCATGAGGTCAGGAGATCAAGGCCATCCTGGCTAACATCGTGAAACCCCATCTCTACTAAAAATACAAAAAAAAAAAAAAAAAAAATTAGCTGGGTGTGGTGGCGCGCACCTGCAATCCCAGCTACTCAGGAAGCTGAGGTGGAAGAGTCACTTGAGGCAGAAGTTGCAGTGAGCCGAGATCACGCCATTGCACTCCAGCCCAGGAGACAGTGAGAGACTCTGTCTCAAAAAAAAAAAAAAAAATGGCTCAAGCCTGTAATCCCAGCACTTTGGGAGGCCGAGGCAGGCAGATCACAAGGTCAGGAGATTGAGACCATCCTGGCTAACACAGTGAAACCCCGTCTCTACTAAAAATACAAAAAATTAGCCGGGCGTGGTGGCGGGCGCCTGTAATCCCAGCTACTCGGGAGGCTGAGGCAGGAGAATGGCGTGAACCCGGGAGGCGGAGCTTGCAGTGAGCCGAGATTGCGCCAGTGCACTCCAGCCTGGGGGACAGAGAAAGACTCCGTCTCAAAAAAAAAAAAAAAAACCAAAAAAAACCAACTAAACGTCTTTATAAACCAATATAATCCCAATTAAAAATGTGTATCAGTTTTGTAAATTTTACACATTACAATCAATGTTTCTCTTTTAAAAACAAAATTGAAGTTTTGCAATTCCATGAGCTTCACTTCAGTTTTCTTTGTTAAATCCAACCAAAATTAAATGCTGCCTAAAGGAGGGCCACTTCACTTCCAAGTACATCATATACCAAGGTTCCGAACAAGATTTCATTTGAAAAAAAGGGTGCTCCACTAATAAGAGAAGTCTGAAGGCAACTGGCTTAAAATTCATTATCTTTAGCTTAAAATATAAGGCCCTCCAAAGCCTGGTCCGCATCATTTCTCTCAAACCTTGTTTCACTCTACTTCCTGCCTGGAAATGAACTCTCTAGCAAAAAAACACCACATTGTTAATCATCTTTGTTAATTATTTCCTGATTTGGTTTTGTTTTACTTATTTTTCAAAAATATATTTTTCAAAAATATATTTTTCAAAAATATATTTTTCAAAAATATATTTTTCAAAAATATATTTTTCAAAAATATATTTTTCAAAAATATATTTTTCAAAAATATATTTTTCAAAAATATATTTTTCAAAAATATATTCATCTATGGGAAACAAACACCATGTTCTAGGCCCAGGTGGGACTAAGCTTAGTTGACTTCCATTACATGGTCAGGAGGGTAGGGTCCGTAGGTCAGGCATAACAGGGCGTAGTTGTTCCTTAGGTCCTTTTAATGCCCTGGGTTGGGCCAGGAGTCAAGCCACAAGGAGTCCTCCATCCCACCTCTTCCCTTTGAATTCTGTAAACCACAGTTAGGCACAGGCTTCTCCCAGGAGTAACATTTCTTGGGTGGCTCATTGGCTAAGGAAAAGGAAAGACATTCTGGACAGTCAAGGAAGAACTACAGTGCCTTAACCATGGGTCACCCAGGGAGCACAATATTCCCTAAGTCAAAACTAAATGCACTTCCCTTTATCTGTTGATCATCTTGGATGGCTGCCACAACAAATAATTATCTGGCTAAAATGTCATACCAAGCTTGAGGAAACCCTTCTTTAGGGCTCAGTTTCATGCCACATTGCCCACAATGACCTCTCTGAACACCTCAGACTGGGTTAGGTACCTCTCCTTGGTATTCCATAGTTCTTTGTTGTTGTTGTTGTTGTTCAGAGTTTCGCTCTATCACCCAGGCTGGAGTGCAGTGGCATGATCTCGGCTCACTGGAACCTCCACCTCCCAGGTTCAAGCAATTCTCCTGCCTCAGCCTCCCGAGTAGCTGGGTTTACAGGCACGGGCCACCACACCTGGCTAATTTTTGTATTTTTAGTAGAGATGGGGTTTTACCATGTTGGTCAGGCTGGCCTTGAACTCCCGACCTCAGGTGATCTGCCCACCCCAGCCTCCCAAAGTTCTGGGATTACAGGTGTGAGCCACTGTGCCTGGCCTCTTTTTGTTTGTTTTTAATTATTCACCAATGAAGAAGCAGTGGTGACCATAGTTCTTAACCCTGCATTGTATATGAATCTAAGTCTTCTATTAGATCATATGTTCCTTTAAGGCAAAGACCTTTTATCTCAAGGAGCTAACACAGTGCCTGGCACATAGTAGGTGCTCAATAATGTAGCAGAGACTACTATCTGCCTATCCCAATATCCAATTGATTTCTCTTAATAAAAGAAACCCCAATTATGGCCAGTGAAGAGCAAGAAGTATTACCCGGAAGCTTCTAAGAAATATCCTCAAAAAATACTAAACGCCATTTGTTTTACACACATCCACTCCTGCTGTGCTGCTTAGAATGTAGATGAAATGACTGGCACTCCAACTTGGATCCTGGGGATGATGGAGACAAAAGCTGGAAGCAGCCTAGATGCCAGATGACTGCAGAGCTGACAAAGCAGCCCTGGTCTGCCTTCTACATAATAGTCATTATTTGGAAATCTTTGTTATTTTGGATCTCTATTATTTGTAGAGAAATCTAATCAAACTAATAAATAATCTGATATCCAACTTCTAATTTTTGCTACCAATTGCTATATTCTCCAAGAAAAGTACAAATGTTGCCTTATTAATTCATGTTCTGGTTCTGCTTCTTCTCAATCTTTCACTGACACACTTTGAAATGCAATGTTTCATCAGCTCTCTGATTTCCTTTCACAGCCCATTTTACTCTGTCACTTATATCCCTTGTTTATTCAATTCCTCCTCTCCAGCTAAGATGTCTCAGTCACTTCTCTCTTCAATATAACTTGTAAAAGGAGGCTGGGCATGGCAGCTCACAGCGGTAATCCCAGCACTTTGGGAGGCTATGGCAGGAAGACTGCTTGAGGCCAGGAGTTCGAATCCAGCCTGGGTAACATAGTGAGACCCTGTCTCCACCAAAAAAAAAAAAAAAAAAAAAAAAAAAAAATTAGCCAGGCATGATGGCATGCACCTGTAGTCCCAGCTACTAACAGGAAGCTAAGGTGGGAAGATCGTTTGAACCCAGGAGTTCAAGGCTGCAGTGAGCCACAATCTTGCCACTATACTCCAGCCTGGGTGATGGAGCAAGACCTTGTCTCCAGAAAAAAAAAAAACAAAAAAGACACAACCCCAATAGCCCAATAGCATCCTTAAGGCAGTGCCTTCACAAAGGAGAAGTTTTCACAAATAAACAGACTTGTTCTCTGATAGCATCATGAAAACAAAAACAAAAACAAAAAAAAAAACACCACATGTAGTATTTATAAAATTCTTCTGGGATATTTCAGACTGAGCTAGTAGAGCTCAGGTGATCCTAATTTGCCTGCTGTTAATTTTCCATGCTATTAATGCTCATAATCTTTGTGAATATAGTCTGTCATTCTCTTCACTTACTCAAAATATTCTTGTTATCCTCAAATTTCAGAAGAATTTCAAGTGGCTATTGAGTTATCTTTCTGTTAATCCCATAAGATATAAGAATTTTAAGTTTCCAAACTGACAAAGATTCTTTGGGTGACCAAACTTCAGTCAGGCTCCTGAACCTTCTCCTAGGACCATCTGTGCACTTCTTTATAAAAAATCCAGTTTTAGCAAAGAACCCTGCTAAGGCAGTTTAGCAAGAACCTCCTACCCTTGATATCTAATCACTCTCAGGATCTGATCGGGTTTCTCATCATCCACCAACCCCCAGGTGATATCTGATCACCCTGGCCTGTCTTCAGCGAGAATCCTATCAGGTAAATTTAGCCAGAATGCCCCTGACCCCTGATGTTTCCTCGTAGTAATTTTCCATCCACTGATCCTCACCTTGCTCCCTGGCCACAAATTCCCACTTGCCCATGCTTATTCAGAGTTAAGTCCAATCTCTATTCCCCACTGCAAGACCTGACTGCAGTGGTCCCTGTACCTCCTGCAGTGGTGCTAAATAAACACTGACTCATGCCTTAGCAAGTATCACTGAATAATTTTTTCTTTAACAAAACTAAATTTCACTTTGGATATTAAAAAGAAAGTGTTATAAATTTAATAAATTACTAATTATACTTCCTCAAAAATGTCTCCATTTCCAAAAACCTTTTTGCATTATTTTCACTCATTTATTCAGTCTTTCTTTGCTTTTGATCTGATTTAGAGGTTTTTTTTGTCTGCTTTACTTATTAGAAGCTGTAGGGTGTCAGTTTTCATGTTCTTATTTGTTCTCTTGTACTTATCACTACTATTATCTTTTTCATTCTAATTTATTTGTGTTTAATAGTTGCTATATTCTCTTTCTGCCCTAAGTGTAGATAAGAACTCGTCTCTGAATTGTAGTTGTGATTCCTGTACTTGTTGTCTAAGCGTCACTGTTACATTAATCTGCTTTTCTGGTTTTGCTCTTTTGACCTAGCAAACTTGATTTTTATTTGTTCCAGGTAATTTCATGGTATCATAATGAGTTTAACAACAGAAGTAACTGTACGCTCTTGTAACTTCCCAAAAGCTCCCTGATGGAGACAACTAAAATTCCACAAAAAATTCCACAAACCATGAGAATAGGGCAACGTAAATAGCCTCAAACTTTACTTCTACTTTCTTTTCATGATACTTGAGCAGGAGCCTCTGACTTTTCTGTAACTGGAACTGCCCAGAGACGCAAGAGATGCCACCCTGACTGTAAATAACTGGAAATTTCTAAGCAAAGTAAAGGTTAACTCTCATAGTTAACAAGATAAGAGGCAGAACTGTGAAGGTCTCCTGATATCTCTATTTTCAACAACTTCTACAAGTGTCCCTAGGCCATCTGGTGACATCTTCAAACCTTCAAGGCTGCCTAAATATTTAAGTATTGTAATACTAAGTAACACTAAACTAAGTATTAAAATATTTATTTTAAACAATTTTTGGCCAGGTGCGGTGGCTCACGCCTGTAATCCCAGCACTTTGGGAGGCCGAGGCGGGCGGATCACGAGGTCAGGAGATCGAGACCATCCTGGCTAACACGGCGAAACCCTGTCTCTATTAAAAATAAAAATTAAAAAATTAGCTGGGCGTGGTGGGGGGCACCTATAGTCCCAGCTACTGGGGAGGCTGAGGCAGGAGAATGGCATGAACCTGGGAGGCGGAGCTTGCAGTGAGCCAGGATCGTGCCACTGCACTCCAGCCTGGGCGACAGAGTGAGACTCTGTCTCAAAAAAAACAAACAAACAAAAAAAATTTTCCCAGAATAAAAATGTTTAAATAAAAAGAAAAGCACACAGGATGACTGACTCTGGGCAATAAATTCTTTATTATAATGAACATGGGATATTTACAACTTGGCACTATGTAATAATTTTGTGTGTTTCTGCCTTATTCCCCAATAAGCAGTTTTTGAGAGTAGGGATTCAATCTTAAAAAAAGAAGTATGGCTGGCCAAGCATAGTGGATCACACCTGTAACCCCAGTACTCTGGGAGGCTGAGGTACACGGATTGCCTGAACTCAGGAGTTTGAGACCAGTCTGGCCAACATGAGGCTCTACCAAAAATACAAAAAAAAAAAAAAATTAGCTAGGCATGGTGATGCGTGCCTGTAATCCCAGCTACTCGGGAGGCTGGGATGGGAGGATCACTTGAGCCTCAGAGATGGAGGTTGCAGTGAGCAGAGATCATGCCACTGCACTCCAGCCTGGATGACACAGAGAGACTCCATCTCAAAAAAAAAAAAAACAGAAGGAAATATGGTCTAGTTTAGACTCACCTCAACCAAAGCAGCTCTTGTTTTATATTGGAATTCTGGGTAAGATTTTCTTTCAAAAAGGGGTTCAAATATTATTTTGCTTTTAAGTTTTAAAAAACAATTGTAGCCTACCAGAAAAGACTAAAATACCAAGTGTTGGTAAAGATGTGAGGCAACTAGAACATGTTCATCTACAGTACAGCCATACATGAATGATAGAGACACTTTGGAAAACTGTTGGAAAGTATCTATTAAACACACACACACACACACACACACACACACACACACACACACCCCTTGTCATCCAGCAATTCTATTCATTGGTATATACCTAAAAGAAATGAATGCTATATCCACCAAAAGTAATGTACAAGAACGTTCTTAGCAACTTTTATCCAAAATAGCCCCAAACTAGAAAGACCCCAAATGCAAAAATCTTGGAATAAGCATTGGTAGGTTCTACTCATGATTGTGACATGTTAATTTTTGACAAAACATAGAGCCTTACAGGGCCTCCATTCCACATACTGAAATGCTAAGTAAGGTCTCTTTACTTTCTAAAATTCATTAATTCATAATATAATTTCTATGAATTTTCTTGGCCTTTTTGTTTACCTTAAACATAGCAAGTATATACACAAAATGTTCTCTTCCTGATTAGCACCAAAATTTAACTTAAGCATATCTCTTTAATCCCTACTGAAGAGGCTGGTGGTCTAATGGCCTCCTTTTATATTAGCAGATGTAGGTGGCATCAGTGCCGGGCCAACATACAAGCACAAAGACTGAAATACCTAATACAGGTGATTAAAAATCAATTATAGTCTATTATCTGGAAATAATAATAAACTGCAATCAGAGTAGCCAGAGCTGAAATTTTCTTTGAATCAATAAAAACAACCTAGAGCCACTACAATGATGGTATGTCATAACTTATAATCAATAATTGAAAGCTTGGTATAGGCAGGCAGCTGTTCCTTTGAGATTATCTACATAAGAAATCTATTTACTATACAAGTTCTATACAGGAAAAAAAAAATTAAGGAGATACTCCTTGGTGAAAGTAAGAAGGGCACACAAGGAAAGTATACTGCTTTTTCTTTTTTACAGGTGTTATATATTACTTTGATAAATGAAAAAAAATAAAATTTAGTTATAGACAACTCTTTTTCATGAAGAGATGCTACCTGAATTTAATAGTAGTTTCCATTTTTATATCTTCATTCCAGGTATATAAGTCATCAAGACAGGTTAGAGGGTATACTAGTTGTCACTTCATAAGAAAAGAAGCAAAATGCTAAAAATCATCATTTGAGAAGTTTTGAATCCGAGGAACTTCTTGTATGGATTAGGCTTCCAAATTTTGGACATTCTCTAGCCTTTTGTAAAAAATAAGAGAGGTTATATCTCAAATTCTGGCCTTGCCATCTAAATCTGAACAAATTGTTTTAATCTTACTGTGACTCAGTCTTCTTGTCCATAAAATGAAGAGATTAGGTTAGACGAAGCTTTTTTCTCTACCACTAAAAATTTCAAAATGCTTATAATTCACTATGTGCTCATTAACATGATATATGCACTTCCTGATTTTAACCTTAATCCACACAAAAGCCAACTATCCTCATTAACAACAATATCTAGAAATTAGAAATCAGAAGCCACTGAAACTGAATGATGGACATTAAGGTCTGAGACCTTGAAGAAGGCTTTTAACCGCCTGTAAGGTGGGTTTGTATCCATCAAACAAATAAAGAGGGCCACAATATATAAATGAAAAAATGAAGTATAAATAAGTGAACATCTGTAAAAACTAGTGGAGAATTAATAAAAAAAGAAACCTCGTCAATGAAGCTGTATCTGTTCCAGAAAAGGTCTTCAGTTTCTATATATACACACAGGTACATACACAGATATATACATAAAACACATACATACATATGTATAGATCATTATTAGCTAAATATAGAGTCAAAATAAAAAACGTATCTTCTACTCACTTTGACAGAGACACTCCCCCAGCTTTCCCAATCATCTCTTCATGGTGCAATACTGAGTGGTTCCATGGAATCTGGAGGAACTTTAAGAGTGTTCTCATCCACCGTTCAGGATGTAAGACAAGTTGTTCATAGTGAACCAGCATGCACTTTTTATAACCAACCTCCATACACTGGTTGTACATGGTCTCTATAGCACGATTCCACTTGGTCAAACAGTCCCTATAGCTGTTCAGGTCAAATCCAGCTATAGTAACTTTTCGAGAAATCATCGAATGTACTGATGCCCGGCCATCTCGGACCATCAGGAGAAATTTGGCATTGGGGAATAACCTAGCAAGGTAACTTAAAGATTTCAGGGCAAAAGGATCTTTATTACATAAATAAGGGGCTGGCTCCCCATGCTTAACGATAATTTCTAGTAAGAAGGCTTGCATGGCAGAATCCAGCACTTCATCAGTAACACCAGCCTCATCCAGGCGGATCTTCTCTTTACTTGACCGTGACCACATCTGCTTCAGGGCCAGGATTCGGGGAATGACCCTGGTTTCCTCTCCACAACGAATGTCAGGATGTGCGTCCAGCATGGCCCTCATGAGTGTGGTTCCACTCCGAGGCACACCTCCAATAAATATTAAAGGCATATCTTTGTGATAGGCAAAGGTTTTGTTGGCTTTGAGATCCAGGCCAGTTCTCACAGTGGTCCTTGTGCTCTCCAATTTGACTGGCTGGCTACGTTCCTCTATCCGGTGATGGCATTCCATGGCATGCTGGCCCAAGTAAAACACAGTCACAGAACTAATCACCAGACATGCCAATAGTAAGTTCTGCTTCAGCTTTCCAACCATCTTGATGTGGTTATCTTGTTATTAAACAGATATTTTGCTCAAAGTGATTTTCGGAAAATGTTCAGGCCATGGAGAGTCTACTTCAGAAAGATAACCAACATCTAGCAGAGAAAGGAAAAGGTTATTTATCATTACATTGGGATTGCTTACAAATCGGTCACCAGTTATCACCACTGTATTTTAGGTAGAAAGAATCTGAAACAGTCTTGGATTCTTTGATAATCTTTTTTTGTTTGTGTGTTTGTTTTTTTTGGTTTTTTTTTTTTTAGACAGAGTCTCGCTCTGTCACCCAGGCTGGAGTGCAGTGGCAGGATCTCAGCTCACTGCAAGCTCCGCCTCCCGGGTTCACGCCATTCTCCTGCCTCAGCCTCTCCGAGTAGCTGGGACTACAGGCGCCCGCCACCACGCCCGGCTAATTTTTTGTATTTTTAGTAGAGACAGGGTTTCACCGTGGTCTCAATCTCCTGACCTCATGATCCGCCCGCCTCGGCCTCCCAAAGTGCTGGGATTACAAGCGTGAGCCACCGTGCCTGGCCTCTTTGATACTCTTAAAACAAATTTGAGGCCAGGCACGGTGGCTCACGCCTGTAATCCCAGGACTTTGGGAGGCCGAGGCGGGCGGATCATGAGGTCAGGAGATCGAGACCATCCTGGCTAACAGGGTGAAACCCCGTCTCTACTAAAAAAAAAAAAAAAAAAAAAAAAAATACAAAAAAAAATTAGCTGGTCGTGGTGGCAGGTGCCTGTAGTCCTAGCTACTCGGGAGGCTGAGGCAGGAGAATGGCGTGAATCCGGGAGGCAGAGCTTGCAGTGAGCCGAGATCGTGCCACTGCACTCCAGCCTAGGCAACAAAGCAAGACTCTGTCTCATAAAAAAAAAAAAAAAAAAAAAGTAAAATTTGTTTTACTCAGTATATACAGTATATACAAATTTGAGTAAAAATAAATCAATGTTTATAATCAGAAACAGCTTTTGTTAATGCAGTAATTTTGAAGCTATGTACCTGGTAAAGAATGGAAAATAAATAAAACTATTTATATCAGTGAGTCAACCAAATATTTAATAAGCCCAAGAACGTCTGGAGTCCAACCCAAGGCTGATCTCTGCTATTCAGACTTATTTCATCTCCAAGCCGTCATTATCTCCACATTCTAACAATGAGAAATTACAGAAGAAATATGAAACAATTTCCAAATCTTTAACAGAGATTCAGTTTATTATACCACGATTTATTTAGGTACTACAGGCCGGATACTCAGGCTCGACTGAGGACCAACTTTGAAAAGGAAAACAGTATAGTAACCTCTGCTCTTGGAAAACAAAGTCTTTTGACAGACAGATATGTAAACAACAACAATAAAATGTGATGAGTGCCTCTGTGGAAATACGCAAAGGGACAATGGGAGCATAATGAAAAGGAGCATGTAATTGACCTGAGGAAGCTGTAAAAGTTTTACAGAAAGTAGGAAGGAAGGACCAGGTGCAGCAGCTTACGCCTGTAATCACAGCTCTTTGGGAGACCGAGATGGGAGGATCATTTGAGCTCAGGAGTTTGAGACCAGCCCAGGCAACATACTGAGACCCTGTCTCTTTAAAAAAGAAAAGAGAGAGGGAGGGAGGGATATTCTAAACCAAAGGAACTTGTGTGCAAAAGCACAATGGCAAGACAGAACACAGCATAATTAGGTGACAGGAAGAAGTTTAGGAGAGCTAGTGTATAGGCTGCAAAGAAAATTGTATGTATAAGGATCTGTGATCTAATCCTCAGAAGGACAGGTAAGATCTGGACACAGCAAGCACTCTATGCTGCAGGTACACTATGACCAAAGACATAGATGTGCAAAAGCAAAAGCATGTATATGAAACAGCTGGAGCTGCTTGTTCAGCTAGAGCAAGGGTATACAGTGGGAAACAGACAGCAACCAGACTACATCTACACCAAAATAATTTACCCTGAATCCTCAGAAGGCAAGTGTGACAGTTAATTTTATGTGTCAACTTGGCTAGACTTTGGTGCCCAGTTTTTGGTCAAAAACCAATCTAGATATGGCTGTGAAGGTATATTTTAGATGTGATTAACATTTAAATCAACAGATTTCTAGTAAAGTGGATTACCCTCCATAATATAGGAAGGCCTCATCTAACAGGTAAAGGCTTTAAGAGCAAAGACTGAGGTTTCCTGGAAAAGAACTACAACATAGAAACCCTGCCTGTGTGTCCAGCCTGCTACCCAGCAGAATCTGGAGTTAAGACTGTGGCAGGCCAGGTCTCATTAACGCAGGCCTCCATAACAACTGTTTCAGTACTGAGTGGTTAAGTTACATATTAAAAGCTAAAAAAAAAAAAAAAAAAGTCAGTGCTGTTATACAAAGGCTGGAATGTAACAAAAGCGCACCAAGAGTTTTGCCTAGGCCTTTCCTGGGCCTTAAAGCCTGACAAAATAACGAAGGAATTCTTAACAGGAACCATTTAGGATTAAACAAGTTTTACTAGGGGTCTGAAGAAACTCCCCAGGCCTCCACAAACAAGTTTACTGGAGGTCTGAAGGAACTCCTCAAATCTCCGTGATTTAGCAGGACACAAGCAAGATAAGGGTAATCACCCCAGAACCTAGACCCATTTAGATTAAGTAAACTTACTGAGGCTCCAGAAGAAGGGCTTCAGGACTCAGACTTTAGTTACAGATTAAAAGAAATTAATCACTTACATCTTTAGATGAATGCACACTTACATGCAGACATATAGGTTAGAAGGTACATAAGCTCAGAAAAACTTTGTAATTTTAAGTTGGTCTGGTGATAATTTCCAGGCCTCCCTGTAACAGTTACAGAAATAAAAACTCTCTTCCTCCCCAGTTCATCTGCATCTCGTTATTGGGCCACAAGAAATAGCAACCCGACCCTCAGTTTGGTCCGGCAACAAGACTGCAACATCAACTCATCTCTGCCCAACTGCCCTATGAATTTCAGACTTGAAAGCCCCACAATCGCGTAAGTGAATTCCTTAAAATCAGTCGCTTTCTCTCCCTACCCTCGGCCCCTCCCCATATACAGAGTGGGCATGCGTGTTATCCACCACTCTAAATTCAGTGAGATCCCTTCCGACCCACTAGCAAAGCAGCCAGTCCTAATGGTTTGCCTTGCCCTGACTACTGGTTGTTTTTCTGTAAAACCCTAACACAGGGGTTTGGTTTTGTTTTTCTGGAGAACCCTAAGGATACAGTAAATATACCTGGGGAAATGACTAACTACACTAAAAAATACATTCTGAGAGGGAAGACTTCCAGCTACAGCCTAGTGAGAAGGTAGTTAATTCCTCTCCCCAAAAACCAATGATAAAGCTGGGTGAAATGGGCAAAACAACCCTTTCAGTGCTCTGGAAATCCACCAGAAGAATACAACAACCTGAGAAGCATTTATGCTTGAAAAACTGCTAAAAGGTGTGTAAGAACAATGAGAGTCTGTGTAAGGTTACTCCCACCTCATCTACCCATTCAGTAGGTACAGAGGTTCTGCAAGGCAGAGCAGGGCAAGGCAAACCATTAGGACTGACAGCTTTGCTGCTAGAGTTGAAGGGAGTTCACTGAGTTTGGAGTGGGGAAGAACACACAGGACCACCTGCACTGTCAGAGTAAGTGATGGAGCAGGTGGGAAGTGAGTGAGAGGGTGAACAGCTCTAGAAGGCAGAGGTTGCAGTCCGGGTGGGGCACATTTGTTGGCCAACCCAGAAGTGGCATGCAGGTACAGAGGAGACATGAAAGGACTGGGTGGAAAGTAAAAGACGGCAGATCCGAAAACGGCCTAAACTTTGTATGTGCTCCCTACCCACAGAGATCTACTGGCAGAGGACGAACGCCTTACTGGCTCAAGATGTCTGAGGCAACCACTGTCCAAGCACTGGGTGACCACTGATCACTAAGCTATGCAGACAGGAAGGCAACTCCTAGAAAGCCATGCTTAAAAATGAAAACAATTATAAAGTGTGTGCATGCTTTTTTTAAAAAAAAAAGCTGTATTGAAGTGTAATTTATATATAGTATGTGAACTTCCAAAATCTGAGACAGGTATCAGTTAATTTTTTTTTTTTTTTTTTTTTTGAGACGGAGTCTCGCTCTTTCACCCACGCCGGACTGCAGTGGCGCACTCTCGGCTCACCGCAAGCTCCGCCTCCCAGGTTCACGCCATTCTCCTGCCTCAGCCTCTCCGAGTAGCTGGGACTACAGGCACCCGCCACCACGCCCGGCTAATTTTTTGTATTTTTAGTAGAGACGGGGTTTCACCGTGGTCTCGATCTCCTGACCTCGTGATCCGCCCGCCTCGGCCTCCCAAAGTGCTGGGATTACAAGCGTGAGCCACCACGCCCGGCCTAGATATCAGTTAATTTAGAAAGTTTATTTTGCCAAGGTTGGGGAACACGCCTGTGAAACAGCCTCAGGAAGTCCTGATGACATGTGCCCAAGGTGGTTGAGATACAGCTTGGTTTTATACATTTTAGGGAGACATGAGACATCAATCAATATATGTAAGAAGTACATTGGTTCCGTTTGGAAAGGTGGGACAGCTCGAAGCAGAGGCAGTATATATACTTTACACTATATATACTTCATTAAAGTTGTTTAGATATAAACAATCCTAAAAGTGTGTGTGTATATACATATATATATGAGAGCAACATCAGCATACATTTAAATGACAAAGCAAATTTATAGAGATAGCAGAGTGAAAAAGCAGGGATTTAAGTGCAAGCTTACATGAAGGAACTTTTTGCAGTGACTGAACTGTTCTAAAACTGAACTGTTGTCATAGTTGTACAACCCTATAAAATCTACTAAAAAATTATTGAATTACACCCTCATACTTGTGAAAGGAAAATAAACCTTGGGGCCCCAAATCACTAAGCTAAAGGGAAAAGTCAAGCTGGGAACTGATATGGCAAACCTGCCTCCCATTCTATTCAAAGTCATCCCTCTGCTCACTAGTATTCATTCTATTCAAATTCTGCTCATTCTGTTGAAAGTCATCCCTCTGCTCACTGTCAAAGTATTTTTCTAGTAATGAATTCCTTTTTTTAAAAAAAAGCTGTATTGAAGTGTAATTTATATATATAGTATGTGAACCTCCAAAATCTGAGACAGGTATCAGTCTCAGTCAGACAGATAGATGCATATATGATTGCCTCCTTTGGAAAGGCTAATCAGAAACTCAAAAGAATGCAACTGTGCGTCTCTCACCTATCAGTGACCTGGAAGCCCCTTCCCCGCTTCAAGTCTTCCTGCCTTTGCTTCGAGCTGTCCCACCTTTCCAAACAGAACCAACGTACTTCTTACATATATTGATTGATGTCTCATGTCTCCCTAAAATGTATAAAACCAAGTTGTATCTCAACCACCTTGGGCACATGTCATCAGGACTTCCTGAGGCTGTTTCACAGGCGTGTTCCCCAACCTTAGCAAAATAAACTTTCTAAATTAACTGATACCTGTCTCAGATTTTGGAAGTTCACATACTATATATATAAATTACACTTCAATACAGCTTTTTTTAAAAAAAGGAATTCATTACTAGAGAAATACTTTGACAGTCTCAGTAGAATACAACAACTAAGAACTGGTTCTTATTTATTCATGTTTATAATCTTTTAATCATTCATTCAATGTATGTTTGAGCACATAGTTTTGTGCCAGGCACTATATAAAGCTTCAACAAAGAATCACAAAGACTAGGTTGAGATTAAAATATCAGCTTAATAAGAAAAAACTGCAAAGAAAAAAGTATTAAGATAATTGGTGGCAATATAGCATTAAAATGTCTATGCAGGAGAATGGCGTGAACCTGGGAAGCGGAGCTTGCAGTGAGCCGAGTTCACGCCATTGCACTCCAGTCTGGGCGACAGAGCAAGACTCTGTCTTAAAAAAAAAAAAGTCTATGCAGAACATTGTATCCATTATGTTAAAAGACACACCTGGCCGGGCGTGTTGGCTCACGTCTGTAATCCCAGCACTTTGGGAGGCCGAGGCGGGCGGATCACGAGGTCAGGCGATCGAGACCATCCTGGCTAACACAGTGAAACCCCGTCTCTACTAAAAATACAAAAAAAAATTAGCCGGGCGAGGTGGCGGGCGCCTGTAGTCCCAGCTACTCGGGAGGCTGAGGCAGGAGAATGGCGTGAACCCCGGGGGGGCGGAGCCTGCAGTGAGCCTAAATAGCGCCATTGCACTCCAGCCTGGGCGACAGCGAGACTCCGTCTCAAAAAAAAAAAAAAAAAGACACACTTAAGATGATATCCTAATATTCAATTCAAAAGGAGCCAGGTAGAAAGAAAAGGAAACAACGGCAAGAAAAGAGAATAATGTAGAAAACAGAGAAGAGTCAATCCTATTAAACAATAACATTTTGGTTAAAGAAAGTAAAACCATATTACAGATTCAAAGAAAGAAAGCTTCCGGCTGGGCGCGGAGGCTCACACCTGTAATCCTAGCACTTTGGGAGGCCAAGGTGGGCAGATCATGTGGTCAGGAGATCGAGCCCATCCTTGCAAAGGTGAAACCCCATCTCTATTAAATATACAAAAAATTAGCCAGGCGTGTTGGCGGGCACCTGTAGTCCCAGCTACTCGGGAGGCTGAGGCAGGAGAATGGCGTGAACCCGGAAGGTGGAGCTTCCAGTGAGCTGAGATCCTGCCACTGCACTCTGACCTGGGGACAGAGCGACACTCCACCTCCAAAAACAAACAAAAACAAACAAACAAACAAACAAAAACTTCCCTGAATGTAAACAGACACTATAGATGTAAGGGTCTATACATCTATAGAGCAAAACAAATGATAACAGACCCAATCTGGACACATCTTGGCAATTCCAAGCACGAAAAATTCTGCAGGCTTCCAAACAGAAAAAACGAAAAACCCAAAGGACCAATAACAAGCTGACATTTGATGGCACTACAACATTAAATGCTTGTCCTGTGGTTTCCGTGTGTGTGTATGTGTGTGTGTGTGTGTGTGTGTATGTGTGTGTGTGTGTGTGTGTAGCCATGCTTTTCTTTATTTTTCAAGCTTGCTCTAAAGAACTTGTATGTTGCTTTTCTAACTGGGAAAAGATAAAGCAATATTTTAAAAATAAAAAGAACAGTCTTTCTTTTAAAATGGCATTTAGGCTAAGACCTGAAGAATGAGTAGGAATTAGTGAAGAGAAGAGCATTCCAAGAAAAAGTACGTAGATATGCAAAAGCCATGTAACAGGAAGGCGTTTTAACGCATTCAAGAAGCAGGAAGTAGGCCAGGCATGGTGGCTCACGCTTGTGATCCCAGAACTTTGGGAGGCCAAGGCGGGTGGATCACCTGAGGTCAAGAGTTTGAGACCAGCCTGACCAAAACGGTGAAACCCTGTCTCTACTAAAAATACAAAAATTAGCCGGCCGTGGTGGCACATGCCTGTAATCCCAGCTACTCAGGAGGCTGAGGCAGGAGAATTGTTTGAATCTGGAAGACGGAGGTTGCAGTGAGCCAAGATCACGCCACTGCACTCCATCCTGGGTGAGAGACAAACATTCTTGTCTCAGAAAAAAAAAAAAGAAGCAGGAAGTAGGCCAATGAAGGTGCAAGGCAGTGACCAAGAGGGAAAGTGGGGGAAAGGTCAAACTGGGCAGAGGTCAGATCATAAATCTTGTGGGTCAAGTTAAAGATATGAATTTTATGATAGACGTAGTCAGGTATCACTGATTTGAATATTTCAAGCATGGAGTTACTTTCTCCAATTTATGTTTATAAAATCTCGTTCTAGCCAAAACAATCTTAAAAAAGAACAAAGTTGGAGGACCCCCACTTCCCAATTTCAAAACTAAATGCTACAATCGTAAGACAATGTAGTACTGGCATAAAAATGGACACATAGATGAATAGAACAGAATTATCCGGAAATACAATGTTTATGGGAAACTGATTTTTGACAAGGGTGCCAAGACAATTCAGTGAGGAAATAAGAGTCTTCTCAGCAAATGGTGCTCAGGCAACTGGACATCCACATGCAAAAGAATGAAGTTGGATACCTACCATATGCCGTTCTCAAAAATCAATTCAAAATGAATCAGATCTAAATGTATGAGCTAAAATCATAAAACTCTTAGAACAAAACAAAGGTGTAAATCTTCATGGCCTTGGGTTAAGTAGTGGTTTCCTAGACACAACACCAAAAGTACAAACATCACCACCAAAAATGGATAAACTGGACTCCATCCAAATTAAAAATTTTTGTGCTTCAAAGGACACCACCAAGAAAGTGAAAGACAAACCAAAAAATGGGAGAAAATATCTGCAAATTATATGCCTGAGAAGGGATTTGTGTCCAGAACACATAAAGAACTATTACAATTCAACAATAAAAAGATAAATAACAATTTTAAAATGGGCAAAGAATCAGAATACATATTTCCCCAAAGAATATATGCAAATGGTCAATAAGCACAAGAAAAGATGCTTCACATCATCAGTCTAGGAAAATACAAATCAAAATCACAATGAGATACCACTTGACACCCACTAGATGACAACATGGGCAGTAACAAATGTTGATAAAATGTGGTTAAATTAGAACCCTCATACAGTGCTGAAGGGATTGTAAAATGGTGCAACCACTTCAGAAAACACATTGACAGTTTTCCTCAAAAGGCTAAACACAGAGTTACTGCTGATGTGGGGGATGAGCCCAGGAGTGTGAAACAAGCCTAGGCAACACAGTATGAGACCTCATCTCTACAAAAAATAATTTAAAAATTACCCAGGCATGGGCTGGGCGCAGTGGCTTACGCCTGTAATCCCAGCACTTTGGGAGGCCGAGGCGGGTGGATCACAAGGTCAGGAGATCGAGACCATCCTGGCTAACATGGTGAAACTCCATCTCTACTAAAAATACAAAAAATTAGCCAGGCGTGGCGGTGGGTGCCTGTAGTCCCAGCTACTCGGGAGGCTGAGGCAGGAGAATGGCGTGAATCTGGGAAGCGGAGCTAGCAGTGAGTTGAGATCATGCCACTGCACTCCAGCCTGGGTGACAGAGCAAGACTCTGTTAAAAAAAAAAAAAAAAGAAGCCAGTCTCAAAATTATTCCTTTCATAAAACATCCTCAAAAAGACAAAACTATAGATCAGTGGATGCCAGGGGACTGTGTGACTATAAAGAGATATAACTGGGATGATGGAACTATTCTGTATTGTAACTGTTACATGACTCAGTATATGTATCAGAAGTCACAGAACTGTGCATAAAAGATTCTATTTTATTATGTAGTAATTTCAAAAACTTTTTTTTAATCACAAGAGATTTGAGGGGAAACATGGGGGAAGGAGGAAGACAGATGGCAGGAGAGGACCAAGAACAGGAGTTTGTGATCCTCAATTTTCCAATTAATGTTTGTGATTGAACAGATAATAGATTCGGTGTGATAGAAATACATGAAGCAGGCCGGGCGCAGTGGCTCACGCTTGTAATCCCAGCACTTTGGGAGGCCGAGGCAGGCGGATCACGAGGTCAGGAGATCGAGACCACGGTGAAACCCCGTCTCTACTAAAAATACAAAAAATTAGCCGGGCGTGGTGGCGGGCGCCTGTAGTCCCAGCTACTCGGAGAGGCTGAGGCAGGAGAATGGTGTGAACCCGGGAGGCGGAGCTTGCAGTGAGCCGAGATGGCGCCACTGCACTCCAGCCTGGGCGACAGAGCAAGGCTCCGTCTCAAAAAAAAAAAAAAAAAAAAGAAATACATGAAGCAAATAATTTATAGCAGAGAAATGATCCTAGAAAAAGTCTTGTATTTTCCATCTTATGAACACTTAAATAAAAATTGATTTAAAATCTGAACAAAGCAAACCAAACTCACTCAGTGAACCAAAGAGAAGTGTTCTTATGGATCAAATAAGTTTATGGATCCAATATGGTTGATTTCATTTCAACCATTTATACAGACAGTTATACAGGAATGATTCTTCTAGTATATGCCATTTATTTAGGGGGTTACATATATGATACATGAGGGAAGATAAATAACTACTCTGAAATGGCAAAGCTTTTTGATAAAATTTTGTACTATTTTAAATTACACTTAACTTGCCAACTTCTGATACATGTCAGAATGCAACAGGTAATAAATAATTCAACTTCTTTCAAAAATTACCTTAGTTAATTTGCTGAAAGAGAGCAAGAAAATAAAATTTCCTTAGCAACAATTTGATTGTAGGAAAACATGGTAACTACCTTTGAAAGTAGAGATACAAAATATTCACCAATCAAAAGTTAACATGAAAGCTTTCTACATTACTAAAGCAGCAACCAGTAGTTTCTGATACCCTCTAATGATTTCCCATTAAAATACTCCCAGTATTGAAAACTAATTTTGAAAAACAAAAAAGAAACCTCAAATTCCCAGCAAAATACATACAAAAACTAAACCTGGAAATAAACTTGTAATGCATTTCCTTGTCCAAAAACATACTTGTAGATCATTTTAATGGCTGCATAGTACTCTACTGAAAGGATTTACCAGCATTTATTTGGCTGATTCTCCATTATTATTTGCATGTTTTTAGATCTTCATTACTGTGATATATTACTGTGATAACTATTCTTGTATTTACAAACATCTTTACACATGATTGTTTTCTTAAACTAAATTTTAGAAGAGGAATTGTTAGGTAAGGGAGGGTGAAGTGTGCTTGATTTTAAAGGATTTAATAAATATTTGATTCATCTCTTTCTCATACCCAACATCCAAATCCAACAACAAAAAAAATTCTGTTGGCTCTACTTTCAAAATACAGTCAGAATCAGACTACTTCTCAACACGTCCACTACCACTGCCAGCATCCTGCACCAGGATTACTGACAGGTATCCTTACTTCTACTGCTGCCCATTAGAGTCTATTCTCAACTCAGCATCCAGAGGGGTCCTTGTTTTTATAAAACAAAAGGACTGGGGAAGCTGAGGTGGGAGGATTGCTGATATCCAGGAGGTCGATGCCGCAGTGAGCCATGATCACACCACTGCCCTCCAGTCTGGGCAACAGAGCCACACCCCAGCTCTAAAAACTAACTTAATTAATTAATTAATTAAACAAAAAGATTGTGCCATTCCTCTGCTCAAAGCCTGGTATTTTTTTTCCAAATGGTCACTTAAAGGCTTATTTTGGGCTGGGTGCAGTGGCTCACCCCTGTAATCCCAGCACTTTGGGAGGCCGAGGCGGGTGGATCACAAGGTCAGGAGTTCAAGACCAGCCTGGCCAAGATGGTGAAACTAAATGTACAAAATTAGCCAAGTGTGGTGGTGGGCGCCTGTAATCCCAGCTACTCAGGAGGCTGAGGCAGAAAATTGCTTGAACCCAGGAGGCGGAGGTTGCAGTGAGTTGAGACTACACCACTGCACTCTAGCTTGGGTGACAGAGTGAGACTCCATCTCAAAAAAAAAAGGCTTATTTTAAGGCATCCAACACCAAACTGTTAAATTTCTCTGCCTGTTTTTCCACTGCTTCTGTCAGGAAATCCCTATAGGCATCCAAAAAGTAGCACTAATTGATGATAATAGCTTATCATCCCAAAACAGTAGTTTGTTGTTCGAAGTAATTGAGAAGGCACCCCTCACCTTCAGAGGTTTCATAAGGACTCAAATGAAGGCAACTCCCTCTTTACTAAGGGATAATTTAGGGCAAAGAATACCTTGCCATATATTCAAGCATACTTGTTAGGTGTCAACTGACACAAATTTGAGTGATTTTCTTCAAGTTTTAATTTCTGCTGTATTTTAAATTAAACATTAAAAGGCATTAGCTAAATGCATATTAATTAATAGGGGGACAGTATGTTCCATAGCCCTTCAAGATATCTGAACACAAGTAAATGATCAAAGGCCTTGTAGGGGATACCAAAAAGGGAAAACAAAGGGATTTTGGCTTCTCCAAAAACATTCTCATTATTTTTCATTAAGCTTGTGAAGCCTAATTTTCTCTCTTTGGATGTTTCTTAACTTGCAGAATCAGTCCTAAGAGGGGTCTTTAGATCATCTACGTATAATGCTCTCATTTTAAAGCTGTACAAACTGAGGCCCAAGTAGCACATTCTGCTCGTGACTTCTCTAAATCTTACCTGTTCTTCAAAGGTCACTATTCGTCGAATCATATATATTTTACTTAGTCCAAAAGA
Source organism: Nomascus leucogenys (assembly GCF_006542625.1). NCBI lineage: Eukaryota > Metazoa > Chordata > Mammalia > Primates > Hylobatidae > Nomascus > Nomascus leucogenys. The sequence continues at coordinate 46,856,941 of NC_044397.1, forward strand.
TGTTGAATGCCTGAAGCCCAGAGATTTGCCTATGTCCCGTCCTCTACCAAAGCATACTTAGCAGAGCACGAGCTCACAGTGTATACTGAGCCTACAAAAAACAGGTACCTGGCGGGGCACAGTGGCTCACACCTGTAATCCCAGCACTTTGGGAGGCTGAGGCGGGTGGATCACGAGGTCAGGAGATCGAGACCATCCTGGCTAACACGGTGAGACCCCGTCTCTACTAAAAAATACAAAAAATTAGCCAGGCATGGTGGCGGGTGCCTGTAGTCCCAGCTACTCGGGAGGCTAAGACAGGAGAATGGCGTGAACCTGGGAGGCGGAGCTCGCAGTGAGCCAAGATCACACCACTGCACTCCTACCTGGGCAACAGAGCAAGACTCCTTCTCAAAAAACCAAAAAACAACAAAAAAAAAACAGGTACCTAAGCAAACTGGGAAGTACCTTTTTCTAGATGAGACTATAGTGTTTGAGGCTCCACTCACACCTTCATACTAATTCTTCTCAAATTCTAAAAAAGGTAGACCTTCGATTTAAGAAGTACAGTAAAATCTGGCCTGATCGTTACCCTTATATACTAAAACACTGTGTGCATGTGTGTTTACACATATGTGTGTGCGTGCATGCACACACACAAACATGGCCTCTATCCGTTACTTTATTTCTTTTTATTTATTTATTGAGACTGAGTCTCTCTCTGTCACCCAGGCTGGAGTGTGATGGCACAATCTTGGCTCACTGCAACCTCCGCTTTCTGGGTTCAAGTGATTCTCCTGCCTCAGCCTCCCCAGTAGCTGGGATTACAGGCATGTGCTGCCACGCCCAGCTGATTTTTATATTTTTAGTAGAGATTAGGTTTCACCATGTTGCCCAGGCTGGCCTTGAACTCCTGATCTCAGGTGATCCACCCGCCTCAGCCTCCCAAAGCGCTGGGATTACAGGCGCGAGCCACTGTGCCCGGTCCTCTTTCCATTACTTTTAAACTCCACTTTGCTGTATTTTCTGACAAACAGATCAATATTTTCTCAACTAGGACATTTACAGAGCTAAGGTTGATCTAAAAAGAATACCAGAATGGGCCGGGCACAGTGGTTCATGCCTGTAATCCCAGCAGTTTGGGAGGCCAAAGCGGGCGGATCAAATGAGGTCAGGAGTTCAAGACCAGCCTGGCCAACATGGCGAAACCCCATCTCTACTAAAAATACAAAATTAGCCAGGCGTGGTGGCGCGTGCCTGTAATCCCAGCTACTCAGGAGGCTGAGGCTTGAGAATCGCTTGAACCCAGGAGGTGGAGGTTGCGGTGAGCCAAGATCATGCCATTGCATTCTGGCGCCTGGGCAACAAGAGTGAAACTCTGTTTCAAAAAAAAAAAAAGAAGAATACCAGAATGTTCAGGCTCAGTTTTATCTCCAGGGGAAAGAAAAAGCACTGAAACACTGCAATAAACGTATCTGAGGAATCACTATTAATAGAACTGCTCTTTCCCAGCAGGCCAAATGAAATAGACTCCTAGAAATAATGCCTTAGAGAAGAGAGTGCTGACATTACATTTCTATACTTACATATTTGCAAATTTTATAAAGTAAGATTGTTAACCAAAAACAGAATCAGTCAACAAAAGTAGAGATACACAGGTCAGTAGCCAGCAAGGCCATGCCCAACACCCAGTGCACACACAGGCCCAGGTACACACACTCAAGAGCACATTCACCACACCCTGCTGTTATAATCAGGAACATGGCTATATTCTAGGTCCACAGAGATGCTGGGGACACGTCCTAGCAAAAGATAAATTACAGGAATGTAACAACGCCCCTAAAAACTGTCTTTCCTTTGTTAATCACTAGTTCCTTGCCTGTCATGCCTATTCATGATGCCAACCAACGTGGCAAACAGTAACAGCCAATACCACTGTGCCTGCTGACTAAAGTCCAGTCTGTATCTGGTTTCTCCATTTACTTCTAGCCTGTTAGCAAAAGGAAAAATAATTTTATCACATGCTTGAACTTGCCAATGAATAAATGCACAGAGACTGATTTTGAATGACAGCTTTGCCATGCAGTAGAAACTTCAAATCTGACCTAAATGAAACCATTGTTGCAAGATCCATTCTTATGTCAGTTCATGGTCAGAGCACCAACATGGGAACACCTTTTCCTAGCTGCACATTAGGGGCTGGCACCAGACTCACTAACGAGTAGCAAATGGCAAGAAGAATATGGTATACACAGCTGACAATCTTTGAAAGTCAGCTGACACTCACTACTTAAAGGAGCAGTGAACTTCAAAAAAACCCATACCAAGAACTGGACCTAATGCCTAGAACACAAATGGAGACAGGAGCACAGGTTAAACTAAAGCATAACATCTGTAAAGGTTCAAGTTAAATGAAATGATGTCTCGGCTTTGCTTCAGAAATATCTGAGAGCAGGAATGTGTGGAGGGTATATATGAAATTAGACTGCTATGAGCTCATTGTTGAAGCTGGGTGACGGGTACTTGAGGGCTCAATATAGCTGTCTCTATTTTGGATATGTTTGAAATTTTTCATAATAAAGAGTTAAAATGAAATAAAACAAAATAAAAAATTGAAGTTACCAAGTTCCAAACTTCTCAGACCTATAAATCAGGAAGTCATTGTTGGCTAAACTATTTATCTTCTAGATTCGTCAAGCTCATGTTTATAATCTGTTTAGACCACGCATGAGGAGGAACAAAGAAAGCAAATTTCTTCAAATTGTATATTCTTATTCGGTAACTCAAGTTTATGCCATTTTTCTACCAACCTTGTAACTTTTTTTTTTTTTTTTTTGAGACAGGGCCTTACTCTGTCACCCAGGCTGGAGTGCAATGGCACATAGCTCACTGCAGCCTCCAACTCCTGGGCTCAAGTGATCCTCCCACCTCAGCCTCCTAAGTAGCTGGGACTGCAAGGGCATGCAAACCATCCCTGGCTAATTTTTTGTTTCTTTCTTTCTTTCTTTTTTGTAGAGACAAGGCCTCCTTATGATGCCCAGGCTGGTCTCGAACCCCTGGCCTCAAGTGATCCTCCCACATCAGCCTCCCAAAGTGCTGGAATTACAAACATGAACCACCATACCCAGCCCCTCATAACCTTTAGAATGAAAAGTAACTGAATAGAAAAAGTAGAAGAGAAGATGACACTGAATTAATGTAAAAGAAGCCTGGTGTATTAGAGGCAGAAGACCTGGGCTCTATTCTGGAATCAGTTTTTTCTTAGTCACATGGCACTAGATAAATCACTAAGCATCAGCTCTGTCATCCATAAAATAGAGATAATGATAATCAAACCCTTCTTCACAAGTAATTAGAATAGAAATTGCGAAAGGAAGAAGACAGACTGGAGATAAAATGCAAAGGAAAAAGGGACACCTGCAAGTTCTCTTTCACAGCACTGCTGGGGCAATCACATGGAAATATGTGAAGGGGCTTTTAAAGAACAGGGGCCCAGGCACCCTTCCTTCACTGTCTCCTGCTCATCTTCCACCTTTACCTTCATCTCGCAGCACTCCTCCCATGCAGCCTGACCCCCTGAGAACCATTCCCCATTGACATCAGGCCCCTCCACACCCAGCCTCTGCTCATGGTGCCGCCTCCAGTACCATGCCACTTTCTCTCTTTTACACATATCTCCTAAGTCAGCCTGTCCCTGACTGCCTTTTTCCATCTTTCCTGCACAAAAATCAATTGTTCCCTCTTCTGTAACCTCAAAGCACACATACCACTGTATTGTGGTTAGTTTACCTCACTAGACTATTTAAGTTCCTTTAAATCACAAATTAAAACCCATTCATCATTTAATATGCAGCAGATACATGAACACCAGATAAAATACAAAGCAAGGAAATATTTTTCTTTTTTTTTGAGACGGAGTCTCACTCTGTGGCCAAGGCTGGAGTGCAGTGGCACGATCTCAGCTCACTGCAAGCTCCACCTCCCAGGTTCACGCCATTCTCCTGCCTCAGCCTCCCGAGTAGCTGGGACTACAGGCGCCCACCACCATGCCCAGCTAATTCTTTTTTTGTATTTTTTAGTAGAGACAGGGTTTCACCGTGTTAGCCAGGATGGTCTCGATCTCCTGACTTTGTGATCCACCCGCCTCGGCCTCCCAAAGTGCTGGGATTACAGGCGTGAGCCATCACACTTGGCCTAAGCAAGGAATTTATAGATGAATAGGTAACTAGTGAAACCTTTCTTAAATCTCCTTAAAATACCTATAAAGTTATCTGATATAAAGCAAATAGTCAACAAATAAACATCAAAAATGAAATAAGGAACTACGAATAAACAGAAAGAAAGTAGTCTGGAAGCGATGAAAAAACTTTGCAATTTCAATCACTGCCTCAAAAAGATATTCTGCAATCAATAGAGTAATTATAAAATTCATAGCACAGAGGAAAAACAGTTTTTCCAAGTCTTTGGAAAGAAAGAATCTTACAGATATTAACTGTTAGAATACTAACAGTAATCAATGACACCAAAGAGAAAAGCCCAGATTTTAAAAAGTCAACTCTGTATTCAAACTTATGTTTCAAAAGCAACATCACAAAGCAGTGACCAAAGGTTAATTTACAACACTGCATTCCCTTACGCACACTCCTACACTCACCCTGCTTCATCTGCAGCCAGCTTCCACTTACACTGTAATGACTCAAATCGATTTGCAACCAAGACTTCTATCCCAATCTCAGATTTGATCATTTAAAGGCTAAGGGACAATTCTATCTGGATGTTCACCAGCATGTTACACTCAACGAACTCTAAATGGAACCTACCTTCCCTAGTAAATCTCTTCTACTCTTCCCTTTCCTCCATTGGTCAATGAACCACTTTCTCTCTGATTCTCAAGCTTAAAACCAGGGAAACTTTATGTAGTTTCTCCCTTAACTTCTCCATGAGTAACTGGTAAAGTCCTGTCAATTCTTCCTCCTTCATCTCCCTTTACTTGATTTCCCTCAATTTTTTCCCTGCTGATAATTAGGAAAAAAAAATCAGTTTAATCCTCACCCTCTTCCTTTCTCATATGAACTCCACAGCCTCCTAAATGGTCTGAGTTCTGACTTCTTTCCATCAGTTGAATCACTAACTTGTCTCAGGAATTATCTTTTTTTTTTTTTTTTAAGACAGAGTCTCACTCTGTTGCCCAGGCTGGAGTGCAGTGGCACAATCTTGGCTCACTGCAACCTCCACCTCCTGGGTTCAAGCAATTCTCCTGCCTCAGCCTCCCAAGTAGCTGGGATTACAGGTGTGTGCCACCACACCCAGCTAATTTTTGCATTTTTAGTAGAGATGGGGTTTCACCATGTTGTCCAGTCTGGTCTCAAACTCCTGACCTCAGGTGATCTACCCATCTTGGCCTCCCAAAACATTGGGATTACAGGTTTGAGCCATCGCTCCCAGCCAGGAACAATCTTTCTAAAATGCAAATATACTTATGATGTTCCCTTGCTTAAAACTCTTCCACAACTTTCTCCAGGCGCGGTGGCTCACGCTTGTAATCCCAGCACTTTGGGAGGCCAAGGCGGGCAGATAACGAGGTCAGGAGATCGAGACCATGGTGAAACCCCGTCTCTACTAAAAATACAAAAAAAAAATTAGCCGGGCGTGGTGGCGGGCGCCTGTGGTCCCAGCTACTCGGAGAGGCTGAAGCAGGAGAATGGCGTGAACTCGGGAGGCAGAGCTTGCAGTGAGCCGAGATCGTGCCACTGCACTCCAGCCTGGGCGACAAAACGAGACACCGTCTCGAAAAAAAAAAAAAAAAAAAAAAAAAACCAGGACAAGATGGCTTCACTGGTAAATTCTATCAAAAGTTAAAAAAAAAATTGACACTAATTCTTCTTAAAAATATATATTAGGAGGCCGGGCATGGTGGCTCACACCTGTAATCCCAGCACTTTGGGAGGCCAAGGCCGGCGGATCACGAGGTCAGGAGATCAAGACCATCCTGGCTAACATGGTGAAACCCCATCTCTACTAAAAATACAAAAAATTAGCTGGGCATGGTGGTGGGCACCTGTAGTCCCCGCTACTCAGGAGGCTGAGGAAGTAGAATCGTGTGAACCCAGGAGGCAGAGCTTGCAGTGAGCCGAGATCACGCCACTGCACTCCAGCCTGGGCGACAGCAAGGCTGCATATCAAAAAAAAAAAAAAAAAAAAAAAAAAAAATATATATATATATATATATATATATATATATATAAAATATTAGGGTCGGGTATGGTGGCTCACGCCTGTAATGCTAACACTTTGGGAGGGGAGGCTGAAGTGGGCAGATCACGAGGTCAAGAGATGGAGACCATCCTGGCCAACATGGTGAAACCCTGTCTCTACTGAAAATACAAAAATTAGCCGGGCCTGGTGGCATGTGCCTGTAGTTCCAGCTACTCAGGAGGCTGAGGCAGGAGAATGGCTTGAACCCGGGAGGCGGAGGTTGCAGTGAGCCGAGATCGTGCCACTGCACTCCAACCTGGTGACAGAGAGAGACTCCATCTCAAAAATATATATATATATTTAATATAATATAGATTAATATATTATATATATTTGATATATAAATATATTATATATATTTAAAACATATTAATATGTATTTATATAGTTAATGCATATATCTTATAAATTTAGTGTAATATATAATATATATAATATATATATATAAAAATATATATTTTAAAAACCAACAAAATATACATATAAATATATAATACATATTTAAAAACATATTAAATGTATATTATATATTTATATATATATTTTCGTTGGTGGCTTTTTTTTTAGGCAGGGTCTCACACTGTCGCCCAGGCTGGAGTGCAGTGGCAGGATCTCGCCTCCCCTCCCAGGTTCAAGAGATCCTCCTGCCTCAGCCTCCCAAGTAGCTGGTACTACAGGTGTGTGCCACCATGCCATGCTAATTTTCATATTTTTTTTTATAGAGACAGGCTTTCATCATGTTACCCAGGCTGGTCTTGAACTCCTGGGCTCAAGCAATCTGCCTGCCTTGGCCTCCCAAAGTGCTGGAATTACAGGCATGAGCCAGTGCACCAGCAACACCAATTCTTAACGACACTTCCGAACTCATTATATACAGCCAATTTTAATTGGATTTTGAAACCAAAGACACTACAAAAATAAATTGCAGCTCACTATTTACAAATAAATATAATTTAGATTTATACTTATAAATACTTAAAAATTACAAAAATATTAGTAAATATTAACAGTTAATATAGGGTAATAGTATTACTCTAAAAATGAAATAAAGGAGGACAATATTATATATGATTCCGTTTTTATGATGTGTTCAAAATAGATATTTCTATTCTATATAATATGAATCTATAAAGACAGAAAATAGATTAGTGGTTGCCTAGGGATGGAGAGGATGAAGAGTAGGAGGGTTGAGGACAATGGCTAAGGAGTGTGTGGTATGGTTTTTTTGTGGGTAGTGAAAATGTTCTAAAATTGATTGTGGTAATGATGTACAACTATATGAATATACTAAAAGTAAATGAATTTCACACTTTAAATGGTTGAACATGTGGCATGTGAATTATATCTCAATAAAGCTGTTACGAAACAAAAGGCAGGCTGGGAGCTACATGCTCCTTCTCAGGTGACTGTCTACTAAAACATAAAATTTAAATATGATCTATAACTAACATAATATCCAAAATGTCCAAGATACAATCAAAAGTCATTCATCATAGCAAGAACCAGGAAAACCACAATTTGAATGAGAAAAGACAATTAACAGATGCCAACAACAGGATGAATCAGATGTTGGAATGATCTGACAGAGATTTTAAAGTAGCCATTTTTTTTTTTTTTTTTTTTTTTTTTTTTTTGAGATGGAGTCTCACTCTGTCTCCCAGGCTGGATTGCAGTGACCCGATCTCGGCTCACTGCAAGCTCCGCCTCCCAGGTTTGCACCATTCTCCTGCCTCAGCCTCCCGAGTAGCTGGGACTACAGGCACCCACCACCGTGCCCGGCTAATTTTTTGTATTTTTAGTAGAGATGAGGTTTCACCGTGTTAGCCAGGATGGTCTCGATCTCCTTACCTTGTGATCCGCCCACCTCGGCCTCCCAAAGTGCTGGGATCACAGGCGTGAGCCACCACGCCCAGCCTATTCTTTAACAATCCATTACATACACTCTTTAAACAAATGACAAAATAGAAAATCTCACCAAAGAAGTAGAATAGACAAAAAAGAACCTAATAAAAATTATAGAACTGAAAAACAACCAAAATAATAACTCGGTGGGTTAGCTCAACAGCAGAATGAATATAACACAGGTAAGAATCAATAAACTTGAAATAAGAATTACCCAATCTAAACAACAGACAAAAAAATGAGACTGGAAAAAAATTAAAAGACAATAGTGCCTCGTGTCCTGTGAGACCGTAACAAAAGATCTAACATTCAGTCACAGAATGAAAGGAGACAGAGACTGGTACTGAAAAATTATTCTAAGAAGTGACTGAAAACTTCTCAAATGTGGTAAAAGATGAATCTGCAGCTCAAGAAAGCAAGAGAACTCCAAACAGGAAAACCCAAAGAAATTCGTGCAGACACATCATAATTTAACTTCTGAAAACTAAAGACAAAGAAAAAACCTCTAAAGCAGTTGGGGAGAAAGGATGTTACCTATAAGAAAATGAATTCTAATGACAGGGTTTCTCATCTGAAAAAAGTTTCTCAACATTTCTCAAATGTTAAAAGCAAAGAACTGTCAACCACAAATCCTATAAAAAGAAACAGCTGACAAAATCTTAACAAAAAACAGGCCGGGAGCAGTGGCTCAAGCCTGTAATCCCGGCACTTTGGGAGGCCGAGGCGGGCGGATCACGAGGTCAGGAGATCGAGACCATCCTGGCTAACACGGTGAAACCCCGTCTCTACTAAAAAAAAAAAAAAATACAAAAAATTAGCCAGGCGTGTTGGCGGGCGCCTGTAGTCCCAGCTACTGGGGAGGCTGAGGCAGGAGAATGGCATGAACCCGGGAGGCGGAGCTTGCAGTGAGCCGAGATCGCGCCACTGCACTCCAGCCTGGGGGACAGAGCAAGACTCTGTCGCAAAAAAAAAAAAAACAAAAAAAACAAAGAACAAAAGATTCCATGGTTTATATCTAAGCTCTGAGAAATCAGAAAATAGAAAATGCACTGGGCGCAGTGGCTCACGCCTCAGCACTTTGGGAGGCCAAGGTGGGGGAATCACTTGAGGTCAGGCGTTCGAGATCAGCCTGGCCAACATGGGGAAACCCCGTCTCTACTAAAAATACAAAAATTAGCTGGGCGTGGTGGCGGGAGCCTGTAATGCCAGCTACTTGGGAGGCTGAGGCAGGAGAATCTCTTGAACCCGGGAAACGAAGGTTGCAGTGAGCCGAGATCATATCACTGCACTCCAGCCTGGGTGACAGAGTAGGACTCTGTCTCAAAAAAAAAAAAAAAAAGAAAGAAAAGAAAAGAAAATACACTGATATCAATATATGAGCAATCACAGGTGCTTCCTACAACAGTGCTTACATACACGGGAATTATTTATTTCTTCCTACCCATCACCAATCCCAGTGAGATTCATTTAGGTATAGGGCTTGCTTAAGGCATATTCCTTACTTCCTTAATGTTCTTAGTTAAAAAGAAATTGTTATGCCACTGTTCAAGATCTTTTATCAAATTGACAGTTTTTGTTCTAGTTAAAAATTCCAAAGCTCATGAGCCTAAAATCAAGAGCTATTTGTTTTAAAAAGATACAAGATCGATATACCTTAATCGTATGAAATAAAGTCTATTTTACATAGTACCTTCTAAAGACAAAGCCTGAATAAACCTCTGTAGTAACTGTCACAGCTTAACCACTTTAAAAGCCAAGATATTACAGAGCAAATAATATTTATCTTAATCCACTCTAATTTATAAAAATTGTTTTGGGGTTTTTTTGTTTGTTTCTTTTTGAGGCAGAGTCTTCTCTGTCGCCAGGCTGGAGTGCAGTGGCGCAATGTTGGCTCACTGAGACCTCCACCTCCCAGGTTCAAGGGATTCTCCTGCCTCAGCCTCCCGAGTAGCTGGAACTACAGGCACCCACCACCATGCCCAGCTAATTATTGTATTTTTAGTAGAGGCCACGTTGACCAGGATGGTCTCCATCTCTTGACCTCGTGATCCCCCTGCCTTGGCCTCCCAAAGTGCTGGGATTACAGGCATGAGCTACTGCGCCCGGCAAGATTGTGTGTTTTTAAAACAAGAATGACTACGCATATATGACCAGTGACTTGTTAAGCAGCAAAGAAAGAAACAGCTGGTCAGTTTGCAAAATCATGAGTTCAAGCTCTGTTTTATGTCACTTATCAACTGATTTATTCAACCAACTTTTATCAAGCTTCTAAAATGTATCAGGTACCGTGCAAGGCAGTGATGAAAAGATAAATAAGGCATGGTTTCAGACTTCAAGGAATTCCTTAGCTATAAAAATGGACCAGCTGGGCGCGGTGGCTCACGCCTGTAATCCCAGCACTTTGGGAGGCTGAGGCGGGTGGATCACCTGAGGTCGGGAGTTCAAGACCAGCCTCAATATGGAGAAACCCCATCTCTACTAAAAATACAAAATTAGCCAGGCGTAGTGGTGCATGCCTGTAATCTCAGCTACTCGGGAGGTTGAGGCAGGAGAATTGCTTGAACCTGGGAGGCGGAGGTTACAGTGAGCCAAGATCGTGCCATTGCTCCAGCCTGGGCAACAAGAGCGAAACTCCATCTCAAAAAAAATAACAAAATAAAATAAAACTAAAAATAAAATAAAAATGGACCCAGCAGATATAATTTAAATAAAATGTGATAAGTCCTTTAACAGGTAAATGTACACAGTACCAGGAAAGTAAGAAACTATGTCAACAAAGGCACTATTTATCCTGGGGGGGGGGTGTGTGTGTGTGTGAGAGAGAGGCAGACAGACAGACAGACAGGGTCTCACTCTGTCACTCAGGCTGGAGAGCAATGGCATGATCATAGCTCACTGCAGCCTCAAACTCCTGGGCTCAAGCAATCCTCCTGCCTCAGCCTTCTACATGGCTGGGACTACAGGCATGTGCCATCACATGTGCCTGGCTAGTTTTTTCATATTTTGTAGAAACAGGGATCTTGCTATGTTGCCCAGGCTGGTCTCAAACTCCTGGTCTCAAGCAATCCTCCCACCTCAATCTCCCCAAACTCTGGGATTACAGGTGTGAGCCACCACACCCAGCTATCCTGATATTTAAAGGATGAGTTACTACTATTGTTCTTCAGGGTTCTATCACTCCGTCTTTGGGCTCTCAGCCCAGTTCTCAGTCCTAGATACCTATCACCATCTCATGGGAAGCATCTTTAAAGTAACAAGGTCTGGCCCTGCACCAGACCAAATGATACAGAATCCCTGTGGATGCCTTGATCCCCCATCCTCATTCTTTAAAAGCTCCCCAGGTGGTTTTTAAGTAGTGCCTATGTTGAAAATCACTGAACCAGGCAATCTCACCTACTTCTGATGACTTCACTTTCCATTCTAGCACAGACCCTCCATATATATCTCCATCGTCAGGGCCAACTGCTCTCTCAGGCTATTTCCTGGGCATCAAGATGTTATCATTGGCTTTCTCTTTTTCCCTCAAAATTTGTTTCTTTTCCTGTATTTCCTACCTGGATGAACAGAACCACCATTACCCAGACATCCAAGCCTGAACTCAGTACGTCATCCTTAACCCTTCCTTCTCCCTCTCTCACCTATACACCTAACCAGTTCTCCTTAGTCCACAAATTCACTCCCAAATCTAACTCCTTGGCCTCACTAGCCTCATCATCTTTCACCTACATTCCTATAATGACCACCTTAATTGGTCTTTGTGCACCTAGTCTTGCCCCTCTCTAACCTGTTCTCTACAATGCTACCAGAGATCAGAGTAATTTTTCTGAAAATACACCTGGAGCCAGGCGCAGTGACTCACACCCATAATCCCAACACTTTGGGAAGTCAAGGCAGAGGGTTACCTGAAGCCAGGAGTTCAAGACCAGCCTGGGCAACATAGCAAGACCCCCATCTCTAGAAAAATAAATAAATATAACCAAAATATACCTGGTCACAATACTCATTCACGTTACCTGCCAGAGTAGGGGATGCAGACATGAATCAAAACCCATCCTGATTTCAAAGCCCCACCCTTAGAGTAGAGAAAGACATGTAAACAAGTAAATGACAGTAGAGATGAAGAGAGATGGATTGCAGGCAGATGTGGGAAGGCTTTACTGCAGAGATAACCAGAAGCCTGTATAATCTACAGGTGGCTAAGTGGGAAAATGCATTCCATGGAGAAAGAGAAACATAAAGCCATTAAGGCATGTTCAGGTAATGGAGGTGATTTTATATGGCTGAGGCAAAAGGCAAGGCATGCAGCAAGACACAAAGCCTGAGATGGGAACAAGCCAGACTTTGTAAGATCTGCCCTGGAAGAAATCCTTCAAAGGTTCCTCGCTATCATCAGGATTATGTATTAGGACACACGAGGTGAGCACATGAGCGCTCCTATATACCTTCCCAGCCTCATTGCTCATTATGCCCATTCTCCAGCTTTTCCAAATTACCAGTTCTTTCCCAAAAGCACCAGGTTATCACACATTTTTCTTTGTTCTTTTTTTTTTTGAGATGGAGTCTCACTCTGTTGCCCAGGCTGGAGTCAGCTCACTGTAACCTCTGCCTCCCAGGTTCAAGCGATTCTCCTGCCTCAGCCTCCTGAGTAGCTGGGATTACAGGTGCCCGCCACCACGCCCGGCTAATTTTTGTATTTTTAGTAGAGATGGGGTTTCACCATGTTGCCCAGCTGGTCTTGATGGTCTTGATCTGTCTGCCTCAGCCTCCCAAAATGCTGGGATTACAGGCGTGAGCCACCGTGCCCAGCCTATGACACACTTTTCTATACGTTACCTTCTCTTCCAAAATGCCCATCTCCCCTTAAGTTTCCTTGTCTAGATTCAGCTCTTCTGAAAACTTAGTTTACTGAGCGCTATGTACCTGGCAATTTGCTAGAAACTGGAGATACAATGAGATACGACACAACCCTTTTTCTTAAAGGGTTCACTCTCAAGTCAGGGAGAAAAATAAGAAAACAGAACATTATAAATAGTAAAAATGGGCTGGGCACAGTGGTTCATGCCTGTAATCCCAGCACTTTGGGAGGCTGAGGCGGGCGGACTGCTTGAGGTCAGGAGTTTGAGACCAGCCTGTCCAACATGATGAAACCCCGTCTCTACTAAACATACAAAAATAGCTGGGTGTGGTGGCAGGCGCCTGTAATCCCAGCTACTCAGAAGGCTGAGGTACGAGAATCATTCAAACCCTGGAGGCAGAGGGTTGCAGTGAACTGAGATGGTACCACTGCACTCCAGCCTGGGCAACAAACCAAGACTGTGTCACAAAAAAAAAAAAAAAAATAGTAAAAATGGTATAAGTGGTAAAAATGGAGATGGAAGTATGTACAGGGTGCTGTGGAAACACAAAGAAAAGTCACCTAACCCAAACTAAGGAGGAGGGGTAGTCAGAAAAAGTCCTAGGTGCCTGTAGACAGAAACTTGTCCTCACTCTCTCCAGGGTGATGCTCCCAGAGCACCCTGTAGTTATCTCTGTCACAGTCTTGATTTTACGGTAGTGAATGGTCTGTTTCTTTACTGCTTTTTTCTCTGGATCACAAAGGGCCCAAGAAGGGGATGCGCCCATGCTGCAGAAGGCCTGGAAGGACTGGCTCAACATGCTAAGGGTTTGGGAGCTGATGAGAATTTTTAAAGAAAGCAAGCAGCATGATCAGATTGATAGTTCAGAAATGCAACAAATTCCAGCAGCAATGCGGAGGATTAAGTAGACTACAGGACCCAGAGGTTCAGAAAAAGCATAACCAAGGTCTGAACCAGTCTTCTGGCAATGAAGAGAGAAAAAAAAATAAGATCTTATGAAGAGAGGAAAAAAAAAGATCTGAGGTAGCAACAACAATAGGATCTATGCTAGACTTAATGTGAGGAGAAAAGAAGATGATTTTAAGGTTTCTAGAGCAAAGATCTTAAAATAGTAATGTTTGTATATGTGCTTGAAGGGGGCTATGGGTGGAGAGAAAGGGAAGGAAAAGGTAACCACATTTGAAGTAATCAAGCATCCACATACAGCTATGCAGTAGGCAGATGAAAATTAGAACCTGAGGTTCAAGAGAAATGGGGACCAAATAGACGTCTTCGAAAACCATAAATATACAGGTGCTATTTGAAGCCATGAAAGGAAATGTAATCACACAAGGAAATTAGAGAAAAGAACAAAAATGAAACCCTAAGGAATGCCACGTTAATCTGAGAAGAATAAAAAAAGAAAAGGGAAGCATAAAGAAAAGCTTTGTTTTGGTCTGAACGGTGGAAACCTGAGGATGTATACCGTCCAACAGAAAAAATAATAATATGGGAAGAGATCAAAGATGTTAGCTTTCGAAAGGAAGACTCCTCTTCTTCTGAGATCAAAGGAAAGGATATTAGAAATCAGGTACAGACAGGCACAGACAAAAATGACCTCTCCTTAAGAGTTCAGGGCTGATGCCCACCAATTTATTCTGTGAAGTTAAGTGGCAAAATAAGCAACGAAGAGAAGGCAAGAGTAGGATAAAGAGTCAGAGAAGAATGGTAAAGATCTATAAACAGCCGGCCGGGCGCGGTGGCTCACGCTTGTAATCCCAGCACTTTGGGAGGCGGAGGCGGGCGGATCACGAGGTCAGCAGATCGAGACCACGGTGAAACCCCGTCTCTACTAAAAATACAAAAAATTAGCCCGGCGTCGTGGCGGGCGCCTGTAGTCCCAGCTACTCGGAGAGGCTGAGGCAGGAGAATGGCGTGAACCCGGGAGGCGGAGCTTGCAGTGAGCCGAGATTGCGCCACTGCACTCCAGCCTGGGCAACAGAGCGAGACTCCGTCTCAAAAAAAAAAAAAAATCTATAAACAGCCACTTAGATTTTAGGACATAAGAGGAATCTAGAGGGTAAGTCAAAGGATCTCCAGGATCCAGAAGTGCAGAAACAGCACCTAGCAGTTTAGTTACATGATTTTTGCCAGCCTGCCCTGGGAGCCCAGGAGCAGAAAAAGCTGACTGATTCGTCCAGGCTTGAGACCATCAAAGCAAATGTGGCAGGAATAGTACAGGGCCAATGACAATGCTTTTATCATTTTAAAAAGTCTAACGTATTTTACTCTTTTTTAAAAATCGACTCGCTATTTCCTCCGAGAGCGAGTGTTTGGAGAGGGGGAGGGAGAGGGGTGGATAATTCCTCTCTCACTCTTAGAGGACTTGTCAGAAGTTTCATTCTTAAGCATATTTGGTCTGTACAGCAGCTGATTCCAGGAAATCCAAATCCTGATTCCTCCTGAATCTTAAAAGATAAAAATTCATTGCAGCTCCCTGGACTATCCAGCTAATAGATAAACATGTACAACATTGCTTATGTACTATGCCACTTTAGCTGGGAGGTAGAGGCTCTTTCTATTCTAAAAAAAAAATTTCCCCAAACACTGCGGATGAGGATGGAGAGGGGATGGGGAGTAATTATACTGCAAAGCCCGCTGACTAGCAGCCTAAGAATCCTTTACAAAGGCAATTAACATAAAACAATACATGGCACGGATAGCAGAATTGTTTCTTCTTAATGAATGCAGTAAGTAATTGACCATTTAATCACTTTACTGGAGTTCACCAATTTCTCCTGCCATCTCCCATACCATTCTTCAGGCAGAGTCAAATCCCTGTGGACACTGGACTTCTTGCTACCATCATCTGGGAAGTACAAAACGCCTGGAGGGAGGAAGAGGCTAACATGCGTGACCACCCACCATGTGCCAGGCCTACTGTGTGCTAGACTCTCGGCAAGGGACTTTACATGTTATGGGGTGCAGCTCATGTAACGACGAATGAAGACGTTACACTATGGATCTGAGCCGGGCGCAGTGGCTCACGCCTGTAATCCCAGCATTTTGGAGGCCGAGGCAGGATAGCTTGAGGTCAGGAGTTCGAGGCCAGCCTGGGCAACATAGAGACTCCATCTCTTAAAAAACAAACAAACAAAAAAGCGATGGATCTGGCATTCCAGCGAGTGGGAAAGTGTCTGGAGATTTAAGAGTAGGGGAAGGAAGAGGAGATCGCGATGGTGGGTGGTCAAAGTGAGGGGAGAAGAGGCGAGTTGAGAAAGGAAGGTGCTTAGGAGCAAAAGGGCAAGACCCAGGGACAGCTGGAGCGGGGCGGGCGACTGCCATGCAGACAGGACTACGTACAACGGGTAGGATGATGGGGCGAAGAGCTCAAGAAGCGCAGCCGGGGTAGAGGTGGGGGCAAATGTCCGATCCCGGCGAGACGAGGGTCTCATCCCAGGGGACTGCAGGGCTAGGACGTGGTCCCAGGGCTGCGAGAAGGGAGAGAAGGGGCAGAGGGGAGAGGCCCCCGCGGCCGGGGCGAAGCCGAGCCCGGGAAACGCCGGCGATGGGGGAAGGGGCGTGGGAGCAGGGGCCGGACGGGTCAGACCCGGGGCTCTGCGCTCCGGGGCGGGGTTGGACAACTGGGAGGCACCGAGCAGAAGGTGACAAGGGGCCAGGGGATGCCAGGACGGGGCACGGGGCCGGGTGTGAGGAGACGAGAGGGGAGCGGAGCCGCAGCGAGCGCCGCGTCCCCCTTACCTGGGATGAGTGAGGAGCCGCCGCGCCGCCTGGACGGCATCCTGGCCTCAGCCGCTGGTCCCACCGCCTTCGGTGGGGGGCCACTCGGGAGCCCGCCCTCACCGCCAAACGCCGGCAGCTACCAGCCTGGACCGGCCCCGCAGAGCAGCGCCGTCCCGACCCGCAACCGAGGCCGCCTCAGCAGCGACTCCCGCGGTAGCCGACTCAGCGCCAACCGCCAGGGTACGGGGCGGTGGCGGGATCACACATCTGCTGCGATTGGCTGAACGGACGATGTGTCGGCTGCTCTGATTCGTGAGTTCCGGCCGGCTGCCCACGGAGGGAGGCGGGGCTGGGAATGGAGCTGGGTCCGGCAGGCGCCGAGGGGCGGGGGTCTGACGTCGCAGCCCGCCAGCGCCCCCACAGCCCTTCCCGTGCGCGCTCCCGAGGGGGCTTCCCGGCAGCCGGAGGCCTGGCCGGGTGGTTGCCCCAGCAACGGCGCGCGTGGCCTGGCTGCAGGGGAGCCGCGGGCAGGTGGCGGTCCTCACCGCCCCCACCCCCAACGTGGGTGGCCCAGAGGCCTTCATCAGTGAAACCCTAGGACAGGAGAAGAAAATGAGCTTTTCCTGATA
Source organism: Nomascus leucogenys (assembly GCF_006542625.1). Taxonomy (NCBI): domain Eukaryota; kingdom Metazoa; phylum Chordata; class Mammalia; order Primates; family Hylobatidae; genus Nomascus; species Nomascus leucogenys. Next base: position 46,874,285 of record NC_044397.1, read on the forward strand.
ATTCCCCACCTCTGCTTCAGAGCCCACTTTTGCCCGCTGCTGGCAGAGAAGCTGCCATCTCCTGGGGGAGATAACGCGCAAATACAAATAACGAACTCAAACACTATTTCATCCGCACGAGAGTGTAGACGTGCAATAGTCCCTCCCAACCACAGAGGTGGGGGGCTGACGCCCTAAAAGAAATAAATGAAAACTAGGGAGAAAAAGGCAAAGAAGCAAAAGAAAGGTGGGGAAAGGGCAGATATTTCACAAAATGATCCATTCATTTTACAGTTTCTTCCTACAGACACATCTATACCAGGTTCTGTCAAAGCAATTATTTCTACTCCGGTGACGTGGATTAGAGAAGGCATAAGTGCAGAATCTAACAGCTGTGTTCAAAATTGCTCTCTACTAGACCAGGGGCGGTGGCTCATGCCTCTAATCACAGCACTTTGGGAAGCCAAGTCTGGTGAATCACCTGAGGTCAGGAGTTCGAGACCAGCCTGGCTAACATAGTGAAACCTCGTCTCTGCTAAAAATACAAAAATTAGCCAGGCATGGTGGCAGACGCCTGTCGTCCCAGCTACTGGGGAGGCTGTGGCAGGAGAATTGCTTGAACCCGGGAAGGTAACTACCTTCCTTTGCATATAGTATAATATTTTCAAAGTTCATCCATGTTGCAGCATGTATCGGCACTTCATTCCTTGTTATGGCCGAGTAATAGTCCATTATACAGACATCATCTTTTTTTTTTTTTTTTTGAGAAGAGTCTCATTCTGTCTCCCAGGCTGGAGTGGAGTTATGTGATCTTGGCTCACTGCAACCTCCACCTCCCAGGCTCAAGTGATTCTCGTGCCTCAGCCTCCAAAGTAGCTGGAATTACATGCATGTGCCACCATGCCTGGCTAATTTTTATATTTTTAGTAGAGGGGGTTTCATCAAGTTGCCCAGGCTGATCTTGAACTCCTGGCCTCAAGTGATCTGCCTGCCTTGGCCTCCCAAAGTGCTGGGATTACAGGCATGGGCCACCGTGCTTGGCTGGACATCATCTTTTATTTATCCATTAATCCATTGATGGACAACCGTTTCTACATTTTTGGCTATTATACATGATGCTGCTATGAACATTTGTGTAGAAGTTTTTGTGGGTGGCCAGGTGCAGTGGCTCACGCCTGTAATCCCAGCACTTTGGGAGGCCAAGGCGGGCGGATCACAAGGTCAGGAGATCAAGACCATCCTGGTTAACACGGTGAAACCCCGTCTCTACTAAAAATACAAAAATTTAGCTGGGCGTGGTGGCAGGCGCCTGTAGTCCCAGCTACTCGGGAGGCTGAGGCAGGAGAATGGTGTGAACCCAGGAGGTGGAGGTTGCAGTGAGCCGAGATTGTGCCACTGCACTCCAGCCTGGGCAACAGAGCGAGACTCCGTCTCAAAAAAAAAAAAAAAAAAAGAAGTTTTTGTGTGGACCTCATTTGATCTTTACAGCAACTGTCCAAGGTACATACGATAGCTCCTTCTACAGATAACCAGCTGACTGGGTGTGGTGGCTCACGCCTGTAATCCCAGCACTTTGGGAAACCCAGGCAGGAGGATCCCGTGAGTCCAGGAGTTCTAGGCTGCAGTGAGCCATGATGGCACCACTGCACTCCAGCCTGGGTGACAGACTGAGACCTTGCTTCTCACCCAAAAAAATTAATACATAATTTTATATATATATGTGTGTGTGTGTGTGTGTATGTGTGTGTGTATATATGTGTGCGGGTGTATACACACACAGAGAGAGATAGATAAGAAAACTGACTATAAGATGGTAGACAGCAATTTTGTTGTTTGTTTGTTTGTTTTTGTTTTGAGATGGAATTTCGCTCTTGTTGCCCAGGATGGAGTGCAATGGTATGATCTTGGCTCACTGCAACCTCTACCTCCTGGGTTCAAGTGATTCTTCAGCCTCAGCCTCCCCAGTAGCTGGGATTACAGGCACCTGCCACCATGCCCAGCTAATTTTTTTGTAGTTTTATTAGAGACAGGGTTTTGCCATGTTGGCCGGGCTGGTCTCGAATTCCTGACCTCAAATGATCTGCCCGCCTCCACCTTCCAAAGTGTTGGGATTACAGGTGTGAGCCACCACGCCCAGCCTTTGTTTTGTTTTTAGAGACAGGGTCTCACTATGTTGCCCAAGCTAGTCTTGAACTTCTGACCTCAAGCGATCCTCAAACCAGTCTTTTAATGTTAAGCAAGGGCCAAGTTACATTCTGCTTTCTACATTTCAGACCTCTTCAGGAAAAGGACTCACCATGACCTCAGTAATACAGAAGCCACCACCAGTGCACAGCCCCTGCCAGGCTCGTTCCACAAAGTAGAGATGGAGATCCGAGATGACCTCCCACACTGCCCAGAAAATCCTTCCCCTACCTATAAGACCTAGAAAAAGAATTGAATAGCCATGTGGGGAGCTGACACTGGTCCTCCTAGCACGTATTAAACTGTGAGAACGAATTCTAGATGTGGAGAATTCAGTAAGAAGACAGGACACGAACCTTTCAGTGAAACCTGTCACACAGCAGGATGTCTCACTGAGCAGGACAGCTTCAGGTGATCCGGGGACTACACTGTCTATAGCTGACAGGGTCCAGCCTCTGAGGCAGAAGTAAGAAGCAGCTTGATCTGAAACAAAGCTCAGGGTTATTGAGAACAAGATGAACTTTTCCTGCTTTCTAAATCTGCCCCAACACATATAGTATATGTGCTAGAAGGAAAAAAAGACTCCAAAATATACTCAAGTGAAAAGAACAAAGTTCAAAACAGTGTGTGTAATATACCCATTTGTGTATATTTAAAATACACATACACACACACTTGTTATTTTCAGAGGAAATATCAAGAAAGATGCACACATTAAATTGGTAACAGTGTTGTCTCTGGGAGGGAAACTGAAGGACTTGGGCACAGGAATAGGAAAGAAACTAATTCTTTGTTATGTATTCTTGGGCACCTTTAAAAATTATGTGCTATGTGCTTGGATTACCTTTTTTTTTTTTTCTTATTTTAATAGGCAGGGTCCCATTCTGTCACCCAGGCTGGAGTACAGTGGCATAGTCATAGCTCACTGCAGCCTCAAACGCCTGGGCTCAAGTGATCCTCCCACCTCAGCCTCCTGAGTAGCTAAGACTACAGGAGCACACCATCCACTCCCTGCTAATTTTTTTTTTTTTTTTTGAGACAGAGTCTCACTCTGTTGCCCAGGCTGGTGTGCAGTGGCATGATATCTGCTCACTGCAACCTCTGCCTCCGAGGTTCAAGCAATTCTGCTGCATCAGCCTCTCAAGTAGCTGGGATTACAGGTGCCTGCCACCAGGCCCAGCTAATTTTTGTATTTTTAGTAGAAACAGGGTTTCACCATGTTGGCCAGGCTGATCTCGAACTCCTGGCCTTATGTGATCTGCCCACCTTGGCCTCCCAAAGTGCTGGGATTTCAGGTGTAAGCCACCGTGCCCAGCCTTTTACTTTGTTTTTTTTTGTTTGTTTGTTTTGTGGAGATGGGATCTTGCTATGTTGCCCAAACTGCTCTTGAACTCCTGGGCTCAAGCACTCCTCCAACCTTGGCCTCCCAAAGTGGTGGGATTATAGGCATGAGCCATCACGCCCGGCCTGGATTACCTATTTACAAGGAATGAATACATAACTTTCTTTTAAAGGAAAACTCGCTCCTGAAAAACTGTCCAAGCCTGTATGCACATCTGATTTACACCACATTTCTATTCTTCTGTGTAATTTAATGAGCCTCATAGATTCTGAACACTCTTTCTGTGTTTCTATTTTCTCTCCCAGGCTTTACCTCTCCAGGCGATCAGCCCAGAATTAGATCACCTCACCAGAGAGCATCAGCCAGATATGGTGGCTCACACCTGTAATGCCAGCACTTTGGGAGTCTGAGGAGGGCAGATCACTTGAGATCAGTAGTTCGAGACCAGCCTGGTCAACATGGTAAAACCCAACCTCTACTAAAAACACAAAAATTAGCCAGGTGTGGTGGTGCACAGCTGTAATCCCAGCAACTCGGGAGGCTGAGGCAGGAGAATCGCTTGAACTCAGGATGTGGAGGCTGCAGTGAGCGGAGACTGTGCAACTGAACTCCAGCCTGAGCGACAGCGCAAAACTCTGTCTCAAAAAAATTAAAAAAAGACAACCTCGATCGGGCACGGTGGCTCACGCCTGTAATCCCAGCACTTTGGGAGGCCGAAGCAGGTGGATCATGAGGTCAGGAGATAAAGACCACCCTGGCTAACACGGTGAAACCCCGTCTCTACTAAAAATACAAAAAAATTAGCCAGGTGTGGTGGCGGGCGCCTGTAGTCCCAGCTACTCAGGAGGCTGAGGCAGGAGAATGGCGTGAACCCGGGAGATGGAGCTTGCAGTGAGCCCAGATTGCGCCACTGCACTCCAGCCTGGGTGACAGAGCGAAACTCCATCTCAAAAAATAAAAAATAAAAAATAAAAAATAACCTCACCTGTGTATAGATGGCTTTGCCCCATCTTCAGGCAATTCAAAGGGCTCACAGCCTGTTTTCTTCCAAACAGCCTACGCAACCCTGGCAGAGCCGAGAAGAGGAGAAAATGGGCCAGTGCTTGCTGCCATCCCAGTGAGAGCCGCGAGTCTCTCTTCTCTAGGTCAGCCTTTGCACCACTTCTACCTTGGGAATTCACCTCTAGAGAAGACCTGGCCAAGGATGAGTGAGGACTCCTTACTACAGCAACCTCACCTCCTGGAGGGAAAGTCTATGCAACATATCTAGGAATGTGCAGGCTTTGAGAACTGAAAAGGCAGCATTGTCCTCCAGCCCTTTTGCTTTGGGGGTTGTTGGCATTGCTTTGCTCTGAAGAAGGACACAGGCCCTGCGCAGTGGCTCACGCCTGTAATCCCAGCACTTTGGGAGGCCGAAGCGGGCGGATCACGAGGTGAGGAGATCAAGACCATCCTGGCCAACATGGTGAAACCTCCTCTCTAAAAATACAACAATTAGCCAGGCATGGTGCTGCGCGGCTATAGTCCCAGCAACTCAGGAGGCTAAGGCAGTCAAATTCCTTGAACCCAGGAGGCAGAGGCTGCAGTGAACCGAGATAGTGCCCCTGCACTCCAGCCTGGGTGACAGAGCGAGACTCCGTCTCAGAAAAAAAAAAAAAAAATGACACAAATGCAGCAAAGCTCTCTTGATGGCATTTTCATTCTGGGGTCTGGCATGGAGGGAAGATGGTGGCAGAGGTGGGAAATGGCAGAGATGGGGAGTCCCTCAGAAATGAAAAATTTGAGGCCAGGCGCAGTTGGCTCACGCCTGTAATCCCAGAATTTCAGGAAGCGAGGCGATCAGATCACTTGAGGTCAGCAGTTCGAGACCAGCCCGGCCAACATGGTGAAACCCCATCTCTACTAAAAATACAAAAATTTGCTGGGTGTGGTGGTGGGCGCCTGTAATCCCAGCTACTCGGGAGGCTGAGGCAGGAGAATCACTTGAACCCAGGAGGTGGAGGTTGCAGTGAGCTGAGATTGCACCACTGCACTCTAGCCTGGGAGACAGAGCAAGATTCCATCTCAAAAATAAAAAAATAAAAAAAGGAGATGAATGTGTCTGTCACAACCAGCAGCAACTGGCCTGGCACTGGATGGATGTTTGGATGGACGGACAGGTAATGAATGGCTAGATGAACAGCAAACGCTGCAATTGTCAAAGAAGGCCAGCAGGGCATGGGAGCCGGGAGCCGGGACCCAGGGAGAACAGGAGGACACTTGGGTCACTCAAGGTCCTGCCAGGAAAGGCCAGGGCGACTCCAGGTGAGGACTCCAGAGCCAAAGATCTTTGACGGAGAACTGAGAGTTAAGCTTTCACTCCACCTAAAGTGACCTAAAAGCCCTGGCTAATTTGGGACGAGATGAAACACTTACCTGCACACAGCATCAGAGAGTCAGTGGCCTGTGGGAGGCACCTCACAGTTCTCTTGAAGCTTCTGGGATACAGGGATTTAAGGCAGAAAGAAAAAGGTGATACAATTTAAAGAAAAAGAAAAATGTGAGCAGGACTCCTGACTTTCTCCACCCCTAGATCCTGGAAAACTGGGCAGGTCAGGCCCCTCAGCCACATCATCATTTGAAAATGAAAATTCAGCCCAGCCTATGAGCAGGCATTTTCCAAGTGGCTAGAGAATTCCTGCACCTTCCAAAAATACCTCTTCATGCAACTCCTGCCAGGGAGAGAGGGCCACATGCCCAGGCTGGAGCCGACCAACTGGGCTTCCTGAACCCGGGAGCTGCCACCATGTGCTCTGCAGACCCCAGATTCAGGAAATGTCCACTGCTTCATAGGGAAACCCAGACAGACAGCTGTGCTGGGTTCCAGGCTGAGAGCAAAGCATCCTCTAGTTTTACTTATGACCAAGGAGACTGTAAGGCTTCCAGGAATGTTTTCCAAACCTCACCATGCATCTAAACTACCTGCATAGCTTAGTAAAAGTAAACACCAGCCTCTCCGCAGTTTTAGGAAGCAGAAGATCTGGGAGGAACTCCCCATAACCCCCACAGTGAGACAGGGGTGGGCTAGTGATTGACGGGCAGCATTAGGGTGTCTTCAGAGAGACTGGCTGGTGATATGCTGTTTCTTGAAATGGGAGCAATTAGCTGGTTTATTTACTTTGTGAAATTTCATCAAGCTACATATACATGTGGGCTTTTCTGTATTTTTTAAAATTCTATTTTATTTTTATTTAATTGAGACAGGTGTTTCACTGTATTGCCCAGTCTGGTCTCGAACTTCTTGGGCTCAAGTGATCCTCCCGCCTCAGCTTCCCAAAGTGCTGGGATTATAGGAGTGAGCCACCATGCCTGGTCTTTTCTGTATGTTTGTTACACTTCATTTAAAAAGAATAATAATAATAGAACTATGCGAGGTGGTTCACACCTGTAATCCTAGCACTGTGGGAGGCCAAGACAGAGGATCGCTTAAGGCCAGGAGTTCCAGCCTGGGCAACATAGAGAGACCCTGTCTCCACTTAAAAAAAAAAACAAAGGTCAGGCACAGTGGCTCACGCCTGTAATCCCAACACTTTGGGAGGCCAAGGCATGAGGATTGCCTGAGGCCAGGAGTTCAAGACCAGCCTGGGCAACACAGGGAGCTCCTCAGCTCTACAAAAAACGTTTTAAAAATACCCATCATGGGCCAGGCATGGTGGCTCATGCCTTTAATCCCAGCACTTTGGGAGGCCGAGGAGGGTGGATCACAAGGTCAGGAAATCGAGACCATCCTGGCTAACACGGTGAAATCCCATCTCTACTAAAAATACGAAAATAAAATTTGCCAGGCATGGTGGCGAGCGCCTGTAGTCCCAGCTACGCAGGAGGCTGAGGCGGGAGAATGGCGTGAATCCAGGGGGCGGAGCTTGCAGTGAGCCGAGATCGCGCCACTGCCCTCCAGCCTGGGCGACAGAGTGAGACTCTGTCTCAAAAAACAAAAAAGTTAGCCAGTGTAGTAATGCATGCCTGCAGTCCCAGCTACTTGGGAGGCTGGGCAGGAGCATCTCTTGAGGCCAGGAGTTTGAGCCCAGCCTGGACAACATAGTGAGACCTGCTCTCTACAAAAATAGTTAACCAGGTGTGGTGGTGTGCACCTGTAGTCCCAGCTACTTGGGAGGCTGAGGTAGGAGAATTGCTGGAGCCCAGGAGTTTGAGACTGCAGTGAGCTATGATCATGCCACTGCACTCCAGCCTGGGCAACCGAGGAAGATCTGTCTAAAAAAAAAAAAAAAAAAAAAAAAAAAAGCCAGGCACAGTGGCTCACACCTGTAATCCCAGCACTTTGGGAGGCCAAGGCAGGTGGATTGCCTGAGGTCAGGAGTTCAAGACAAGTTTGGCCAACATGGTGAAACCCTGTCTCTACTAAAAAATATAAAAAATACAAAAAAATTAACCGGGCATGGTAGCGTGTGCCTGTAATCTCAGCTACTTGGGAGGCTGAGGCAGGGGAATTGCTTGAACTAGGGAGGTGGAGGTTGCAGTGAGCTGGGATTGCACCACTGCACTCCAGCCTGGGCGACAGAGTGAGGCTCTGTCTCAAAAAAAAAAAAAAAGGCTACCCAATAAATTCTGTTCCCCTACCAGGTTTGAGAACTGCTGAGTTGGCGATATAGGCTTAGATTACACTAAAGAGGGGTGCTGAGTGCTTCTAAGCACCCAGCTTCTAAGTATGGGGTGGAATAGTTCCAGGGGTATGCCTTCCCCTCTTAGGCAAGTCTAGGACTCTCAGAGTGGGGAGAAGCTCCAGGAAGGAGAGGCTGAGTGGGAGGTGCTTTAGGGAGCAGCTGGCCCTTCCCTGTCCACAGATGCTGACCAGTGACACCAGCACAGACCAGGACTGACTGCCACACTACCCTACCTGCACCCTACCCCTTGGACAGGACCTGCTCAGGCCCCTGGCGATCTGCTTCAAGAGTGTCATTTCCTCCTGTGGCTTAGCTTTCCCTCCCTGGTTAAAGAGACTGGAAGGGGGCCGGGCGCAGTGGCTCACGCTTGTAATCCCAGCACTTTGGGAGGCTGAGGCGGGCGGATCACGAGGTCAGGAGATCGAGACCACGGTGAAACTCCGTCTCTACTAAAAATACAAAAAATTAGCCGGGCGTGGTGGCGGGCGCCTGTAGTCCCAGCTACTCGGAGAGGCTGAGGCAGGAGAATGGCGTGAACCCGGGAGGCAGAGCTTGCAGTGAGCCAAGATTGCGCCACTGCACTCCAGCCTGGGCGCTGTCTCAAAAAAAAAAAAGAGAGACTGGAAGGGGCCAGGTGCAGTGGCTCACGCCTGTAATCCCAGCACTTTGGGAGGCCAAGGCAGGCAGCTCACTTGAGGTCGGGAGTTTGAGACCAGCCTGGCCAACATGGTGAAACCCATCTCTGCTAAAAACACAACAATTAGCTGGGTGTGGCGGTGGGCACCTGTAATCCCAGCGCTTTCAGAGGCCAAGGCAGGCAGATCACCTGAGATCAGGAGTTCGAGACCAGCCTGACCGACATGGCAAAACCCTGTCTCTACTAAAAATACAAAAATTAGCCAGGCGTGGTCCCAACTACTTGGGAGGCTGAGGCAAGAGAATCACTTGAACAGGGGAGGTGGAGGTTGCAGTGAGCTGAAATCACGCCATTGCACTCCAGCCTGAGTGACAGAGCGAGACTCTGTCTCAAAAAAACAAACAAAAAAAAAGAGGCTAGAAGGGCTACCAGCTTCTTGCCACCCTCCCAAGTCCCTTTCCCAGGTCAACCACCTTCTTCAAGGGCTAGAAGACTCTTGCAGGATCCAGGGGACACCAGCACACAGGCTTTGCCAAAGCCCCACACCAGGCACCGTTCTAGGCTCTGAGGACACAGCAGTGACCAAGACAGTCCCTGCTACCATTCCTTTTTTTTTTTTTTTTTTTTGAGACAGAGTCTCACTCTGTTGCCCAGGCTGGAGTGAAGTGGCACAATCTTGGCTCACTGCAAGCTCCGCCTCCTGGGTTCAAGTGGTTCTCATGCCTCAGCCTCTCGAGTAGCTGAGATTACAGGTGCGTGTCACCATGCCTGGCTAATTTTTGTATTTAGTAGAGATGGGGTTTCACCATGTTGGTCAGGTGGGTCTCGAACTTCTGGCCTTAAGTGATCTGCCTGCCTCAGCCTTCCAACATGCTGAGATTACAGACGTGAGCCACCATGACCAGGCCCTGCTACCATTATTGGGCTTACAGTTTAGTGGAGAGTCTGGCAATCAATTACATATGAAGGGTTCAGAATATGCCACCCTCAAATATACCATTTTGGCATAAGGCTTATTTTGAGCTGAAGGCAATTAAGAAACAAACAGCAAACATAGGAGCTCTCTGTCTTCCCCCTTTCTCCCTAAAATTGGAGCATAAATTTCCCTTTTCTAAAGGAAATTTATATTAGTTGTTCTCTGAAAGCAACTGGCAGATAACTCTTATCGCACAAGACTAAGAAACCTTACTAAATTGGCCAGGCATGGTGGCTCACCCATGTAATCCTAGGACTTTGGGTGGCCGAGGTTGGAGGATCACCTGAGGTCAGGAATTTGAGACCAGCCTGTCCAACATGGTGAAATGCAGTCTCTGCTAGAAATACAAAAATTATCTGGGCGTGGTGGCAGGTGCCTATAATCCCAGCTACTCAGGAGGCTGAGGCAGAAAAACTGCTTGAACCCAGGAAGTGGAGGTTGCAGTGAGCAGAGATTGCGCCACTGCACTACAGCCTGGGTGACAAAGTGAGACTCCATTTCCAAAAGAAAAGAAAAAAAAAGAAAGAAAGAAACCTTACTAAATAACCTTTCTCTTCCATTAGTTTCCCTCAGATACTTAACTTCCCACAGTTTATTGTACATGAAAGCCCATGTCTCCCTCCTTCCTCCCCACTACAAAATTAGATGTATAAATCTTTAATTCTAAATACTCAAAGAGCCAGCTGGGTTTTTTTGTTGTTTCTCAGATGCATGTGAAATAAACCTTTTCTCAGCTGGGCGCAGTGGCTCAGGCCTGTAATCCCAGCACTTTGGGAGGCTGAGGCAGGTGGATCATGTGAGGTCAGGAGATCGAGACCAGCCTGGCCAACATGGCAAAAACCCATCTCTACTAAAAATACAAAAAATTAGGTGGGCGTGGTGGCAGTCACCTGTAATCCCAGCAACTTGGGAGGCTGCGGCAGGAGAATCGCTTAAACCTGGGAGGCAGAGGTTCCAGTGAGCCGAGATCATGCCATTACACTCCAGCCTGGGCAACAAGAGCAAAATTCTGTATCAAAGAAAAAAAAAAAAACACTTTTCTCCTGTTAATCTGTCTTTTGTCAGTTTAATTTGCAGGCCCCAATCACTGAAACTAAGAAGGGTAAAGGAAAAGCATGAGTCCAAGCATAGTGGCTCATGCCTGTAATCCCAGCACTTTGGGAGGCTGTGGCAGACAGATCACAAGGTTAGGAGTTCGAGGCCAGCCTGGCCAACATAGTGAAACCCTGTCTCTACTAAAAATACAAACATTTTCCGGGCATGGCAGCGTGTGCCTGTAATCCCAGCTACTTTGGAGGCTGACGCAGAGAATCGCTTGAACTTGGGAGGTGGAGGTTGCAGTGAGCCGAGATCGCATCACTGCACTTCAGCCTGGGCAACAGTATGAGACTCTGTCGAAAAAAAAAAAAACAAAGAAAAGGAAAGAAAGAGAGGAAGGAAGGAAGGAAGGAAGGAAGGAAGGAAGGGGAAAGAAAGAAAAGAGGGAGAGAGAGAAAGAAAGAAAAGAAAAAGAAAGGAAGGAAGAAAGAGAAAGAAAGGAAGGAAGGAAGAAAGAGAAAGAAAGAAAGGAAGGAATAAAAAGAAAAAGAAAGAAAGAAGAAAGAAAGAAAGAAAGAAAGAAAGAAAGAAAGAAAGAAAGAAAGAGGAAGGGGAGGGGAAGGGATGGGAAGGGGGAGGAAGGAAGGAAGGAGGGAAGGAAGGAAGGGAAGGGAAGGGAAGGGAAGGGAAGGAAAGGAGGGAGGGAGGGAAAAGAAAGAAAGAAAAAAATGATTAGCAAAAGCACTCAAAGCCATGATGACTTACTCATCTCTTAGTGTGCCCAGGGCTCCGCTTCTATTCCTTTCCTCCTGCAGCTCCATCCACCTGTGTTTCCCAGCATAACTCTGCCAGCAAAACTTCAGCTAACCTTCACATCACACCACGAAAGCCAATTCCGCTAGGCAGGGACCCATCTCTACCACTCTTGTGATCTGTACCGATTTTTTTATTTCCTTCTTTCCTTCCTTCCTTCCTTCCCTCCTTCATTCCCTCCTTCTCTCCTTCCTTCCCTCCCTCCATTCTTCCCTCCCTCCCTCCTATTTTCCTTCCTTCCTTCCTTCCTTCCTTCCTTCCTTCCTTCCTTTCTTCCTTCCGTTTTCTTTCTTTCTTTTTTAGAGATTATATTTCACTGTCACCCAGGCTGGAGTGCAGTGGCATGATCATAGCTCATTGCAACCTCAAACTCCTGGGCTCAAGTGATCCTCCCTCGTCAGCCTCTTGAGTAGCTAGGACCACAGGCACACGTCACCACATCCAGCTAATTTTTAAGTTTTGTGTAGAGACAGGGGTCTCGCTATGTTGTCCAGACTGGTCTCTAACTCCTGGCCTCAAGAGATCCTTCAGCCTCGGCCTCCTAAAGCACAGGGATTACAGGCATGAGCCACCCTGCCCAGCCTGATTTATTCCTTTCTTAAGGCACTTCTCCCAATCTACTTTGCACTCTCTTTCTTTGTGTATTTGTGTGGTTCTCCACCCTCACCTACATCAGATAAATAGGAAGCTGTTATGACAGGCCCATGACAGGCCTGGGAATATTTGATGAGATGGAGTCAACTGAACGATGGGACAGCCTTTCCCTCAAGAATCATCAATTCACTTTATTCCTTTTTATTTATTATTATTTTTTTTGAGACAGAGTCTTGCTCTGTTGCCCAGGCTGGAGTGCAGTGGCGCAATCTCGGCTCACTGCAAGCTCCACCTCCCAGGTTCATGCCATTCTCCTGCCTCAGCCTCCCGAGTAGCTGGGACTACAGGCGCCCGCCACCACTTCCAGCTAATTTTTGTATTTTTTTAGTAGAGATGGGGTTTCACCTTGTTAGCCAGGATGGTCTCGATCTCCTGACCTTGTGATCCACCTGCCTTGGCCTCCCAAAGTGCTGGGATTACAGATGTGAGCCACTGCGCCCGGCCCAATTCACTTTATTCTATATCTCTGTTACCTATAGACAAAAAGCCCTAAGGTTTGTGTTTGTTTTTTACTTTTTACTTTTTTTTGAGACAGAGTCTTGCTCTGTTACCCAGGAGGAAGTGCAGTGGCGCTATCTCTGCTAACCAACCTCCACCTCCTGGGTTCAAGCGATTCTCCTGCCTCAGCTTCCCAAGTAGCTGGGATTACAAGTGTACACCACCATGCCTGGCTAATTTTTGTACTTTTAGTAGAGACGAGGTTTCACCATGTTGGCCAGGCTGCTCTGGAAACCCTGACCTCAGGTGATCCACCTGCCTCGGCCTCCCAAAGTGCTGGGATTATAGGCGTGAGCCACCGCGCCCAGCCTTGTTTTTTACTTTTTTTTTTTTTTTTTTTTTTTTGAGACAAGGTCTCGCTCTGTTGTCGAGGCTGGAGTGTGGTGGTGCAGTCTTGGCTCACTGCAGCCTCCACCTGGAGGCTGATTGGCTCAAGCAACCCTCCCACCTTACCTTCTAGAGTAGCTGGGACTACAGGCCCATGCCACCACACCTGGCTTTTTGTAAAAAAAATTTAGACTGGGTGTGGTGGCTCATGCCTGTAATCCCAACACTTTGGGAGCCTGAGGTAGGTGGATCACCTGAGGTCAGGAGTTCGAGACCAGCCTGGCCAACATGGTGAAACCCTGACTCTACTAAAAATACAAAAATTAGCCAGGCGTGGTGGCATGTGCCTATAAATCTCAGCTACTTGGGAATTTTTTTTTAATAGAGACCGGGTTTCACTATGTTGCCCAGGCTGTTCTCAAACTCCTGAGCTCAAGGGATCCTCCTGCCTTGGCCTCTCAAAGTGCTGAGATTACAGGCATGAGCCATGGCACCCAGCCTTGTTTTTATTTAAAACCTTATTTTGAAAAAAATGTAAGCATAGAAAAAAATTGTGAGAATACCATGAACTCCAATATCCATACAATTCACCAAGCGTCCAACTGTTGATTCACCAATTAACATTTGCCTCATTTGCTTAATCTCTCTATATATACAGATAGGTTATTATTGCTAATGTTATTGAATAATTTGAAATTACAGACACTGTCTTCTGTGCCTTTACTCCTAAATACTTCATTAGCGTCTCCTAAAAATGAGAACATTCTTGGCCAGGCATGGTGGCTCATGCCTGTAACCCCAGCACTTTGGGAGGCCGAGGCACGAGGATTACCTGAGGTCAGGAGTTTGAGACCAGCCTTGCCAACATAGTGAAACCCCATCTCTACTAAAAATACAAAAATTAGCCGGTACGGTTGTGGGCACCTGTAATCCCAGCTACTCGTGAGGCTCAGGCAGGAGAATTGCTTGAACCTGAGAGGCAGAGGTTGCAGGGAGCTGAGATCGAGCCACTGCACTCCAGCCTAAGGGACAGAACAAGACTCTGTCTCAAAAAAAAAAAAAAAAAAGAACATTCTCTTATACAATTATCAAATGAAGGAAATTTAACATCGCCATGACACGGACACTGTTATCTACTATACAGTCCATAGTGCAATTTCCCTGATTGTTTCAATTATGTCCTTTATAGCAAGATGTGTTGCAGTTAGCTGTCGTGCCACTTTAATCTCCTTTAATCTGAAACATTTCCTCTCTCTTTCTGGCTTTCATTCTGGAAGTACACGAGTTATGTGCCCCAGAAGTGTGTTGTAACTTTCCCAGGGCGTCAGTCATATCAGAAGACCGCGAGGTCTGTTTGTTCCAATAGTGGGACATATTGATCATTTGGTTAAAAAGAAATTCACCAGTTTTCTCCCCTGCAAAGTTAGTTTTTCTTTTGTGATTAAGTAATCTGTTGGGAGATACTTCGTGACTGTGGAAATATCCTGTGCCCCATCTGACGATGATTCCAGCCTGGTCCTGTTGTACTTAACAGTCATTCAAGGAAAGTACAGCTGGCCGGTGCCCAGGCTGGGAGGCGCTGGAGGTGGCAGAGCCAGGCTGGGCAGAGAAGGAAAAGCAACTAGGACAAGAATCTGTGCAGAGAGCAGGGAAGGTATTTGGGATGCCTCGCCGGGAGCCTTCATGCAGCTCACCAAGGGGTGGGTGGTGGACACCCCACTCCCCTTCAATGCCCACCAGACACTTCTGGGCTACCACAATGGGGCTGGCTCTTTGCTGGGATCATGCCCTGGAGAGAGGCCAGTTTGCAGGAGGCAAAAGGAAGGCTCTTTCCCTCTTCACTCCCCAATGACCTCTAGTGATCCCTGGTCGGGAGGTAGAGGGGAGAAAACCCCAAAGGCAGAAGTACAGCATTTGAGAGTAAATTACATTAGAGTAAATATTATCTCCAGGATATTTCCAGGGTGCAGCAAATCTGCAAGTTTCCAGACAGCTGGGCCTGGCCTGGCCCCACTAGCCAGGCCCCTCCACCGGTCCCCAGCCTGTTGCTCTGCTCCCTGCAAATATCTGCTGTGCTGTTGGACACAACCCTAGGCTGGCAGTCAAGGTGGAATGGGAGTGGGGGTGGTCTGCATGATGTCCACAGGATACACACGCAGTCCTGGGTGGATTGGCTGTGAGCTGCTGGAGGTGTATTGGTTTCCCAGACTGTCATAACAGATGACCATGAACTGGGTGACTTGGCACAACAGGAACTTATTCTCCCACAGCTCTGGAGATCAAAGTGTGAAATCGCCAGGCGCGGTGGCTCATGGCTGTAATCTCAGCGCTTTGGGAGGCAGAGGAGGGCAGATCACCTGATGTCGGGAGTTTGAGACCAGCCTGACCAACATGGAGAAACTCCATCTCTACTAAAAATACAAAATTAGCTGGGCATGGTGGCACATGCCTGTAATCCCAGCTACTCAGGAGGCTGAGGCAGGAGAATAGCTTGGACCCAGGAGGCAGAGGTTGTGGTACGCCAAGATGACACCATTGCACTCCAGCCCCTGGGCAACAAGAGTGAAACTCCATCTCAAAAAAAAAAAAAAAAATGGCCGGGGGCGGTGGCTCATGCCTGTAATCCTAGCACTTTGGGAGGCCGGAAGGCGGGTGGATAACCTGAGGTCAGGAGTTCAAGACTAGCCTGGCCAACGTGATGAAACCCCATCTCTACTAAAAATACAAAAATTAGTCGGGCATGGTGGTGCATGCCTGAAATCCCAGCTACTCGGGAGACTGAGGCAGGAGAACCACTTGAACCTGGGAGGCAGAGGTTGCAGTGAACTGAGATCGTGCCATTGCACTCCAGCCTGGGGGACAAGAGCGAGACTTTGTCTCAAAAAAAAAAAGATAATAGCTATATAGCTAGATGAACAGGTAGAGGATGGATGAATGATAGGTATATAGATAGAAGGATAAATAGATAATAGATAGATGATAGATAATAGGTATATAGGTAGATGGATAGACAGATGATAGAAGATAGGTATCTAGATAGATGGATAGATAGATGATAGATGATTGATAGATGATAGATGCATGGATGATAAGTATATAGATAGATGGATAGATAGATAAAGAGATGATGGATGGATGGATGATAGGTATATAGATAGATGGATAAATAGATAATAGACAGATGGATAGATGATAGATAATAGGTATATAGATAGATGGATAGCTATGATAATAGATAGATGATAGGTATATAGATGGATAGACAGATAGATGGATGACGGATAGATGGATGGATAGGTAGATAGATGATAAGTAGATAATGAGATAGATAGATAATAGGTAGGTAGATTTTTTTTTTTTTTTTGAGACAGAGTCTCTCTCTGTCACCCAGGCTGGAGTGCAGTGGTGTGATGTCAGCTCACTGCAAGCTCCACCTCCCAGATTCACGCCATTCTCCTGCCTCAGCCTCCCGAGTAGCTGGGACTACAGGCGCCCGCCACCATGCCCGGCTAATTTTTTTGTATTTTTAGTAGAGGTGGGGTTTTACCGTGTTAGCCAGGATGGTCTCGATCTCCTGACCTTGTGATCCGCCCGCCTCGGCCTCCCAAAATGCTGGGATTACAGTCGTGAGCCACTGCGCCTGGCCATAGGTAGGTAGATATTTTCTGTGGCTTCTGAAGCCCTCTAGTCAATTGTGTCTGGATTAGATCCTCTGGAAAAAAAAGCATCCAGACCTCAAAAACTAAGGACAGGGACTCTAGAATTTCTGAACTGATGAGTTAAAATAGCTTAGGAATGGGCTCTCAGTTGGGGAATTGCCACATGAGGACACGTTTTAATCATTAATGCTGATGCAGGCCAGACTGCTTTCCAAGAAACCCTGCCCTGTCACTTTTTCCAGCCATTCTTGTCTGAGGAGGCAGAGGAATTGAGCAAGCCTGGATGGTGAGCTGTGCCTGGGTTGGTGGCCAGAGTTTGAGCAGGGGTGTGTGCAGGACAGGGTGTGATGGTATGAGCAGTTCCTTGGGTCCTCCAAGTACCAGGGGAATGCCACAACTGGACACTTCCAGAGGGACCACACTCCTCCAGGCTTGGAGGCCATGGGGAAGAATCCAGGTTCCAAATATGACCCCTTTTCCCCTGCACTTCTGAAAAACAGCTAAGGGTCACCTTTTTCTTTTTTTTTTTTCATGAGACAGTGTCTTGCTTTGTCACCCTGGCTGGAGTGCAGAGGCATGATCATAGCTCCCTCTAGCCTCAAACTTCTGGGTCTCCAGCCTCTCGAGAAGCTAGGACTACAAGTGTGTGCCACCATGCCCAGCTTTTTTGTTTGTTTTGTAGAGACAGAGGTCTCACTACGTTGCCCAGGCTGGTCTCAAACTCCTGGCCTCAAGCAATCCTCCAGCCTTGGTCTCCGGAAGTACTGTGATTATAGGCATGAGCCACCAAGCCCAGCCAAGGATCACTTCTTATCCGATATTATATCTCAAGAGATTTTGCAATTTAAAAAATTAACTTGGTATGAGGCAGCTAAGTACCCTGTACTGTCTTATCAGGGAATCTTAACTGGGAACTTAACCTGGAGAGATATTTCAAAATTCATAGATGACAGACCCCCTTCTCTGAACCCCTCAAATCAGATCTGAGGCCTAGACTCATGTTGTTTGAGGAAAGTCCATGAAGATTCTAACGCAAGGCTTGAATTGAGGGCCAGTGCAAAAGAACATGGTGAGAATAAGGCCAGCCCACAACCTTGATTTCTTTTTCTTTTCCTGTTAAAAATGTCAGTTTCACTGGAATCACCAAAAAATCACATTCTAGAAAATGTGCTAAGCCAGCACTTCTCACTTTAATGAGCATACACATCATAGCTTGTTAAAATGCAGATTCTGGCCAGGCGTGGTGGCTCACACCTGTAATCCCAGCACTCTGGGAAGCCGAGGCAGGTGGATCACTTGAGGTCAGGAGTTCGAGACCAGCCTGGCCAGCATGGTGAAACCCCATCTCTACTAATAATACAAAAATTAGGCCAGGTGTGGTGGCTCACACCTGTAATCCCAGCACTTTGGGAGGCTGAGGTGGGCTGATCACAAGGTCAGGAGTTCGAGACCAGCCTGGCCAACATGGTGAAACCCCATCTCTACTAAAAACACAAAAAACAAAAATTAGCTGGGCGTGGTGGCTGGCACCTGTAATCCTAGCTACTCAGGAGGCTGAGGCAGGAGAATTGCTTGAAACTGGAAGGTGGAGGTTGCGGTGAGCTGAGATCGAGACACTGCACTCTAGCCTGGGTGACAGTGCAAGACTCTGTCTCGAAAAAAGAAAAAAAAAAAGGCCAGGCATGGTGGCTCACGCCTGTAATCCCAGCACTTTGGGAAGCCGAGGCTGGCAGATCATGAGGTCAGGAGGTCCAGACCATCCTGGTTAACACGGTGAAACTCCATCTCTACTAAAAATAGAAAAAATTAGCTGGGCGTGGTGGTGGGCACACGTAGTCCTAGCTACTCGGGAGGCTGAGGCAGGAGAATGGTGTGAACCCAGGAGGCGGAGCTTGCAGTGAGCCGAGATCGCGCCACTGCACTCCAGCCTGGGCAACAGAGCAAGACTCGGTCTCAAAAAAAAAAAAATAGCTGGGCACAGTGGCCCATGCATGTAATCCCAGCTACTCGGGAGGCTGACTGAGGCAGGAGAATCACTTGAACCTGGGAGGCGGAGGTTGCAGTGAGCCGAGATCGTGCAGAGTGACAGGGTGACAGAGTGAGACTCCATCCAAAAAATAAAATAAAATAAAATAAAATGCAGATTCTGATTCAGCAGGGCTGGGGTGGGGCCTGACAATTTACCTTTCCAACAAGTTCTCAGATGATGATTGTGCTGTTGGACCGTGGTCCATACTTTGAGTAGCAAGGTGGCTACATCAGGGTGTTACTGAAACCCCAGGGATTCAGTCTGGGTCCTGCTGCTTGCTGCACAGAAAGCCAACCTTTGAGACTATGATTCTTGCCAAGGAAGAAGGCTTTAATTGGGTGCTGCAGGCCAGGAGAGGGGAGACAAGTCTCAAATCCATCTCCCTGATAGACTAAAATTAGGGGCTTAAACAGCAGGGAAGTAATGTAACTACTTCTGAGAAAAGAGGAACTCAGGAGGGGGTAAGGAAGCAATCATGACAAATGAGGGGCCTGGAGTCTCATTGTCTGGATCCAATTATCTGGTGAGTTTCAAGTCTTTGATACTTTTTTTTTTTTTTTTTTTGAGATGGAGTCTTGCTCTGTCGCCCAGGCTGGAGTGCAGTGGGGCGATCTCGGTTCACTGCAAGCTCCACCTCCCAGGATTACGCCATTCTCCTGCCTCAGCCTCCAGAGTAGCTGAGACTACAGGTGCCCGCCATCACGCCCGGCTAATTTTTTTGTATTTTTTTAATAGAGACGGGGTTTCACCCTGTTAGCCAGGATGGTCTCGATCTCCTGATCTTGTGATCTGCCTGCCTCGGCCTCCCAAAGTGCTGGGATTACAGGCGTGAACCACCACGCCCGGCCATCTTTGATACTTTTTGAGAGACTTGGGTGGCCTTTCTTGAGAAAGGAATTCAGATAAAAGAAATGTAAGTTTTAAGCTTTAAGATCAGAGGGGTTGGCCAGGTGCAGTGGCTCACGCCTGTAATCCCAGCACTTTGGGAGATCAAGGCAGGTGGATCACTTGAGGCCAGGAGTTCAAGACCAGCCTGGGCAACAGATGAGACCCCCCCCCCATCTCTTAAAAAAAATTAGCTGAGTGTGGTGGTATGTGCCTGTAGTCCCAGCTACTTGGGGGACTGAGATAGGAGGATCACCTGAATCTGGAAGGTCGAGGCTGCAGTGAGCTGTGATCACGCCATTGTACTCCAGCCTGGGCAACAGAGTGAGACTCTGTCTCAAAAACAAAAAAAGAAAAAATCCCACCCAGAAGGGCTTTGCTATTTGGAGGTGCACATAGATCTCAACAGAGAGAAGCTGAAGGTTATCACTGGCTTCCTAGAGGGCTGGGGAAGGACTAAGGGGTGAGACAGAATGGAAAGGTATTTGCTTTCATCAACG
The DNA here is from genome assembly GCF_006542625.1 of Nomascus leucogenys. Classification (NCBI taxonomy): domain Eukaryota; kingdom Metazoa; phylum Chordata; class Mammalia; order Primates; family Hylobatidae; genus Nomascus; species Nomascus leucogenys. Next base: position 46,894,467 of record NC_044397.1, read on the forward strand.
AAACTGAAGGTAATAGACACTCAGTGACTGAGGGGAGGAGTTCCTCAGAAAACTCACCAACGCACCAAAATATCAAAGAGCTGGCGGCGTTAAACATCCAACAAATCTGACACCAGCTCACAACAGTCACACCCCAACAAGACCTTTTCTGTTCCACTTTTTTTCTCTTCCCTTCCTGTACTCCAATCCCAAGAGATCAGAAGTCAGCCACCCACAGCCCCTTTCTTTAAAGTCAGGCTTCAGGCTTCCCACCTGTGTTCCAGAGCAATCTGGTTTTTTTTTTTTTTGGGGGGGGGTTGTTTGTTTGTTTGTTTTTTGAGACAGAGTCTCGCTCTTTATTGACCAGGCTGGAGTGCAGTGGTGTCATCATAGCTCACTGCAGCATTGAACTCCTGGGGTCACGGGATACTGCCAACCTAAGCCTCCCAAGTAACTAGAATTACAGGCACATGACATCATACCAGACTAATTTAAAAAAAAGTTTGGGGGCTGGGCACGGTGGTTCATACCTGTAATCCCAGCACTTTGGGAGACCAAGACTGGCAGATCACTTGAGGTCAGGAGTTCGAGACCAGCCTGGCCAACATGATGAAGCCCTGTCTCTACTAAAAATACAAAAATTAGCTGGGCGTGGTGGCAGGTGCCTGTAATCCCAGCTACTTGGAAGGCTGAGGCGGGAGAATCACTTGAACCCAGGAGGCAGAGTTTGCAGTGAGCCAAGATTGTGCCATTGTACTCCAGCCTGGGCAACAAGAGTGAAACTCTATCTCAAAAAAAAGAAATTATTTTTGATAGAGACAAAGTCTCGCTATGTTGCCTGGCTGGTCTCAAACTTCTGGCCTCAAGTGATCCTCCTGCCCCGGCCTTGGAAAGTGCTAGGATTACAGGTGTGACCCATCATGCCTGGCCCCAGATCAATCTTTACTATGTCTGAGAAACCTCTCATCTCTTCTGCCTCCCCACCAGACTTTCAAGGCCTTGTTGAAGCACTCCTGGCTTAACTGGTGATCTCATACGCATTCCCTAATGAATCACTTGCACGCTAATCTCTAACTCAAGTTTGGCTTCCCAGGAAACCCAACCCATAGCAAAGTAAATCTTAGTGCTGCTTTTGGAGAATGTTCTCAGGGAAAGCAATGACTTGCCCTTCTATACACCACACCCCCACCAAGCTATGCTTCTAACCAGTGTGGACAATCAATAAACAACTGCAGGGCTCCCCCATGGCACAGCCATGGTCAGGTACAGTTTAGCGAAATCATCTAAAAATGATCAGGATTGAGTTTCTCACCAGCTCAATGGCTTGAGTACTCAGAATCTAAATTAAATTGATTTGAGGTCCATAAACATACTTGAGGCCAAGCATAGTGGCTCATACCTGTAATCCCAGCACTTTGGAAAGTGGCAGGCAGATCACTTGAGGTCAGGATTTGGAGACCAGCCTGGCCAACATGGTGAAACCCTGTCTCTACTAAAAATGCAAAAGCTAGCCAGGCTTGGTGGTGGATGCCTGTAATCCCAGCCACTGGGGAGGCTGAGGCAGGAGAATCGCTTGAACCTGGGAGGCAGAGGTTGCAGTGAGCCAAGATTGTGCCACTGCACTCCAGCCTGGGCAACAGAGTGAGGCTCTGTCTCAAAAATTAAAATAAAAAGATGCAAAAATTAGCTGGGTGTGGTGGCAGGCACCTGTAATTCCAGCTGCTGAGGAAGCTGAGGCAGGAGAATCGCTTGAACCTGGGAAGCGGAAGTTGCAGTGAGCTGAGATTGTGTCACTGCACTCCAGCCTGGGCAACAGAGAGGCACTGTGTCTCAAATAAATAAACGTACTTGAGGTAGGTTCTTATAGTGAAGGCCTCCTATGTTCACACTCTCCTGTGTTCCAGCCTTGTGTAATACCCTCCCCTGTGGACTCTGGGCTTGGTCATTCAGTCTTGCTTTGCTCAATGGAAACTTAGCAATTGTGAAGCCAGGAGAGGCTTGAAAAGCGCTTGCACTTTGGGGTACGTTCTCTTGCCGCTCTTTGGAGCTGCAAAAACGCCATGAGAGGCTGGGCACAGTGGATCACGCCTGTAATCCCAGCACTTTGGGAGGCCGAGACAGGCGGATCACAAGGTCAGGAAATCGAGACCATCCTGGCTAACACAGTGAAACCCTGTCTCTACTAAAAATACAAAAAATTAGCTGGGTGTAGTGTTGGGCGCCTGTAGTCCCAGCTACTCGGGAGGCTGAGGCAGGAGAATGGCGTGAACCCAGGAGGCGGAGCTTGCAGTGAGCCGAGATTGTGCCACTGAACTCCAGCCTGGGCGACGAGCGAGACTCAGGTCTCAAAAAAAAAAGAAAAATGCCAAGAGAAAAAGCCTGGGCCAGCCCTTTTTGGAGATGAGAGACTACCTGGAACAGAGATGAACTGTCCCAGTTGAGGCCCCCTTAGACCCATCAGCCTGCTAGCTACCAGATGTGAGTGAGACAGTCCCTGATTATTCAGAGCCAGCCACAAAACATTTAGACTCATAAAACAAGGGAAATAACAAATGTTTATTGTCTCAAGCCACTCGATTTGGAGTGGTTTATTTTATTTTCACTTGTATAAAACTCTGTGACCTATTTTTTGCACTTGGTTTTCTTAAGAATCTTTCTTTTTCTTTTTTTCAGAGGCAGGGTCTCACTCTGTCACCCAGACTGGAGTACAGTGGCACAATCACAGCACTCTGCAGTCTCCACCTCCTGAGAGCTCAAACAATCCTCCTGTTTCAGCCTCCTGGGTAGCTGGGACTCTATGGGTGTGCGACACCATGCCTGGCTATTTTTTATTTTTTGTAAAGATGGGGTCTCACTGTGTTGCCTAGACTGGTCTCTAAATCCTGGCTTCAAGTGATCCTCCTGCCTGAGCCTCCTAAGTAGCTGGAACTACAAGTGTGAGCCACCATGCCTGGCCTAGCTCAAATAGTTTTGCTCCCTCAGAAGTGGGCTGTATTGCTGGAATGTTAATGTGGCCTGGGAAAGAAAGCACACTTAGCCAAGGCTGGGCACAGTGGCTCACACCTGTAATCCCAGCACTTTAGGAGGCTGAGGCAGCCAGATCACTTGAGGTCAGGAGTTTGAGACCAGCCTGGCTAACATGGTGAAACCCCCGTCTCTACTCAAAATACAAAAATTAGCCAGGCATGATGGTGCATGCCAGTAATCCCAGCTACTTGGGTGGCTGAGGCAGGAGAATCGTGCGAACCCAGGAGGTAAAGCGTTGCAGTGAGCCAAGATCACACCACTGCACTCCAGCCTGGGCGATAGAGACAGAGTGAGACTCTGTCTTCAAAACAAACAAACAAACAAAAAAAGCATACTTAGGCAAAATAGAGAGCTTCCACCGGGACATTTCCTTTCCTTACAAGTAAGCAGATGACAAACTTTACCAGTACAATGGCTAAGATGACTGTTTGCCTTTGGCTTTATGTGTTAACTACATAAGTTCTGTTTATAAAGGCAAAGCTATTTATCTTTTTATTTGGGAGTTATTCCAATGTTATTAAACTTAGGAAGTTCTTTTCCATCATAACATTTGATACATATTTTCCAGCTGGTTGTGGGTGACTCATGCCTGTAATCCCAGAACTTTGGGAGGCCCAGGCAGGAGGATCATTTGAGGCCAGAAGTTCAAGACCAGCCTGGGTAGTATAGCGAGATCTCATCTCTAAAAAATAAGTTTAAAAAATCAGCCAGGTGGCTGGGTGCAGTGGCTTACACCTGTAATTCCAGCACTTTGGGACGGCGAGGCGGGTGGATCACAAGGTCAGGAGTTCAAGAACAGCTTGGCCAAGATGGTAAAACCCCATCTCTACTAAAAATACAAAAATTAGCCAGGTGTGGTGGTGCACATCTGTAATCCCAGCTATTCGAGAGGCTGAAGCAGAAGGATCACTTGAACCCAGGAGGCAGAGGTTGCAGTGACCTGAGATCGTGCCACTGCACTCCAGCCTGGGCAACAGAACAATAGTCCATCTCAAAAAAAAAAAAAAAAAATCAGCCAGTTGTAGGCTCGTTGTAATGGCTCACACCTGTAATCCCAGCACTTTGGGAGGCCGAGGTGGGCAGATCACTTGAGGTCAGGAGTTCAAGAGCAGCCTGGCCAACCTGGCAAAATCTGGTCTCTACCAAAAATACAATAATTAGCCAGATGTAGTGGTATGCACCAGTAATCCCAGCCACTCAGGAGGCTGAGCATGAGAATCACTTGAACCTGTGAGGTGGAGGTTGTAATAAGCTAAGATTGCACCACTGCACTCCAGCCTGGGCGACAGAAGGAGACTCAGTCTCAGTCTCAAAAAAAGAAAAAAAATAGCCAGGTGCAGGGACAGGTGCCTGTACTCTCAGCTATTGGAGAGGCTGAGGAGGGAGAATTGCTTGAGCCCAGAAGGTTAAGTCTGCAGTGAGCTATGATTGTGCCACTGCACTCCAGCCTGGGTGACAGAGCAAGACTCTGTCTCTAAATAAATGAATAAATACTTTCTCTCTAGTATTTTAATGGATTAACAAATCAGTTTAACTCTTTAATGCATTTGTTATTAACTTGGATGTAAAGTGTGTTTACATAAGTCCATTTTCTCCCAAGACTTATATATATGTGTATATGTACATATACCTCAATGATTTATCTATTCTCATTCTGGTATTACACATTATTACAGTTTTACAACATATTTTTCCACATAAGAGGAAGAATCTCTGTTAGTACTCTTTTTATTTTTTGAGACAGAGTTTTGCTCTTGTTGCACAGGCTGGAGTGCAATGGCATGATCTCGGCTCACTGCAACCTCCACTTCCCAGGTTTAAGCGATTCTCCTGCCTCAGCCTCCTGAGTAGCTGGGATTAGATTACAGGCATGCGCCACCACGGCTGGCTAATTTTGTATTTTTAGTAGAGATGGGGTTTCTTAATGTTGGTCAGGCTGTTCTCCAACTCTTGACCTCAGACGATCTGCCCACCTTGGCCTCCCAAAGTGCTGGGATTACAGGCATAAGCCACTGCACCTGGCTTATTACTCTTTTTTTTTTGAGAGGTAGTTTTGCTCTGTTGCCCAGGCTGGAGTGCAGTGGAGCAATCTCGGCTCACTGCAAGCTCCGCCTCCCGGGTTCACGCCATTCTCCTGCCTCAGCCTCTCCGAGTAGCTGGGACTACAGGCGCCCGCCACCACGCCCGGCTAATTTTTTGTATTTTTAGTAGAGACGGGGTTTCACCGTGGTCTCGATCTCCTGACCTCGTGATCTGCCCGCCTCGGCCTCCCAAAATGCTGGGATTACAAGCATGAGCCACTGCGCCCGGCCTACTCTTTATATTTGTTTGTTTGTTTGTTTTGAGAAGGAGTCTCACTCTGTTGTCCAGGCTGGAGTGCAGTGGTGCGATCTCTGCTCACTGCAAGCTCCACCTCCCAGGTTCACGCCATTCTCCTGCCTCAGCCTCTGGAGTAGCTGGGACTTACAGGTGCCCGCCACCATGCCCAGCTAATTTTTTGTATTTTTAGTAGAGATGGGGTTTCACTGTGTTAGCCAGGAAGGTCTCGATCTCCTGACCTCGTGATCCACCTGCCTCAGCCTCCCAAAATGCTGGGATTACAGGCGTGAGCCACTGCGCCCGGCCTAATTACCCTTATTCTTCACAGAGTTCTCAGTGATTATTTTGTCTATTCTTTTGTTTGTTTGTTTTTGAGACAGGGTCTCTGTGTCACCCTGGAGTGCAGTGGCACCATCTCGGCTCACTACAGCCTCAACCTCTCAGGCCCAATCAATTCTCCCACCTCAGCCTCCCAAATAGCTGGGACTACAGGTGTATGCCTCCACTCCCGACTACTTTTTGCTTTTTTTATTTTAATTTTTATTTTTTTAGAGACAGGGTTCTTACTATGTTATCCAGGCTGATCGTGAACTCCGGGGCTAAAGCAATCCACCCATCTTGACCTCCAAAGTGCTGGGATTACAGGCATAAACCACCATGCCCAGTCATTATGTTTATAACTGTGTTGTGGATATTTGTCATGTTTGTGAGCTGATTTTTTTTTTTTTCAGACAGAGTCTCACTCTGTCACTTAGGCTGGAGTGCAGTGGCATGATCTCAGCTCACTGCAACCTCTGCCTCCCGGGTTCAAGCAATTCTCCCTGCCTCAGCCTCCCAAGTAGCTGGGATTACAGGCATGTGCCAACACACCTGGCTAATTTTTGTATTTTTAGTAGAGATGGGGTTTCTCCATGTTGGCCAGGCTGGTCTCAAACTCCTGACCTCAGGTGATCCGCCTGCCTCAGCATCCCAAAGTGCTGGGATTACAGGCATGAGCCACTGTGCCTGGCCTTGTGAGCTATTTTGAAGAATTTTCTGCCTTATGAGTCTTGCCACTACCCCATCCCCCAAGTTAGAAGCCAGGAAGCATGATTCTCCAGCCTCCCTTGCAGCTAAGGAATGGTCATGTGACCTAGGCTAGGTCATGTGACTGAGGCTCCACTAATCCAACATAACTCGTGTGAAACTTTAGAAATAAACACGAGCCAGGCATGGTGGTGCAACCTGTAATCCCATCACTTTGGGAAGCATAGGCGAGAGGATCACTGGAGCCCATAATTTCAAGGCTGCAGTGAGCTATGATCATGCTACTGCACCCCAGCCTGGGCAACACAATAAGACTCTGGTCTCTCTTTTTTTTTTTTTTTTTTGGAGATGGAGTCTCGCTCTGTCACCCAGGCTGAAGTGCAGTGGCATGATCTCGGCCTACTGCAAGCTCTGTCTCCTGGGTTCATGCCATTCTCCTGCCTCAGCCTCCCAAGTAGCTGGGACTACAGGCGCCCACCACCATGCCTGGCCAATATTTTGTATTTTTAGTAGAGATGGAGTTTCACCGGGTTAACCAGGATGATCTTGATCTCCTGACCTCGTGATCCACCCATCTTGGCCTCCTAAAGTGCTGGGATTACAGGCCTGAGCCACGGCACCTGGTCCCAGACCCTGGTCTCTTAAAAAAAAAAATGGCTGGGCGCGGTGGCTCATGCCTGTAATCCCAGCACTTTGGGAGGCTGAGGGGGGTGGATCACAAGGTCAGGAGATCAAGACCATCCTGGCTAACACAATGAAACCCCGTCTCTACTAAAAATACAAAAAATTAGCTGGGCGTGGTGGCGGGTGCCTGTAGTCCCAGCTACTCGGGAAGCTGAGGCAGGAGAATGGCGTGAACCCGGGAGATGGAGCTTGCAGTGAGCCCAGATTGTGCCACTGCACTCCAGCCTGGGTGACAGAGTGAGACTCCGTCTCAAAAAAAAAAAAAAAAAGAGGCCGGGCACGGTGGCTCACACCTGTAATCCCAGCACTTTGGGAGGCTGAAGCAGGTGGATCACGAAGTCAAGAGATCAAGACCATCCTGGCCAACATGGTGAAACCCTTTCTCTACTAAAAATACAAAAATTACCTGGGCGTTATGGTGCTTGCCTGTCTGTAGTCCCAGCTACTTGGGAGGCGGAGGCAGGAGAATCGCTTGATCCTGGAAGGCGGAGGTTGTAGTGAGGCAAGATTGTGCCACTGCACTTCAACCTGGCAACAGAGTGAGACTCCGTCTCAAAAAAAAAGAGAAAGAATTAATTAAATAAACAACATGAGAAAGCAGGCTCTATGTGGAGTCCATCCATCTGCTGGTGAGGATGACCACAGCAACGTCCAGCTTTGGGGGCTGGCAATAGCTGTGAGGTTGAGTTCCAGATACACATGTGGCATTGGTGCTGGTGACAGTGGTGGATGCAGTGGTTTCTGTCCCTGGCATCAGTGCACATGGGCTCAGTGCCCTGCACTGCGAAGGATGGTTCTCTCATCATTTCAGTTTTGCAACGTGGTCTGGGCACTGTTCCTGGGAGCCCTGGGTCCTAGTGGTTCTGAGAGTTCCCCAGTGCCCAATAATAAATGCTTTTTTGGCCAGGTGTGGTGGCTCATGCCCATAATCCTAGCACTTTGGGAGGCTGAGGCAAGAGAAGTGCTTGAGGCCAGGAGTTTGAGACCAGCCTGGGCAACATAGCGAGACCCTCTTTCTACAAAAAATGGAAGAGAATAGGTGGGCGTGGTGGTGTGTGCCTATAGTCACAGCTACTCTGTAGGTGGAAGCAGCAGGATGGCTTGAGCCCAGGAGTCTGAGGCTGCCATGGGCTATGACTGCACCACTGTATGCCAGCCTAGGTGGTAGAGACCCTGTCTCAAATAAATAAATGCCTGTAATCCCAGCACTTTGGGAGGCCAAGGTGGGCGGATCACCTGAGCTAAGGAATTCGAGACCACCCTGGGGAACATGGTGAAACCCCATCTCTACTAAAATACAAAACATTAGCCAGACATTGTGGCAGGTGCCTGCAATCCCAGCTACTTGGGAGGCTGAGGCAGGAGAATCACTTGAGCCCCGGAGGCAGAGGTTGCAGTGAGTCAAGATCACACCATGGCACTCCAGCTTGGGCTACAGAGTGAGACTCCATCTCAAATAAATAAATAAATAAATAAAATTTTTTTTGGAAAAGTGCCTTTTCTGTGCTAACTAGAGTATGTGCTGATGTTTGTAACTAAGAAACTTACTGATACAGGAGGCAAAACTAAGTTAGGGAAGAAAGGTATAATCCAGAATAAATTGTAGGTATTATCTAGACTGACTTTAGGCCAGGTGCAGTGGCTCACAACTGTAATCCCAGCACTGGGGAGGCCAAAACGGGCAGATAGCTTGAACCCCGGAGTTTGAGACCAGCCTGGGCAACATGGCGAGACCCCATCTCTACAAAAAATACAAAAATTGGCCAGGCTTGGTGGCTCACACCTGTAATCCCAGCACTTTGGGACGCTGAGGCAGGCGGATCATGAGGTCAGGAGATCGAGACCATCTTGGCTGACACGGTGAAACCCCATCTCTACTAAAAATACAAAAAATTAGCTGGGCGTGGTGGCGGGTGCCTGTAGTCCCAGCTACTCAGGAGGCTGAGGCAGGAGAATGGCATGAACCCGAGAGACGGAGCTTGCAGTGAGCCGAGATCGCACCACTGCACTCCAGCCTGGGCGACAGAGCGAGACCCTATCTCAAAAGATAAAAAAATAAAAAATAAATAAATAAATTAGCTGGGTGTGGTGGCAAACGCCGTTAGTCGCAGCTACTTGGGAGGATGAGGGGGAAGGATTATTTGAGCCTAGGAAGCAGAGGTTGCAGTGAGCCGTGATTGCCCTACTGCACTCCAGCCTGGGCAAGAGTAAGACCCTGTCTCAAAAAAGTGAAATAAAATGACGTGTGATCCACGTGGGTCAGCAGCACCTGGGGGCTTGTTAGAACCACTTAATGTCAGTATCACTCCAGTCCTGCTGAATCCACATTTGCATTTTCTTTTTTTGAGACAGAGTCTTGCTCTGTCACCAGGCTGGAGTGCAGTGGCGTGATATCAGCTCACTGCAACATCTGCCTCCCAGGTTCAAGCAATTCCTCTGCCTCAGCCTCCCAAGTAGCTGGGATTACAGGCACGTGCCACCTTTTTTGTATTTTAGTAGAGACGGGTTTTCACCATGTTGGCCAAGATGGTTTCAATCTCCTGACCTCGTGATCCACCCACCTAGGCCTCCCAAAGTGCTGGGATTACAGGTGTGCCACTGTGCCCGGCCCACATGAGCATTTTAACGAGATCTCCAGGGAATTTGTAAACACAGATCAAGAAGCAGTCACTGTAGTGACTGCCAGCCCCGGCTGCACTTTGAAACCATTTGGGGACCATTTAAGAAAATATTGATGTCCATTTACATTCTCCATGACATCAGTTGATTCAGGTAAGAATCATGAGTGGAGACCAAAACCACAGGGCAAAAGGATGTGGGACAGCAGGTTATTCCTACAACTCAAAGCTGTTCCCCATGGACCACTTACTGATTAGAAAGAGGGAAAAATTACCTGTACAGCAGATAACTCTGGCAGACACCACATAATAAGTGACAAGCTTAGCACAAATAGTGGGACAACGTGACAAGAGGAATCTCCCACTGTGATGCCACGAGAGGATCACAACGTCATCCGTCTCTCACAATGAGAGAGAATTTCTGCCCAAAATGATGAACTTGAATCTAGTAATGACAGGGAAAAAAAAAAGACAAATCCAGATTGAGAGATAATCTGTGAAACAGATGCCTGGACTCTTGAAAAATGTCAGTTTCTTTTTTCTTTTTTTTTTTTGAGACTGAGTCTTGCTCTGTCACCCAGGCTAGAGTGCAGTGGCTCAATCTCGGCTCACTGCAACCTCTGCCTCCCGGGTTCAAGTGATTCTCCTGCCTCAGCCTCCCGAGTAGCTGGGATTACAGGTATGGGCCACTACGCCTGGCTAATTTTATATTTTTAGTAGAGATGGGGTTTCACCATGTTGGCCAGGCTGGTCTCGAACTCCTGACCTCAAGTGATCTGCCTGCCTTGGCCTCCTAAAGTGCTGGAATTACAGGCTTGAGCCACTGAGACTGGCCCAAAAATGTCAGTTTCACGAGAATCAAAAAAGACTAGGTGCCCGTGCCGTGATGCGTGCCTGTGTCTTAGCTACTCAGGAGGTCGATGTGGGAGAATCGCTTGAGCCCAGGAGTAAAAGTGCAGCCAAGACAACATAGCAAGACCCCATCTCTATATAACAAAATAAATTAAATAAATAAATAATATTAAAAAAATTTTTTGAGACAGCGTCTCACTCTGTTGCCCAAGCTGGAGCTGGAGTGCGGTGGTACGGTCACAGCTCTCTGCAGCATCAAACTACTGTGTTCAAGTAATCTTCCTGCCTCAGCTTCCCGTAGCTGAAACTACAGGCATGAGCTACCATGCCCAGCTTTTTTTGTTGTTGTTGTTGTTTACTATTATTACTTTTTTGTCGAGACAAAGCCTCACTGTGTTGCCCAGGCTGGTCTTGAACTCCTGGCCTCAACTGGTCCTCTCGCCTTGGCCTCCCAAAGCACTGGGATTACAGGCGAGAGCCACTGCTTCTGGATAAAAATGATTTTTAAAAAAGACTGGGCAACTGCTCTAGATTAAAGGCAACTGACTCGACAGTGAGACCCTGTCTCTACAAAAATAAAAATTAGCTGGGCATGGTGGTGCATGCCTGTAGTCCCAGCTACTTGGGAGACTGAGGCAGGAGAATCGCTTGAGCCCAAGAGGTTGAGGCTTTAGTGAGCCATGATCATGCCACTGCACTCCAGCTGGTTGGAGACCAGCCCTGGCAACATAGCAAGATCCCGTCACTACAAAAAAAATTTTTAAAGCAGCTGGGCATGGTGGTGCACACCTGTAGTTCCAGCTACTTGGGAGTCTGAGATGAGAGGATTGCTTGAGCCCAGGAGTTCAAGGCTGCAGTGAGCTGTGTTGGCACCACTGCACTCCAGCCTGGGCAACAGAGCAAGACCCTGTCTCAAAACAAACAAAAAAGCATGACTATGTTTCAATAAAACTTGATTTATGAACAATGAAATTTAATTTTTTTTTTTTTTAGATAAATTCTCACTCTGTCACCCAGGCTGGAGTGCAGTGGCATGATCTTGGCTAACTGTAACTTCTGCCTCCCAGGTTCAAGCAATTCTCCTGCCTCAGCCTCCTGAGTAGCTGGGATTACAGGCACGTGCCACCATGCCCAGTGAACTTTTTTATTTTTGAGAGAGACTGGGTTTCACCATGTTGGTCAGGCTGGTCTCAAACTGCTAACATCAAGTGATCCACCCACCTCAGCCTCCCAAAGTGCTGGGACTACAGGCGTGAGCCACTGTGTCCAAAGTTTTGATTTCTTATCATTTTTATGTGTCTTGAAATATTTTCTTCTGTTAATTCCTGCATCCATAAGTGTGAATTTTATTTCACTAAGATTAGTAAACAGTGATTTCAAAACTTTGCTCTCTGAAAGTATATACACCAAAATGTTATCAATGATGAGTCCTTTAGGATCAGGAGGGAGAAGATGAAGAGGAATTTTATGTGTTTTTTGTTTTTGTTTTCCTGAGACAAGGTCTCACTCTGTCACCCAGGCTAGAGTGCATTGGTGCAATCACAGCTCACTGCAGCCTCAACTTCCAGGGTTCAAGTGATCCTCCCAGCTCAGCCTCCCATATAGCTGAGAATACTGGCATGCATCACTATACGCTGCTTTTCTAAAAATTATTTTTTGTAGAGATGGGGTCTCACTATGTTGCTCAGGCTCGTCTCCAACTCCTGGGCTCAAGTGATCCTCCCATCTCGGCCTCCCAAAGTGCTGGGATTACAGGCATGAGCTACCACGCCCAGCCAGAACTTCATGTTTTACTTTGTATACATCTGTATTGTTTAAATGTTCACAAGAATGCATAGGCTGGGCGCAGTGGTTCAGGCCTGTAATCCCAACACTATGGGAGGCCGAAGGGGGGTGGATTGCTTTGAGCTCAGGAGTTCGAGACCTGCCTGGGCAACAGGGCAAAACTCCATCTCTACAAAGAATATAATAATTAGCTGGGCATGGTGGTGCAAGTCTGTGGTCCCAGCTACTCGGGAGGCTGAGGTGGGAGGATCACTTGAGCCTGGGAGATGGAGGTTGCAGTAAGCCTAGCTCACACCACTGCACTCCAGCCTGGGCAACGGAGTGAGACCCCATCCCCCAAAATAAATGAATGAAGGAATGTTCACAAGAGAGCCTTGGTTTGAGGAGTTGGTGTATTTTTTGTTTTCTTTTCATTAAACTGCTTCTTAGATCAGTCAGTTTTTGCTGCAGTAACAAACAACCCCAACATTCCAGTGGCTTACAACAACATACATTTGTTCCTCATATTACATGAGGGCTGAGGGTGGGCCAGAGGGCGAGCAAGCCTCCAGCATCAGAGATCTGCAAATACGTGCTCAGGCTCTGCTGCCCTGGTCCTATGTGATCCTGGCTCACCGGGGCTTGTTCTTGGCTCCAATCCTGACTGCAGTCCCCTCCTGTGACCTCGCCTGCATCGGTGACTTCCACATCTCCCAGCATTCAGACCTTGGCTGTCCTCTGGTTTCCCTGGCTCAGCACACCCTGCCCTGGCCCTGACTCCTTGGTGTCCCTATGACTCAAGTCTCTGGCTCCCTGCCCCGGGACCCCACCCTGCCCATGTTCTGGTCCTCCCAGCTAAGGCCCCACAAGAGGGAAAAATAGAGAGCATTTAACCCAGAACCCACCAGGTTCCTGGGACCCTCTGCCCCTGCCCTGTGCAAGGACAACATGGGGCTTCTGGTTCTATGAACACAGCCGCTGACCCAGCCGTGCACGTAGGACACGGCAGACATGTAATTAATGACCCACGAAGCTTCTAACAGAGGCTCATTCTGAGTAGCTAGTGCCCTAAGTGGAGTGAAGGGAAGATTGACTCTTGGCCGCAAGCCATACCCAGCATGTCACAGCCACCAGCCCTAAAGTCTACTTGCTCCATCCTCCTCCTTGGTGAGGGGTGTTTGGGAACCACGAGGAAGGAGCTTTAGAAACAGGATTGCTTAATAGAGCTGATACTTGGGCATTTCGAGTTCCCAGCAAACGCTTCCCAATCCCAAGCACGTGATCTCTAGCTCTGGAGCAGACAGGTCTAGGTCGAGCTCCATCTTTTTTTTTTTTTTTGAAACAAAGTCTCACCCTGTCTCCCAGGCTGGAGTGCAGTGGCACGATCTTGGGTCACTGCAACCTCCTCCTCCCAGGTTCAAGGGATTCTCATGCCTCAGCCTCCTGAGTATCTGGGACTACAGGCGTGCATCACTATGCCTGACCAATTTTTGTAATTTTTGGTGGAGACAGGGTTTTACTGTGTTGGCCAGGCTGGTCTCGAACTCCTGACCTCAGTTGATCCCCCACATCAGCCTCCCAAAGTGCTGGGATTACAGGCGTGAGCCTCTGCGCCTGTCTCTAAAAATTTTTTTTGTAGAGATGGAGACTCACTTTGTTGGCTAGCCTGGTCTCAAACTCCTGGCCTCAAGTGATCTTCCTGCCTCAGCCACCCAAAGTGCTGTGATTACAGGTGTGAGCCACTGTGCCCAGCTGTCTGCCTCCACCTCTAGTATTTGCTCCCTGGGAGTGCCTGGGCCATTGCTTCACTCTGCACCTTCGATTTCCTCCTCTATGACACAGGCATAAGGCACGCACCTGGAATGTGGTTGGTGTTGAAAACTAGTAGCTATTGGTTGAGGCAAGAACCATCACTAGATGCTAAGAGTAGTGAGTGAAAATGTGGTAAGAGAATATTTCTCTCAAATATCTCCCCATAAATTGCTTGTTAATTAAAAACGGGGGCGGGGTGTAGTGGCTCACACCTGTAATCCCAACACTTTGAGAGGCCGAGGTGGGAGGATTGCTTGAGGCCAGGGGTTCCAGACCAGCCCAGGCAACATAGTGTAATCCCAGAACTTTGGGAGGCCGAGGCAAGTGGATCACCTGGGGTCAGGAGTTCGAGACCAGCTTGGCCAACATGGCAAAACCCCATCTCTACTAAAAATACAAAAATTAGCTGGGCGTGGTGGTGCGTGCCTGTAATCCCAGCTACTTGAGAGGCTGAGACAGGAGAATTGCTTGAACCCACGAGGTGGAGGTTGCAGTGAGCCAAGATCATGCTACTGCACTCCAGCCTGGGTGACAAGAGTGAAACTCTGTCTCAAAAAAGAAAAAAAAAATAGCTGGGCGTGATGGTGCACACCTGTAGTCCCAGCTACCTGGGAGGGAAGATCGCTTAAGCCCAGGAGGTCGAGGCTGCAGTGAGCTATGACGTCACCACTGTACTTCAGCCTGGGTGACACAGTGAGATCCTGTCTCACAAAAATTCAAAAAGGGGAGGGAGAACTAATCAAAGAACACCATCAAAAGAGTAAAAATACAACCCTAAGATTGGAAGTAAATATTTGCAATTCACATATATGATAAAGATTAATATCCAGACTACATTAAGAATTCCTGGCCGGGCGCGGGGGCTCACGCCTGTAATCCCAGCACTTTGGGAGCCCAAGGTGGGTGGATCACGAGGTCAGGAGATCAAGACCATCCTGGCTAACACAGTGAAACCCCATTTCTACTAAAAATACAAAAAATTAACCGGGCACAGTGGCGGGCACCTGTAGTCCCAGCTACTCGGAAGGCTGAGGCAAGAGAATGGCGTGAACCTGGGAGGCGGAGCTTGCAGTGAGCCGAGATCTCGCCACTGCACTCCAGCCTGGGTGACAGAGCCTGACTCTGTCTTAAAAAAAAAAAAAAAATTCCTGTGACTGAAAAACACAACAAAACATCAATTCAAAAATCGCCAGGCATGGTGGTTCACACTTGTAATCCCAGCACTTTGGGAGGCCGAGGCAGGTGAATCACCTGAGGTCAGGAGTTCGAGGCCAGCCTGGCCAACATGGTGAAAACCCCATCTCTACTAAAAATACAAAAAATTAGCTGGGCATGGTGGCGGGCACCTGTAGTCCAAGCTACTCGGGAGGCTGAAGCAAGAGAATCGCTTGAACCTGGGAGGCGGAGGTTTCAGTGAGCTGAGATCTTGCCATTGCACTCCAGCCTGGGCAACAAGAGTGAAACTCCATCCCCGCTGCCCAAAAAAAAGGCAAGGTTGGGACACATGTTCTCGAGATCTCCTGAGGGCTGTGTCAGGGGTCATGGTCACTAAAAAATTAAATTAAATTAAATTAAAAATTAAACAAAAAGGCAAGGGACTTGAGTAGGCATTTCTCCAAAGAAGATATATGTATTGGTTGAAATGTACATGAAAAGATACTCAATATCATGAATCATTAGGGAAATGCAGATCAAAACCACAATGACATCCCCTTTCACACCCATTTGGATGGCTGATATGAAAAACAAATTTAAAAAAGAAAATGAAAAATAACAAGGGTTGGCAAGAATGTGGAGAAATGGGAACCACATTGTGTGTTGCTGATAGGAATATAAAATGGTGCAGCTGCTGTGTAAACAGTTTGGCAGTTCCTCAAAAAGATAAACACACAATTACCAAGCAATTCAGTCATTCCACTCCTAGATACATACTCAGAAGATCGGAAAGCGGGGACTCAGATACTTGCATGCCAGTGTCCATAGCAGCATTATTTGTAATAGCTAAAAGTTGGAAACAAGCCAAATGTGCATCAACAGATGAATGGATAAACAAAATGCAGGATACACATACAATGGGACTCTTATTCAGCCTTAAAAAAGCATGAAATTGGCCGGGCATGGTGGCTCACACTTGTAACCCCAATACTTTGGGAGGCCGAGGCAGGTGGATCACTTGAGGCCAGGAGTTCCAGACCAGCCTGGACAACATGGCAAAACCCTGTCTCTACTAAAAATACAATAAATTAGCCAGGCATGGTGGCACATGCCTGTAGTCCCAGCTACTCAGGAGGCTGAAGTGGGAGGATCAACTGAGCCAGGGAAGTTGAGGCTGCTGTGAGCTGTAATGGCAGCACTGCACTCCAGCCTGGGCAACAAGAATAAGACCCAGTCTCAAAAAAAGAGAAGCCAATTCATTAACTTGAAAATAGGCAAAAAAATGGGAAAGAATCAAACATTCATCTTGCCTGCCCTATACAAACTATATCCTGCAGCATAAGTCACAAAGACACATTATGTCCCTCATGAGGAAAGATCACAATACCACCTGTAGTGTTGCCAAAGGGATCCAGTGTGAATCTGACTGAGCTTACGGATTCAGCTGCTAAAATGAAGGAAAAACATAAGACAATTAACAAGTTGAACTGTGCCATAAGAAAGCCATCAGCAAAATCCAAGACTGTGTGAAATTCTACAGGTCAAACTTCTTGGGCTCTTCATCATGAAACTGTAAGAATAAAAAGGGGGCCAGGCGCGGTGGCTCACGCTTGTAATCCCAGCACTTTGGGAGGCCGAGGCGGGCAGATCACAAGGTTAGGAGATTGAGAGCATCCTGGCTAACACGATGAAACCCCATCTCTACTAAAAATACAAAAAAAATTAGCCGGGCATGGTGGCGGGCCCCTGTAGTCCCCGTTACTCGGGAGGCTGAGGCAGGAGAATGGCATAATCCTGGGAGGGGAGCTTGCAGTGAGCCGAGATCCCCCCACTGCACTCCAGCCTGGGCAACAGAGCGAGACTCAGTCTCAAAAATAAAAAAAAAAAAGAATAAAAAGGGATGAGGCGGAGGCAGAAGGATTGCTTGAGGTCAGGGGTTCAAGACCAGCCTGGGCAACATAGCAAGATCCTGTCTCTACGAAAAAATAGTAAAATAAAATAAAGTAAAAAGAAACGAATCAAGAGTGATCCTCTAGATAAAGAGTCTTTTTTTTTTCTTTTTCTTTTTTTTTAGACAGAGTCTTGCTCTGTTGCCTAAGCTGGAGGGAAATGGCCGGATCTCGGCTCACTGCAACCTCCACCTCCCAGGTTCAAATGATTCTGTCACGTCAGCCTCCTGAGTAGCTGGGATTACAGGCACCTGCCCAGCTAATTTTTGTATTTTTGTAGAGACAGGGTTTCACCATGTTGGCCAGGCTGGTCTCGAACTCCTGACCTCAAGTGATCTGCCTGTCTCAGCTTCCCAGAGTTCTGGGATTACAGACGTGAGCCACCATGCCCAGCCAGAGTCTTAAAAGACATGTTAAAGTCAACAAAAGTGCAAGAGAAAACTATCATGGTAAGGAATAGTAATAAATCTGTAAAGAACCCCAAATAAATGGTTCCTGCGAAGTCCGGATTGTGGGTACTTTAAGCAGGAGGAAGGTCATTGTATTTGAGACAGGACAAAAGGGAGGTTTCCGTAGTGGCTGGAAAAGAGTTCTTTTTTTTTTTTCTTTTTTGGAGATACAGTCATGCTCTGTTGCCCAGGCTGGAATGCAGTGGCGCCATCATAGCTCATTGCAGCCTCAAACTCCTGGGCTCAAGTGATCCTCCCACCTCAGCCTCCCAAGTAGCTGGAACTACAGCTGCATGCCACCATACCCAGCTAATCATTGGATTTTTTTTTTTTTTTTTTTTTTTTTGTAGAGACAGCATCTTGCTATGTTGCTCAGGCTGTTCTCAAATTCCTGGCCTCAAGCAACCCTCCCATCTCAGCCTCCCAAAGTGCTGGGTTCTAGGTATAGGCCACCACAGCCAGTCTACTTCTTGTCCTTGAGTGGTAGTTACAATTATAAGCTCTCCTTAAAATTCATAAAACTATGATTTATAATTAACACATTTTATTTATAATTCTCTCCTTAGGTCGGGTGCAGGGGCTCATGCCTGTAATCCTAACACTGACACAGGAACCCAGGAGATCAAGCTTGCAAATGAGCTATGACCGTGCCACTGCACTCCAGCTGGAGGAGACAGAGTGAGACCCTATCTCTAAAAAATAATAATAATAATGATAATAATGTAGTAATAATAATAGTTCTCTCCTTTTGTTCGTGGTTTTTTTTTGTTTGTGTTTTGTTTTTTTGAGATGGAGTCTTGCTCTGCTGCCCAGGCTGGAGTGTGGTGGGGGTATCTTGGCTCACTGCAACCTCCACCTCCCAGGTTCAAGCGATTATCCTGCCTCAGCGTCCCCAGTAGCTGGGATTACAGGTGCCTGCAACAATGCCCAGATAATTTTTTTTTTTTGAGACAGAGTCTTGCTTTGTCGCCTAGGCTGGAGTACAGTGGCACGATCTTGGCTCACTGCAAGCTCCACTTCCGGGGTTCACACCATTCTCCTGCCTCAGCCTTCCGAGTAGCTGGGACTGTAGGTGCCCGCCACCACGCCCGGCTAATTTTATGTATTTTTAGTAGAGACGGGGTTTCACCGTGTTAGCTAGGATGGTCTCGATCTCCTGACCTCATGATCCACCCACCTCGGCCTCCCAAAGTGCTGGGATTACAGGCATAAGCCACCGCGCCTGGCCAATTTTTTGTATTTTTAGTAGAGACAGGGTTTTGCCATGTTGGCCATGCTGGTCTCAAACTCCTGACCTCAGGTGGTCTGCCTGCCTCAGCCTCCCAAAGTGCTGGGATTACAGTTGTGGGCCACCACAGCTTGGCCAGTTCACATGTTTTGTGTTTTTATTTATTTATTTGTTTGTTTTTGATTTTTTGGGTTTTTTTTGTATCTGTGTCTTATCATACAATTAAAAAATTAAGATTATTTCAAAACCAAATCCTCTAATTTTTTTTCCCAGGAAGTCCTTCACGGACATAAAACTGAAGTAAATGGATTGGATAGAACTGGAATCAAAAGTGACTCCTGGATTTACATAACAGGGCAAGGCAAGAATCACAAAAACATCACAAGGCCATGTATAGCTTATAACAAATAAGTTTGTTTTACAAACTCCTCCAGTGTATTGCAAGGATAGAGTACTTTGTAAGATGGTCAGGAATGGCTTTCCAGAGAAAGCACAGCAGGAGCCAAAGCTTTTTGTTGTTGTTGTTGTTGCTGAGATGGAGCCTCAATCTGTCATCCAGGCTGGTGCGCAGTGGCACAATCTCAGCTCACTGCAACCTCTGCCTCCCAGGTTCAAGCGATTCTCCTGCCTCAGCCCCCTAAGTAGCTGGGATTACAGGCACCTGTCCAGCTAATTTTTGTATTTTTGTAGAGACAGGGTTTCACTATGTTGCTCATCCTGGCCTCGAACTCCTGATCTCAAGTGATCCACCTGCTTCCACCTCCCAAAGTGCTGGGATTACAGACGTGAGCCACCACTCCCAGCCAGGAGCCAAATCTTGAGTTAGGATTTGGATACTTGAAACAGGCATGCTGTACAAGCAGATGGCACTGTATACATAAAAGCACAGAGAAGGGAAAACACAAAATATCTTCGTGCAATGTTCTTTCCTCCGCTGGTTAACTTCTACTTAACCTTCATGTCCAAACATTACTTGCTCAGAGAACTTTTCCTGTGTCTCTCAGAAAAGGTCATGTTCTTAGCGCATTCTCCTTTGTAACTCTTACCACAGTTGTAATTCAATGGTGAATTGTGATCTTGGTCATTTAGCATCTCCTCCCCCAGAAGGCAGGGGACCTGGTTGTCTGAGTCATATCACGTCTCCACTGCCTAGTCCTAACTAAGCCTTGCACTGCGTAGTCCTAAACCTTGCGTCATAGACACTCAATAAAAATTGATGAAAATTTACGTGTGAACCCATTTGTTTTTTTTTTTTTTTTTTTTTTTTTTTTTTTTTAATTTTTTAGCTGGAGTATGGCATCTCACTGCAACCGCTCCCACATTCTTCAGCCGGTGTGACACCCCACAGCCGGATTATAGAAGGTTCTGTAAGATGATTGATGATGTCGTAAGTTATAATTTTTTTTTTCTTAAGACAGGGTCTCCTGGCCGGGCGCAGTGGCTCACGCTTGTAATCCCAGCACTTCGGGAGGCCGAGGCGGGCAGATCACGAGGTCAGGAGATCGAGACCACGGTGAAACCCTGTCTCTACTAAAAATACAAAAAATTAGCCGGGCGTGGTGGCGGGCGCCTGTAGTCCCAGCTACTCAGAGAGGCTGAGGCAGGAAAATGGCGTGAACGCGGGAGGCGGAGCTTGCAGTGAGCCGAGATTGCGCCACTGCACTCTAGCCTGGGTGACAGAGCGAGACTCCGTCTCAAAAAAAAAAAAAAAAAAGGGTCTCACTCTGTCATTCAGGGTGAGTTGCAGCGGTACAATCATGGCTTACTGCAGCCTGGACCTCCTGGGCTCAAACAATTCTCCCACCTGAGCCTCCTGAGTAGCTGGGACTACAGATGTGTGCCACCATGCCAAATAATTTAAAATTTTTTTTGTGTGTGTGTGATAGAATCACACTCTGTCGCCCAGGCTGGAGTGCAATGGCACGATCTTGGCTCACTGCAACCTCCACTTCCCAGTTCAAGTGATTCTCCTGCCTCAGCCTCCCCAAGTAGCTGGGACTGTCTGGCTACTTTTTGTATTTTTAGTAGAGATGGGGTTTTGCCATGTTGGCCAGGCTGGTCTCGAACTCCTGACTCCAAGTGATCCACCCGTCTCGGCCTCCCAAAGTGCTGGGATTACAGGCGTGAGTCACTGTGCCTGGCCTAAAGAATTTTTTTATAGAGATGGGGAATCACTTTGTTGCCTAACCTGGTCTCGAATTGCTGACCTCAAGTGATCCTCTGGCCTCAGGCACCAAAAGTGCTGGGATTACAGGCATGAGCCACTGCACTCAGGCATGAAAGAGGCTTAAAGTTGGAAATGTTATTGGAAGCCAAATGATGAATGACCTAGAATGTTTGAGTTAAATGCTTAGTTTATTTTTTTCTTTTTCTCAACATGAAAAATGTATTGTCTCACAGTCCAAAGGCTAGAGGTAATGACATGACAGGGTTGATTCCTTCTTTCTTTTTCCTTTTTTTTTAGACAGGGTCTCTGTCACCCAGGCTAAAGTGTTAAAGTGTAGTGGTGCAATCTCGGCTCACTGCAACCTCCACCTCCTGGGTTCAAGCAATCATCCCACCTCAGCCTCCTGAGTAGCTGGGACTACAGGCACATGCCACCATAACCAGCTAATTTTTTTTTATTTTTGTAGAGATGAAGTCTGACCATGTTTCCCAGGCTGGTCTGGAACTCCTGGGTTCAAGTGATCCTCCCACCTTGGCCTCCCAAAGTGCTGGGATCACAGGTGTGAGCCACCACGCCCTGCCTTAACAGTTTTTAAGTGTACAGTCTAGTGATATTAAATATATTTAAAATGTTGTAGGCCGGGCACGGTGGCTCACACTTGTAATCCCAGCACTTTGGGAGGCTGAGGTGGGCAGATCACGAGGTCAGGAGATCGAGACCACGGTGGAACCCCATCTCTACTAAAAAATACAAAAAATTAGCCGGGCGTGGTGGTGGGCGCCTGTAGTCCCAGCTACTCGGAGAGGCTGAGGCAGGAGAATGGCGTGAACCCGGGAGGCGGAGCTTGCAGTGAGCCGAGATCGCGCCACTGCACTCCAGCCTGGGTGACAGAGTGAGACTCCGTCTCAAAAAAAAAAAAAGTTGTAAACCATCAATACCATCCATCTCCATAACTCTTTTCATCTCATAAAACAAAAAACATATACCTATTAAACAATAACTTCCAATTCCCTCTCCACCCACCCCCTGGAGACCACCATTTTACTTTCTGTCTCTATGATTTTGACTATGCTAAGTATCTTCTATAAGTGGAATCATACAATATTTTTCGTGTGTAACTGGCTTACTTCATCTAGCATAATATCCCTAAGGGTCATCCATATCATAATGTCTGAAATTTTTTTTTGTTTTTTAAGGCTGAATATTTCATTGTATGTATATGCCACATTTGGCTTATTCATTTATTCACTGATGAACACTGATTGTTTCCATATTGTGTGTGCGTGTGGTTTTTTTTTGGAGACAGAATCTCACTCTGTTGCCCAGGCTGAAGTGCAGTGGTGTGATCTCCATTCACTGCAACCGCCACCTGCTGGGTTCAGGTGATTCTCCTGCCTCAGCTTCCCGAGTAGCTAGGATTACAGGCATGTGCCACGATGCCGGGTTAATTTTTGTTGTTGTTGTTTTGGTAGAGACAGGGTGTCACCATGTTGGCCACGCTGGTCTCCAAATCCTGACCTCAAGTGATCCACCTGCCTCGGCCTCCCAAAGTGCTGGGATGACTGGTGTGAGCCACTGCACCCAGACTGTTTCCATTTTTTGCTACCATGAATAAGACTGCTGTGAACATGGGTGTATAAATATTTTTACAAGACCATGCTTTCAATTATTTCGTGCATACAGTCATCCCTCAGTATCCACAGGGGATTGGTTCTAGGACACACTGAGGATATCATAATCCACAGATGCTCAAGTCATTTATTTAAAATGAGGTGGTATTTGCAGATAATCTATGCATATCCTCTTGTATACTTTAAATCATCTCTAGATTACTTATAATACCCAATACAATGTAAATGCTGTGTAAATAGTTGTTATACTGTATTGTTTAGGGAATAAGGATAGAAGAAAAGGTATGTACATCTTCAGAACAGACACAATCATCATAGGCCTAACTACAACATCCATGTGTAGTTGGTTGAATCAACATGCAGAACCCATGGATACAGGCCGGGCGCAGTGGCTCACACCTGTAATCCCAGCACTTTGGGAGGCTGAGGTGGGTGGATCACCTGAGCTCAGGAGTCGAGACAGCTAGTCCAACACTGTGAAACCCCGTCTCTACTAAAAATACAAAAATTAGCCAGGCATGGTGGTGCACTTCTGTAATCCCAGCTACTCAGGAGGCTGAGGCACAAGAATTTCTTGAACCCGGAAGGTGGAGGTTGCAGGGAGCTGAGATTGTTCAACTGCACTCCAGCCTGGGCAACAGAGTGAGATTCCATCTCAAAAACAAACAAACAAAAAAACCATGGATACAGAGGGCCAGCTATATACAAAGATATGGAATTGCTACATTGTATAATAATTCTATTTTTAATTTTTTGAGGAATTGCCACACTGTTTTCCATAGTAGCTGCACCATTTTAAATCGCCACCAACAGTGCATAAGGGTTCCACTTTCTCCATATCCTCTCCAACACTTGTTATTTCTGGGATCTTAGTTACTTTCTTTTTAATAGTAACTAAAGGACATTTTTACATGTATAGAATTCTTAGTTGACAGGTTTTTTTTTTTTTTTCTTTTGAGACAGAGTCTTGCCGTCGCCCAGGCTGGAGCGCAGTGGCGCGATCTCAGCTCACTGCAACTTCTGCCTGCTGGGTTCAAGCGATTCTCCCACCTCAGCCTCCAGAGTAGCTGAGATTACAGGTGCCCGCCACCACGCCCAGCTAATTTTTGTATTTTTAGTAGAGACAGGGTTTCACCATGTTGGCCAGGCTGGTCTCGAACTGCTGACCTCAGGTGACCTGCCTGCCTTAGTCTCCCAAAGTGCTGTTATTACAGGCATGAGCCACCATGCCTGGACTGTTTGTTCTTTTCTGTTTGCTCCTCAAAGTAATTTCAAATGTACTTTCTTCAAGTTTGTTCATTCTCTCTTCTACCTGCTCGATCCTTCCATTGACTCTACTGAATTTTTCAGTTTAGTTATTATATTTTTCATCTCCAGAATTTTTGTTTAGGTTCTTTTTATAATTTCTATCTCTTTATTGATATTCTCATTTTATTAATATATAATTTTGCTGATTTCCTTTAGTTCTTTGTCCGTGTTTTTCTTTAACTATTCAAGCATATTTAAGATGGTTTTGAGGTCTTTGTTTAGTAAGTCTGGTACCTGTGTCTCTTCAGGAATAATTTATTTATTTTCTTTTTTTGAGATGGAGTCTCGCTCTGTCACTCAGGCTGGAGCGCAGTGGTGCGATCTCAACTCACTGCAACCTCCGCCTCCCAGGTTCAAGTGATTATCCTGCCTTAGCCTCTTGAGTAGCCGAGATTACAGGTGCCCACCACCATGCCCAGCTCATTTTTGTATTTTTAGTAGAGATGGAGTTTCACCATGTTGGTCAGGCTGGTCTTGAACTCCTGACCTCAAGTGATCTGCCCGCCTCAGCCTCCCAAAGTGCTGGGATTACAGGCATGAGCCAGTGCTCCCAGCCTCTCCAGATATAATTTCTGCCACTTCATTTTCTTCCTTGAAATAGTCCATGTTACCTTTTTTTTTTTTTTTTTTTTTTTTTGAGACAGAGTCTTGCTCTTTCGCCCAAGCCAGACTGCAGTGGCACTATCTCGGCTCACCGCAAGCTCCACCTCCTGCGTTCACGCCATTCTCCTGCCTTAGCCTCCGGAGTAGCTGGGACTACAGGCGCCCGCCACTGCGCCCAGCTAATTTTTTGTATTTTTAGTAGAGATGGGGTTTCACTGTGTTAGCCAGGATGGTCTGGCTCTCCTGACCTTGTGATCTACCCACCTCAGCCTCCCAAAGTGTTGGGATTACAGGTGTGAGCCACCACACCTGGCCTTGTTTTTTAAATACACTTTGTGATTTTTGTTGTTGTTGGAAAGTAGGCATTTGAAAAAGCAGCCATTTCTTTGTCTACAGATTGGGTCTGTGCCAGGGAACTCCTTCACTAATTAGCGGGACATTTTTTGTGTCTTGGGATCGGCCTGAGGAGAAAGTGAAATGTCTTGGTCCATTTTGTGCTGCTATTACAGAATATTACAGACTGGGTACTTTATAGAGAACAGAAATGTATTTCTCACAGTTCTGGAGGCTGGAAAGTCCAAGAGGAAGGTGCCTGCATCTGGTGTGGTAAGGGCTTTCTTGCTGTGTCCTCACATGGCAGAAGGCAGAGGGTACAAAGGGATGAAATGTGTGACCTCACATGGCAGCAAGCCCTTTATACATTGGTATTAATCCATTAATGAGGGCAGAGCCCTCATGACCTCCCATTAGGCCCCACCTCCCAGTACTATTGTAATGGGGATTACATTTCAACACAAATTTTTGGAGAAGAGAAAAACATTCAAACCATAGCATTCTCTCCGAGCTCCCCTAAATCCGTATCTTTCTCACATCCAAAATACCTTCATTCCATCCCAATAACCCCAAGAAGTCTTAACTTGTTTCAGCATCACCCTTAAAAGTCTAAACTTCATAGTCTTCTCTAAATCATGCCGGGTAAGGTGGCTCATGCCTGTAACTTTGGGAGCACTTTGAGAGGCTGAGGCAGGGGGATTATTTGAGGTCAGGAGTTCAAGAAAACCTGGCCAACATGGAGAAACCCCATCTCTACTAAAAATACAAAAATTAGCCAGGTGTGGTGGTGCATGCCTGTAGTCCCAGCTACTTGGGAGGCTAAGGGAAGGGAATTGCTTGAACCCAGGAGGTGGAGGTTGCAGTAGTGAGCTGAGATCACACCACTGTACTCCAGCCTGGGCAACAGAGCAAGACTCCACCTCAAAAAAAACAAAACAAAAGCCTTGTCTGGGAAATCTGCTGGTCCCCATATTAATTTTTTCTTTTTTCTTTTTTTTTTAGATGGAGTCTCACTCTGTCACCCAGGCTGGAGTGTAGTGGTGTGATTTCAGCTTACTTCAACCTCCATCTCCCAGATTCAAGCCATTCTCATGCCTCAGCCTCCTGAGTAGCTGGGACTACAGGCTGCACCACTGCACCTGGCTAGTTTTGGTATTTTTGTAGAGACAGGGTTTCACCATGCTGAACAGGCTGGTCTCGAACTTCTGACCTCAGGTAAGCCACCTGCCTCAGCCTCCAAGTGCTGGAATTACAGGCATGAGCCACCACACCTGGCCCCAGACAAGGCTTTTATTTCAGGGCTTGTGCCCCAGTACAAGGATGCTCCAGCTGACTCTCTGAAAAAAGCCAGTATGAGTTTTTTTTTAATTAGACAAAGTGTGGGAATTGACATCAGGGGTAAGGTTCGCAGGCTGAGCTGGTAGCACATGATGGGCAAGGCATGCAAGTCAGCATATCTGATGCAATGGTTATCTTGGGTAATGGGCCATTTGGTGGTCTGGCTGGTGACAAAAGGGCCAGGTCAATTACTCAGCATTTCTTCCTGAGGTGGAACACTCCACAACCTTGGTTTGATATTTAGATTTTCTAAGGCCAGTTCCTGGAATTTTTTTTTCTCTTTGAGACAGAGTCTCACTCTGTCCCCCAGGCTGGAGTGCAGTGGCACGATCTTGGCTCACTGCAGCCTCCGCTTCCCGAGTTCAAGCAATTCTCATGCCTCAGCCTCCAGAGTAGGTGGGACTACAAACGCGTGCCACCACGCTCAGCTAATTTTTTGTATTTTTAGTAGAGACAGGATTTTGCCATGTTGCCCAGGCTTGTCTCGAACTCCTAAGCTCAGGTGACAGGTGATCCACCCACCTTGGCCTCCCAAAGTGCTGGGATTACAGGCGTGAGCCACACACCTGGCCTATTTCCTGGAATTCTTTAAGTGAAAGGCATGGTTAAACATTATGGCATCAGTGAGGTAGTGGTGTGGGGTTTTTTGTTGTTTTTTAATTTTTGTGGGTACATAGTAGGTGTATTATTTATGGATTACATGAGATGTTTTTGATAGTCATGCAATGTGTAATAATCATGTCATAGAAAATGGGGTATCCATCCCTTCAAGCACTTATCCTTTGTGTTATAAGCAATCTAGGATGGGTGCGGTGGCTCATACCTGTAATCCCAGCACTTTGGGAGGCTGAGGCAGGTGAATCACCTTAGGTCAGGAGTTCAAGACCAGCCTGGCCAACATGGTGAAACCCCATCTCCACTAGAAAAAAAAAAAAAAAAAAATTAGCCAGGTATGGTGGCGCTTGCCTGTAATCCCAGTTACTCTGGAGCTGAGGCGGGAGAGTTGCTTAGAACCCAGGAGCGGAGGTTGCAGCAAGCCAAGATTGTGCCACTATAGTCCAGCCTGGGCAACAAAGCGAGATTCGGGCTCAAAAACAAAAACAAATAAACAAAAAAAAAAAATCTAATTATACTTTTATTTTTAAATTTTAATTATTTTGAGACACAGTCTTGCTTTGTCACTTGGGCTGGAGTGTAGTTGCATGATCTCAACTCACTGTAACCTCTGCCACCCGGGTTCAAGTGATTCTCGTGCCTCAGCCTTCTGAGTAGATGGGATTACAGGTGCACACCACCATACCTGGATAATTTTTGTATTTTAAGTAGAGGTGGGGTTTCACCATGTTCGCCTGGCTGGTCTCAAACTCCTGACCTCAGGTGATCCAAAAGTGCTGGGATTACAGGCATGAGCGACCATGCCCAGACATTTTTTTAAAAATTTTTAATTTTTGTGGGTAGATACTAGGTGTATATATTTATGGGATTCTTTGATACAGGCATGCAATGCATAATAATCACAGGGTAAAGGGGGTATCCATCCCCTCAAGCATTTATTCTTTGTGTTACAAACAATGCAATTATGCTATTTTTACACTGAGGCTGGATACGGTAGCTCACTCATGTAATTCCAGCACTTTGGTTGGCCAAGGCAAGCGTATTGCTTGTGCTAAAGAGTTTGAGACCAGCTTGGGCAATGAGATAAAACCCTGTCCCTACAAAAAATACAAAAAAATTAGCCTGCTGTGGTGGTGCAAACCTGTGGTCCCAGCTACTTGGGAGGCTGAGGTGGGAGGATTGCTTGAGCCCATGAGCTGAGACTGCACCACTGCACTCCAACCTGGGTGACAGAATGAGACCTTGTCTCAAAAAAAAAAAGTACAATAAATCTTTGATTGTAGTCACCCTGTTGTGCTATCAAATACTAGATCTTATTCCTTCTATCTAATTATATTGTTGTATCTATCCCTCCCAACCCCTGCTACTCTTCCTAGCCTCTGACAACCATTCTTCAAATCTCTACCTCCATTAATTAAGTTGTTTTAATTTTTTTTTTTTTTTTTTTTTTGAGACAGAGTCTCACTCTGTTACCCAAGCTGGAGTACAGTGGCACGATCTCAGGTCACTGAAACCTCCACCTCCTGGGTTCAAGCAATTCTCCTGCCTCAACCTCCCGAGTAGCTGGGATACAGGCACCTGCCACCACGCCCGGCTAATTTTTGCATTTTTAGTAGAAATGGGGTTTCGCCATGTTGGCCAGGCTGGTCTTGAATTCCTGACCTCATGATCCACCCTCCTCGGCCTCCCAAAGTGCTGGGATTACAGGCATGAGCCACTGAGCCTGGCCAATTTTTATTTCTGAAATATTTATTATTAATGTGATAGGAAAATTACACAGAATACATTCTTATAAAGTTAAGTCTTCCAGGCCGGGCGCAGTGGCTCATGCCTGTAATCCCAGCACTTTGGGAGGCCGAGACGGGCGGATCACGAGGTCAGGAGATCGAGACCGTGCTGGCTAACATGAAAACCCCGTCTCTACTAAAAATACAAAAAATTAGCCAGGCGCAGTGGCAGGCGCCTGTAGTCCCAGCTACTCGGGAGGCTGACGGAGGAGAATGGCATGAACCCGGGAGGCAGAGCTTGCAGTGAGCCGAGGTTGCGCCACTGCACTCCAGCCTGGGCAACAGAGCGAGACTCCGTCTCAAAAAAAAAAAAAAAAAAAAAAAGTTAAGTCTTCCAGAACCTGGTTTAACAAAAAACTGAGGTTTAAATTCAGGTCTCAAATATAGAAACTTAAACTTTTCTTGAAATCGAATTAAAAATGTAGCTCTAGGCTGGGCACGGTGGCTCATGCCTGTAATCCCAGCACTTTGGGAGGCTGAGGTGGGCGGATCACGAGGTCAGGAGATCGAGACCATCCTGGCTAACATGGTGAAACCCCATCTCTACTAAAAAATACAAAAAATTAGCCGGGCATGGTGGCGGGCGCCTGTAGTCCCAGCTACTCGGGAGGCTGAGGAAGGAGAATGGCACGAACCCAGGAGGCGGAGCTTGCAGTGAGCCTAGATGGCGCCACTGCACTCCAGCCTGGGTGACAGAGCGAGACTCTGTCTCAAAAAAAAAAAAAAAAAATGTAGATCTAAATAGTCAGTCTTTTAAGAAAAAAAATCACACATTTTAGCCTCAGTCAGATTTCACTTTATTTGCATCCACGACAATATTAACTCTTCAGATTTATAAATGACAAAACTTGATAATTACCTGGAAACAATTTATTATTAACTAGGTTAACCCTAAATCCATCGAGAAAAACCACCTAACATATTCAGTGTTAAAAAGAGATATTACGACTAGCCTGGCCAATATGGCAAAACCCTGTCTCTACTAAAAATACAAATATTAGCAGGGTATAGTGGTATGTGCCTGTAGTCCCAGCTACTCAGGAGGCTGAGGCACCAGAATTGCTTGAATCTGGGAGGCAGAGGTTGCAGTGAGCTGAGATCGTACCACTGTACTCCTGGGCAACACAGCAAGACTGTCTCCAAAAAAAAAAAGAGACAACAATGAGACAGATTGGCACACGTATGCCCTGAGAAATAAATCAACAGCTCCCACTAAAATTCCCAATACGCTAGAGAGATTTAAAAGTACTATCTGGTACTTTCTTTTTTTTGAGATGGAGTCTCACTCTGTCAGCCAGGCTGGAGTGCAATGTGCGATCTTGGCTCACTGCAACCTCTGCCTCCCTGGTTGAAGCGATTCCCCTGCCTCAGCCTCCTGAGTAGCTGGTATCACAGGCGTGCACCACCACGCTCGGCTAGTTTTTTATATCTTTAGTAGAGATGGGGTTTCACCATGTTGGCCAGACTGGTCTTGAACTCCTGGCCTCATGATCTGCCCGCCTCCGCCTCCCAAAGTGCTGGGATTACAGGTGTGGACTACCACACCTGGCCCCAATCTGGTACTTTCAATGTTGCCTGTAAACAGATTTCAGCTGAAGCTCAGATGGTAAGGTTAAGATGCCTGGGGAGTGGGATGGATGGATTTGCAGGAGGGTTGGAAGAGAAGTAATCCGATTAGCATTGAAAATAAAAGAGTACCAATTTGGAAAATCGAATGTCTATGATCACTTTCTTCCCTAAAACAGGGAAGACAGTGAATGTGGAAAATCCGATTTTCAGCAATATTCGCAGGACCTAAGGCAACAACCACATGCCTGGGTCAACTACAGTTTCCAAATCCTGAATATTAAAAAGGTTTTCATATGGTAATCATCTTAATATTTTCTTTTTTTTAGATGAAGTTTCGCTCTTGTTGCCCAGGCTGGAGTGCAATGGTGCAATCTCGGCTCACTGCAACCTCCGCCTCCTGGGTTCAAGCGATTCTCCTGCCTCAGCCTCCCGAGTAGCTGGGATCACAGGAATGTGCCATCACCCCCGGCTAATTTTGTATTTTTTTAGTAGAGATGGGGTTTTTCCATGTTGGTGAGGCTGGTCTCAAACTCCTGACCTCAGGTGATCCGCCCGCCTTGCCCTCCCAAAGTGCTGGGATTACAAGCACGAGCCACCACGCCAGGCTCATTGTGTCCTTTTTAAAGGAACAAACAATTTGACTGTTGTGCAAATCAGGCTCACCTGGTCTCAATATGAAGCACCTGCCCTGGGCTGCTGTCTCAGGGCAGGAAAGTGGGGTGGTCAGGAAGACAGCCAACACTGTTTCTGTTGCCACTGTCACTAAGCCTGGAGTGCCTGCTTTCAACTGCAGTGATCTAGTCCCTAACATTTAGCCTAAACAGTGAGCTGGTAAACAGAGCCCCTGCCAGCAGAGAAAAGGGGCTCTAGAGCTGTTGAAGGATTGGCCAGGCCGGTTCTTTTCTTATCTCTGTTGTTCTTGAGGAAATTCCTCTAAGGTGAGCAAAGGTCAGTGGCTCATTTTAACTTAGAGTAACTATCTGAGGGCTCTAACCAGACTCCCAACAGTGCTCTGAGCCCCTGCTTAGTAAGTTCCCAGGGAAGCAGATGAAACTAATTAGGACATGGCCCAACAAAGGCGACACAAGCATTTTCCCCGCTGTGTGCAGAGACCTCCCCACAAGTGGGGCAAAGGCTGTGGAGGAAATCTTTCAAGCACAGAGGGGTCCACAGTCACTGTCCCCACCTTCAGCTCTCTGCCCTGACAACCTCAGCCTGTCTTCACCATGTTTCTTCTCCCCAAGGCACAAATATTTCTTTTTAGCTTATTTTTGTGATGTACCCAACTAAACATGAAGCCAGGCCTGCTGGGATAGAGGGTAAAATCAAATAAACAATCCTCTCAACATCCAGGAAACGGCTGCCCGGCCTTCTGACTTCATGAAACGCCGGGGCCAGCTGTGCTCTTCTATGCTGGGTCCTCTTCGTCCATTGCCACGTCGCTGTTGGTATTCTTCTTCTGCTCAGCCTCTGGCTCTGTGGGCAGAATGCTGGTGACGGTGTGGAGAAGAGCTTCAATCTGCTCCTCTGTGAGCCGCTCTTCACTCTCTTCCACCATCTGCAGAAGGAAAGAAATTCTCCAGAGTTACAAATGAAACTTACAGCCCTGGGCAGCCCTGCCCACCGTGCTCACAGTCTCAGCCCGGGCTCCTGGCACGCAGACCTCACAGCCTGGGTCCTTGTGAGTCCTCTCCATCTTACAGATGGAAGGGTGGAGCCAACTCACATCCTGGACTGAGCCAATGCGACTGATCAAAATGGGTCAGTAAAAACCGAGTTGTAGGATAGCATTTTTCTTTAAAGAAAAGGAAAACGCCCAGCCTGGGAAGCATAGAGGAACCCTATCTCTTAAAAAAAAAAAAAAAAAAATCAACCAGGCATGGTGGTGTGCGCCAATAGTCCCAGCTACTCGGGGGGCTGAGTTGGGAGGATCACTTGAGCCCAGGAAGTCGAGCCAAGCACTCCAGCCTGGGTGACAGAGCAAGACTCTGACAAAAAAAAAAAAAAAAAAAAAAAAAAGCTAACAGTTATGTAACCACACACACACACCACACACACACACACACACACAGAGAGAAGTGAACAGGTTGCATGTGCATCTCGAAGAAGTTAAATGGCACTTTATGTACTTTTATATTTCACGAGCACATCTGTATTTTTTTTTTTGGGAGGGGGATGGAGTCTCGCTCTGTCGCCAGGCTGGAGTGCAGTGGCATGATCTCAGCTCACTGCAACCTCCGCCTCTCGGGTTCAAGCAATTCTCCTGCCTCAGCCTCCCAAATAGCTGGGACTACAGGTGCGAGCCACCACGCCCAGTTAACTGTTTGTATTTTTAGCAGAGACGGGGTTTCACCATGTTGGCCAGGATGGTCTCAATCTCTTGACCTTGTGATCCACTCACCTTGGCCTCCCAAAGTGCTAGGATTACAGGCGTGAGCCACCGTGCCAGGCACACATCTGTAATTTAATGAACTGTATCAGCAACACGGTTGATGATGCCCACTATGTGCCAAATGGTTTGGAGCCTTCTTCTAATCCTCACTCCCACTAGCAACAGCCCTGCAAGGAGGCCTCCCATGTGCCTGGAGCTGCGTCTTGCACTTCCCATCCGGCATTTCCTTTCATCCTCCCAACAATGCTGCCAAGAGGTAGAACTGGAATCCCCAGCCAGAACTGCCCAGTCTAAAACCCACAGTCCTCCACGTTCCACACCACACTGCCCATCAAAGGTCCACGTAAAACCTGGTTTCTGATGTGGTCCCAGAAATCTGAATCTAGAGATGATACCCACAACCTGAGCCAGTTTCCTTAGCTTCACCTCTAATTCCAAACAGAATTAGGCCGTCAGCTGCCTTTTTAAAGCAGCAGGCAGGCAGTCAAGTTACTTAACCCTGTTTGCTTGGTAGCATCAACCATCAATCACAAACACCTTTCTCAGCTCAAGGTGGCCAGGTTCTATTCCATGGCATTCCCCACAGCAATCTCTGAAATCCGGCAACTGGGACCACAGGGAGTTCCAGAAAGAAATCCTGGCAGACTGAAATAAAACAAGATAATAGGACAGGCCTGCAATCCTGGAGAGGATCCCAGTCTGACCACCTCCCTTTACAGACAACAGCACAGTTCAGGAAGTCATGTGACATGCCCAAGGTCACACCACGAACTCTTGGCAAAACTCTGGTCTCTCCACTCACTTCAGCCCAAAAGTGTTTCTGCAACTAGATAATAATCCTGGTGTCCCAGGATGGGGGAGATCCTGAGTGAATCAATGGGGGCTACTCCCTATGACTCTGTGAAATAAAATGACCATTTTCTAAAGATTCTATGGCTCAGGAAAATATAAATTCTCTTCTGAGAAAGAAACAATCTTCAAATCCCCCTGCCTTTTTTTTTTTTTTTTTTTGAGACAGAGTTTCACTCTTGTTGCCCAGGCTGGAGTGCAATGGCATGACCTTGGCTCCCTAGTAGCTGGGATTACAGGCATGCACCACCACATCCAGATAATTTTGTATTTTTAGTAAAGACAGGGTTTCTCCATGTTGGTTAATCTGGTCTCGAACTCCTGACCTCAGGTGATCCACTAGCCTCGGCCTCCTAAAGTGCTGAGATTACAGGAGTTAGCCACCGAGCCCGGCCAAAAACCCATTTTTAAAATCGGACATGGGGCTGGGTGCGGTGGTTCACGCCTGTAATCCCAGCACTTTGGGAGGCCGAGGCGGGCAGATCACAAGGTCAGGAGATCGAGACCATCCTGGCTAACACAGTGAAACCCCATCTCTACTAAAAATACAAAAAATTAGCTGGGCGTGGCAGCGTGCGCCTGTAGTCCCAGCTACTCGGGAGGCTGAGGCAGGAGAATGGTGTGAACCCAGGATGTGGAGGTTGTAGTGAGCTGAGATTGCGCCACTGCACTCCAGCCTGGGCGACAGAGCGAGACTCCATCTCAAAAAAAATAAATAAGTAAAATAAAAACAAAATCAGACATACAAAATTACAGTCTGTAAAAAGCAGTAATCTAACATGTACTGCCCCCAAAGAATAAAGCAGGGAAAGGAGGGAAATAGCCAAGATTTGATTATTTAACCCAGAGAAAAGATGATCTCCGTTTGAGAAAATAATGTGCAGAAAAGAAGTTTGCTAAGTTCACTAATAGCCGAAGCTTTTATCAACATCCAATCCTCCTTAATTACAGTCAAGACCTTTTATTTGCAACCTAAGATTCCCAGTCACAGGAAAAAACCCTAAGCTGCATTAAACTAAATGAAATATAAACAAAAAAGAAACTTTCAGAAATAAAAAAACTTACTAGCACGTCTTGGATCACTAGGATAAATGACAATGACTACATTATCCCTCACCCCCACCTTTCTTTCCCAAAGAGAGTGGGTCTTACTCTGTCACCCAGGCTGGAGCATACTGGCGCGATCATCACTTACTGCAGTCTCAAACTCCTGGGCTCAAGCAATCCTCCTGCCTCAGCCTCCCGAGTAGCTGGGACTATAGCTATGTGCCACCATGTCCAGCTAATTATTTTTTATTATTTTTTGTAGAGATGGGGTTGCCCAGGCTGGTCTTGAACTCCTGGGCTCAAGTGATCCTCTCACATCACCCTCTCAAAGTGCTGGGATTATAGACATGAACCACCATGTCCGGCCCTTCACCTTTTCTTTCCAACACAGGAGAAACAGTCCAAGTAAAGAAGTAAAGTTCAAAGCACCATCTCAAGGTTCTCAGATACCAACCATTTCAGGTAGTTCAGAACATAGGGGGAAATAAAACTTAAAAATCCAAAGTATCAGCAGCTGGGTTAACATAAATGATAAACTTTTATTATCTCAATCCCAGGAGTATCAAACTGGGTTGCCGACCTCCAAAAATGGCAACTTGAAGTTGCCAAACCTAAAGTCCTACTTTCCTCAAAATGATTCAAAGATCTGCTAGCAACAATGTATACTATTAAATATTTGATCCAGAACAGTTCACTGAACCTGGCCTTCTAAATTTCAACTTTCTCTAACGTAAAATGAAAGTAACGCTTACAGCGAGGACAAAAGCAGAACATATGTAACAGTGTCTTACAAGCAATAACGCTCTGTATGAGTCAAGACTTCATAATCACGAAATTACTAATAGGCCTAGATGGTAGTGCTGTTCAGGGCAGTGGCCTGTGAGGTCACAGGATTCACTAACCTCAGGGCGGAGGGCTCACAAATCATTCCAAATCCATACACAACTGGGCACAACAAGTCCTAAGCCGGGTGGCCACCTCATTTCCTCACGGAGCCTCTGAGTCAGCAGGCAGTCATCAGACGGCCACAGCAAATCACAGCCCAGGTGTAACTGAAGAGGTGAGGCTTCAGCCTCCAAAAGACACCTGGCTTCCAAGTGAATGCTAATAAATGTCGGACGCTGGGACTGTTTTCTGGACCCAGGGAGAAAAAATGGCTCTAGGGTTAACATAGGGAACTTCTCACTCAAGTCCTTTGTGCTTTCCACTGTAAGTGAAACCTTTTATTTCTTTTTGTTTTCTAAAGATGGAGTTTTGCTCTTGTTGCCCAGGCTGGAGTGCAGTAGCGCTCACTACACTCTGCTCACTACAACTTCCGCCTCCCAGGTTCAAGCGATTCTCCTGCCTCAGCCTCCCAAGTAGCTGGGATTACAGGCGCATGCCACCATGCCCAGCTAATTTTTGTATTTTTAGTAGAGATGGGGTTTCGCCATGTTGGCCAAGCTGGTCACAAACTCCGGACCTCAGGTGATCCACCCACCTCAGTCTCTTAAAGTACTGGGATTATAGGCGTGAGCCACCACACCCGGCCATTTGCTTTTTTTTTTTAAAGACAGGGTCTTGCTCGGTCACCCAGGCTGGAATACAGTGGCACTATCATAGCTCACTGCAGCCTTGAACTTCTGGGCTCAAACAATCCTCTCACCTTAGTCTCCTGAGTAGCTGGGACCACAGGTGTGCACCACCATACCTGGCTAATTTTTTTCATTTTTTGTAGAGATGGGGTCTTACTATGTTGCCCAGGCTGGTTCTGAATTCCTGGCCTTAAGCAATCCTCCCACCTTGGCCTCCCAAAGTGCTGGGATTACAGGCACAAGCCACCATGTTCAGCAAAAGCTTTCATTTCTTATTCACTCTGGTGAGAAGAGATACTGCTACAAACCTTGGTAAACAATTTGCTACCTTTTGTAGCCAAATTCCAGAGTGGGAAGAATCTGGCTATAAAATGGTCCAACTGCTGAGAAATAGCAGTTTCTACCAAGGCCTACCTACTTTGTAGAAAGGAGAAGGAAACCATCTCAAGGGATGCCACACACATCTTTCTTCTCATCAAGCACAAATACCTGGCTTGGAGGAGCAAAGTAAAGCTTCTGAATCAGAAGGTCCCAATCAGCCACTCACCAGCCCTCTGGGCTAAAATGGAGAGGACACCTGTCCTCTTCCAAGACTGTGGGGAGGGCATTCAAAGTGACAGACAATCACAGGCACCAGGACCAAGGACTGAGACCGTGTCTGGCACACCCCATGCACTTTTTTTTTTTTTTTTCCAAGATGGAATCTCACTCTGTCACCCAGGCTGGAGTACAGTGGTGCGATCTCGGCTCACTGCAACCTTGGCCTCCCAGGTTCAAGTGATTCTGCCTCAGCCTCCCGAGTAGCTGGGATTACAAGTGTGCACCACCATGCCCAGCTAGTTTTTGTACTTTTAGTAGAGATGGGGTTTTACCACTTTAGCCAGGCTGGTCTTGAACTCCTGACCTCAGGTGATCTGCCCACCTTGGCCTCCCAAAGTGCTGGCATTACAGGTATGAGCCACCGCACCTGGCCCACCACAGGCACTCTCAATAGCAGCGAATCTTCCCCCAAGTAATGATAGCACTTTCCACAGGCTCTGGCTGAGGTCACAATAACCCTCATCTCTTCTCTCTGCCTGTCATTAAGCCATGAGTAACATATGTTGCTGATTAAAGCTGGAGGAGACATGACATGTGATCTTTAACCCAGAGGGACAGGGATTCGTTTCTTGCTGTTCTGTTTGTTTCTTCTCTCCTCTAAGCTCTAAGTTGCGTAACACAGCGTAAAGCATGAAAATAATCAGGACACATGAGAAAGGGGTTTCTATTTAGCCTACAGGCGGGTTCCCAGAGAAAGGCACCCTTCATGGAAGGAACTGTTCTAATTTAATTTTGGGTACATTCTGAAGGGCAAAAACAACCCTAGGAAGACAATGAACACTTTAGTAAAAAATTAAATACCCTATGGCCTTTTTAAAAGTTTTTCCATTAGTAACTCTAAAAATCGTATTTTTGACCATTTTCTTCCATACTTTTCTAAAGGAAATTTGACAAAGACCTAAGTATTTCTAAAACTGACTTTGGAAACTGCTTTATTCTCATTTTGTTAATTTTCTAAAGTTTCTTTTTTTTTTTTTTTAAACTGGCAATTAGATGGCCTCCTTGACACTTGTCACGTACTGATGCTCTCTGCCCTGTAATAAGAAGGCAGCAGCCACAGCGTGCCCAGTGGTGGCCCGGGTATCTCCCTGGATCATTTCCCAGGCCCCTTACCCCATCACAGGCCCCTCTACTCTGGCTGCCTCCTCCTGTTCCAAAGCCTATGCTCTCAGTACAAAGCGGACTTCACAAGTGATGAGGCTGCACTAAATAAATGGTTTATGCAGGGAAATGGGATCACATTCATGGTTTTAGTTGTGATCTCTGATGGTGATGTGGGAGATGGACTTGGGTAGCCAGGGAGAATGGGGAGAGGACAACCACAAGAGCCGCGTGAAGAAATAATGGCAGAAATCAACGCAGTACATGAGGGAGAGAAGCAAGAACAGAAGACAGAAGCAACAGAACTTGGGGACTCTGTGACTATGAGATGAAAGGAAGAGAACGGCTTGCAGGTTTCCGGTGTGAGAGGCCAGGCCAGGAGATGAGCAAGGAAGGGAGCCGATGGGACAGCGCACACATGCTCCCCTCACCCAGAAGGAGAGGAAGCAAGAGTGGGGTGAAGGGTGGGCGTGGGGAGAGAGAAGGTTCACCAGAGACATGCTGAATTTCATGTTTTTATGCAATATCTGGTTGGCAACAACGCCTACAGGGAAGCAATGGCCAGAATGGCCTGGACATCAGGGGAGGTGGAGAGCCAAGTCATCAGCCAAAACCCTAGGGGAGGAATGAAATCTCCTCCAGTGTTTCGTGGTCCCTAAGTCCACACTAACTAGGATCAAACTGGCAAGGTCTCCTTTTCCTTAAGAAATGGGGTGGTTGCGCAGTCTCTTCAAAAAAAAAAAAAAAGAAAAAAAAAAAAAACAAAAAACGGCAGTTCCTGGCTTGTCCACCAGAGCCATTCTACATCTCAGACCCACAGCAGCCTCCCCAGGGCAGGCGCCCTTCACTCACCAGCTGGATCTCCACAGCAGTCACTGGCCGGTGGTTCAGCAGCTGGAGCTTCTCAGCTCTATGGAGGGAAAGTACAGCGTTGAGAACTCGCATAGCCCTAAGTCCTGAGTTCTGACTGAGCTGCACAGAGAATAATTTGTCAGATTAAAAAATGGGAGAACCACTGGAGCGTGGCCCTCAGTTCCTTCAATTGTAAATCGAGAGAACAGGAACAGGAGGGTGCATGTGAGTGACTCCCAGCCCACGGTACGAATGGGTATCAGAGGCGTGATTGTAGGAAACAAAGCAGCAGTGCATATGCCATTTTAAAAACAGGAGGGTCATTTTCTTTTTCCTTTTTTTTTGAGACAGAGTTTTCCCTTATTGCCCAGGCTGGTGTGCAGTGGCACAATCTTGGCTCACTGTAGCCTCCACCTCCAGGGTTCAAGTGATTCTCTTGCCTCAGCCTCCCAAGTAACTGTGATCACAGGTGCTCGCAACCACATCCAGTTAATTTTTGGTATTTTTTTAGTAGAGATGGGGGTTTCATCATGCTGGCCTGGCTGGTCTCGAACTCTCGACCTCAGGGGATCCACCTGCCTCGACCTCCCAAAGCGGTAGGATTATAGGCATGAGCCACCGCGCCCGGCCCAGGACGGTAATTTCTATCTGGAAAATGTGAACAAAATAATACTATCTTCATCCAAATTATAGAAAGTACCAACTAATAAAATCACCTTAGGCCAGGTATGGTGGCTCATGCCTGCAATCTCAGCACTTTGGGAGGATCCCTTGAAGCCAGGCATTCTCGATCAGCCTGGGCAACATTAAAAGACCTTACAAAAAAATTAAAATAAATTAGCTGGGCACGGTGGGTTGCGCCTGTAGTCCCAGCTACGGAAGGCAGAGGACAAGGGGGTGAGGCGGGAGGATTGCTTTAGCCTGGAGTACAGAGCCACACCCTATCTCTAAAAATTAAAACACACAAAATCATCTTGTGTGGTCATCTCTTAGAAATGGGTGAATTCCTTTTTGAGATTAAGATTTAATATTTCCCAGATTTGACCTATTATCTTAGTAAACAAAACAGGGACTAAAAGAGGCAGGAGTTAATACACAGAAATACAGGTACAGTCCCTCTGCCCTGAAAGCACTTAACTCAGCTGGAGAAGGAAGACAAATACATGCAAATTTTCACAACAAAAGATCTGAGTGATAGTTAGATATAGTGATCATCTGCCTCAAAGAAAGACACAGCTCATTGCTGAAAGGCTGGCTGAATCGTGTGGACTCTGAAAGACTACAGAACTTCAGAGGAGATCAAACGACTGCAGTGACCACCCCTATGCAGGTGACAACTTCTACATTTCTCTCTCAATTTGACCCTGGGGCTGCAGATCCGTCTTTCCAATCAGCTCAGTAAGTATTTATTGTGTTAAAAGACCTTCTGGAGTGAAAACATGAAGAAGCCACGACTCCTGCAGCCATGTGTTTGGGGAAGCAGAACAATTACCCACTCTTCCTGAGCCTCAGTTTCCTCATCTGTGAAACAGGAATGATAACAGTACTTACCATCTTATGAGAGGATTAAGAGGGATGAAAATCTTTCCAGAGGCTGCCACTAGTATTTATTGCTTGCTTTCCATGTGGAAGTACATCGAATCCTCAGATTTCACTAACACTGAGATATTAAATAACTTGTCCATAGTTGCAAAGCTAGTAAATGGCAGAGAAGCTCCTGTTCTTGGCCATCTGCTTCTAGTGTACATGTGATAACAGGTGGAAAGTGTCATAATGCCATCTGTCCCACAATAGTTTCTCCATAAATGGCAGTCATTATTAGGGCAGTTCTAGTCAATTTCTACTGCTTGTAATCCCCCAAATGTTTACTCTAGACTCAAGAAGGGAGACTCCACAGAGATGACCCTTGCACTAGACCCTGATGGCTTTTCAATGCAAAAGGGATGGAAGGGACAGACAGCCAGGGCAGGAACAATACAAGGACATGCCCAGAGGAAAGAAAGCTTCCGGAGTTTTAGGAAACAGCTAGAGAGCGGTGGGACATGGGGTGAAAGAGTCATTTGGGACAAGATCGAAAAGGGCTCTATCAAGAGGCTGGGTGTGACTTGGTCAATACAGGAGAACAACCAAGGAAGAGGGGCATGCTCTGGCTGGTGCTGGCAGCGATTCTGGAAGACCCAAGAAAATGGAGGCAGACAGCGAGGAATGCACTGTAACACCCGCTGGGTGAGTAAGAGTGAGGTTATGAAGTTGGCCAGCAGCAGCAGGCATGCCAGTAAGCGCCTAAACACGTGAAACGCTTCCCGTCACCCTTAGGTAAAGTCAACAGGACTTGACAACTGCCTAGACTGGGTAGGGTCGGGGAGGAGGAGTGAGGGAACAGATAGAGTCAAGGTTAGGCTGTTTAGAAAAAAATACATTATTTAAGA
Organism: Nomascus leucogenys; assembly: GCF_006542625.1. Taxonomy (NCBI): domain Eukaryota; kingdom Metazoa; phylum Chordata; class Mammalia; order Primates; family Hylobatidae; genus Nomascus; species Nomascus leucogenys. Next base: position 46,935,524 of record NC_044397.1, read on the forward strand.
TGAAATTTGAGTTTGTAGTACCTTTATAACTCTGAAGAGGCTTCTGTCAAAAAGTGTGTCTAGTTTGGTCTAAAACTAAAGGAAAAAAACCAGCACTAGATTTATTTGCAAGGAGTTACATAGAACCATGGAATGGATATTATGGGTCCAGAGACCAACTGTGGAGTGAGAGAAGACCAGAACAGAACACCATAAAGTGCCTCCATTTAAGGGGCCAGGAGAAGCCAGGCACAGTGGCTCACATCTGTAATCCCAACATTTTGGGAGGCTAAAGTAGGAGGATCACTGAGGCTACGAGTTCAAAAACAGCCTGGGCAACAATGTGAGACTCTGTCTCTACAAAAAATAAAAATAAAACAATTAGCCAAGCATGGTGGCATACACCTGTAGTCCTAGCCACTCAGGAGGCTGAGGCAGGATTGCTTGAGCCCAGGAGTCTGAGGCTTCAGTGAGCTATGATCACACCACTGCACTCTGTGACAGAGCGAGAAAAATAGGTTGACTGTGTCAATATAGAAGTCACTGGATTTGCCAACCAAGAGGTCATTGGTGGCCTGTGCAGTTCAGTGGAATGACAGCTGTGCTGACAACTGGACTCTGGGGACTGAGGAATGATTATGGAGAAACGAACCTCTTGATAACACAGAAGTAAAAAAGCAACTCCAGCCGAAGGAGGGAGGGTCTGGAAGGAGAGTGGAGAATGGCCACCGGCTGGGGAGACAAACATGTGGAGAGGCTGGAATTCCAGGAGGGAAAAGTAAAGACCCTCAGAAACTGCTGCCCAAATCTCGAGCAAAGGGGCTCATGTTCCACCAAGACCATGATGAGGGGAAAACAGCAGCCAATCGGAAAGGACTGGAAGGGAGATGAGTTCATTCTGGGTAGTTTTCTCAGTTCCCGTCTGAGAGGTCTCCACGTGAAGAGGGAGAAGAGGGATCGCAAGGACTAAAAGCTACAGAGGATCGGTAATGAGACGACCAGAAGTAAGATCAGCAACGACATTCACAACCGCTCCCTGAAAAACTCCAACTCGAGGTCAAACCACCAAGCAAGTTCCCCGTCCTACACCCAAGGAGCTGAGCACTGCTGTGGTCACAGCAGGCCCTTACGCACTGCACACTCCAGTCTGGGGTGGTGGGGGAATTAAGGGGGTCAGCGCACAAACATTCCCCGCTGGCTTCAGAACCAAGCCACTTTCATTGTCTCTACTTTCTCCCCTTGCTTCTCAACTCCCTGCACCCTAGCTCTTGCCCAAGTGATCACCAAAAGCGTTCTTGCTTCAAGGGCCTGGTGCCTCCACACGGACAAATCCAGTGGCTGCTCTTCAGTCTTACTCCATCCTGTTGGTGACATCTGACACTGCTGATCATTCCCTCCTTAAAACTGCCTGCCCTCAGGGCTTCCACGACACTTTCTTTCTCAATTCTTTTCTGATCTTTCCGACTCTCCCTTCTTCATCTCCTTCTGGATTTTCTCTTCTCCAGCGAGGCTCTGGCACTCTCATGGTGCTGACTTGCATCCTCTGACCCTCCTACTGACGTCCTCACCCAGGCCTCACAATCTCAGCTACCACTACAGGCTGTAACCAAGAAGTCCATGCTTTCTGGAGACAGAGAGAGGAGAATGACCAGAGAGTAGTAGACCAAAGGTGGGGACGGGCAGTGGGGTGGGTGAGATGGGGGAAGTGCACATGGTTAATGACTATGAAAAAACAGAAAGAATGAATAAGATCTAGTATTTGATAGTCCAACAGGGTGACTACAGTCAACAATAATTTAATTGTACATTTAAAAATAACTACAAGAGTATAACTGGATGTGTTATGCTCACAAATATAACAAGAGCTGCAAGTTCCCAGAGGAGCCAGGCCTCCAGCCACAGTGAAGCCTGCCGCTCCCTCTACTGGCTGTTGGACAACAATGCCGCCTGAAGCGTTAGCTCTTGGCAGAGTCATGGAAACAAGCAATTAATCAAAGGGTTGAGGTTTAAAGGTTTAGAGAGCCTTTTAAAAAGATTTTTAAAAATCCTTGATTTTAGGATCACTAGTGGAAAAAAGGGAGTTAAAATTAATCCTTCTTGAATACTACAGTCTCTTTTAAATTTATATAGATCATGGCCAATCATGAAATCAGCTTGCAAGACAATGCCTATATATTTTTAGGTTTTCGGAACAGTATTTGTCCATATTTATAGTGGAAAAGATGTTGGGCTTAGGAAGCAATACATTAGCCCAGACAAAGAGCTGAAAAGAAGCCTTAAAAATCAACTGTTAGCACTTCTGCTATAGGACAAGGTGGAGAAAGCCCACGAAAGCCTTTCTCTCTCCACAGATTACAACGAGAAATTTCAAGACAGCTGGGCGCAGTGACTAATGCCTGTAATCCCAGCACTTTGGGAGGCAGCGGATTACCTGAGTTCAGGAGTTCCAGACCAGCCTGGCCAACGTGGAGAAACCCCGTCTCTACTAAAAATACAAAAATTAGCGGTGGTGGCATGCACCTGTAACCCCAGCTACTCAGGAGGCCAAGACAGGAGAATTGCTTGAACCCAGGAAGCAGCAGTTGCAGTGAGCCGAGACTGTGCCACTGCACTCCATCCAGCCTGGGTAATAAGAGCGAGACTCCGTTTCAAAAAAAAAAAAAAAAGAAAAGAAGAAATCTCCAGACAAAAAAATACCCGAGGACTCTGAAAAGCAAACAAAAGCAGGTGGTCTGGGAGGGAAACAAAACCTGAGAACTATTTGGGGTGGAGGATGGATGTGAGTTTCTTGGGGCTTTTTCCCCTTTTCTCTCAGGGCCTCAATCCTGGTGCAGCTGTGGTGGTCCCACAGGCCGCTCCAACTCCAGGAGAAATCCAATCTTTCTGGCCAGGGGACTGAGAAAGGCTGGAGACCGAGGAGGAGTTCACAACTCAAGGGCAGCCCCCCCAGGTGGGGACTAGCAGCAGGCGTAGCCCAGAAGGGAGCCCTTGTTGTCCAGCGTGCCCAAGAGTCATTTTTTCCTTTTCCCTTTTCTACTTTCCCTGCTCTGCTCCAACGACAGCTCTAGTAACAACCATACACAGGTGGGCAGGTAAATCTTTGAGAGAAACTCGGAACTTGTGGCTAGAGGACCCAAAAAGGGGTATCATGAGGGCCAGAGAGTAGGAGCAGGGAAATTCCAGAGAGCTAGAGAAGGGGACTCCTCCAAATTTGAGTATCAATCAACACAAATTCTAGATTCACCTGAGCTATTTATGTGAAGAACAGCACCAAAACAGCAAGCATGGAACAGACCCAGCACAGCAAAGACCCCCAGTGAGAAGGGAGCGAGTTACACCACCAGTCCAGTCCCATATGCAAAGACCCAGAGTGGGTTTCAAAATCAAATGACACCGAAATCCTTGCCCCAGAAGGCAAGACCGACTTGAAGTCTGAACCTAATTGGATTGACAGCCTTCTAAAACACAAACCAGAAGCTTTTAACAGGACCCAGAGTCTTAACAATATAATACTCAAATACCCATGATACAATCTACAATTACCTCGACCACGAAAATATGACTCATTCTCCAGGGAAAAGATAATCAACAGATGCCAAGCCCATGATGACATGTTAAAATTATCAAGATTCTAACTATTATAATAGCTGGGCGAAAAAGTAAACATTCCTGAAATGAATGGAACAATACAAGTTCTCAGGAAAGAACAGAAGTTACAAAAAATAACCAAATGGAAACTTTAGAACTGAAAAATACCTGAAATGAAAAATTCACTGGTAGGCTTGATAACGGAAGATGCCAGAACAATCTGTGCGTACAAACAGATCAACAGAAATTATCCCATTAGACTTTGAGGCTGCAGTGAGCCTGAGGGTGCCACCACACTTCAGCTTGGGTAACAGAGTGAAACCTTGTCTCTACTAAAAAAAGAGACAGGGGAAAAAAAAGAGAAATTATTCCATTTGAACTGCAAAATTTTTTAAAAAGAACAGAGCCTCAAAGACCTGTACAGCAGTATCAGAAGTTTACCAGTTGTGTTTTTGGGAGTTGAAGAAAAGGAGGAGAAAGAGATTGGGACAGAAAAAATATTTCAAAAATAGTTGAAAACTTCACAAATGTAGTAAGAAACATAAATTTACATAATCAAGAAGCTCAGCAAAAATAAACTGGGGGAAAAAAAGCTGAAACATACTATTATCAAGTTATTGAAGACCAAAGACTTGATAATCTTTTTTTAAATTTATTAAAAAAAAAATTTTTTTTTTGAGATGGAGTCTCGCTCTGTCACCCAGGCTGGAGTGCAGTGGTGCATCTTGGCTCACTGCAAGCTCTGCCTCCCAGGTTCATGCCATTCTCCTATCTCAGCTTCCCGAGTAGCTGGGACTACAGGAGCCCGCCACCATGCCCGGCTGATTTTTTTTTTTTTCTTGAGACGGAGTCTCACTCTGTCGCCCAGGCTAGAGTGCAGTGGCGCAATCTCGGCTTACTGCAAGCTCCGCCTCCCGGGTTCACGCCATTCTCCTGCCTCAGCCTCTCCGAGCAGCTGGGACTACAGGCGCCCGCCACCACACCCGGCTAATTTTTTGTATTTTTAGTAGAGACGGGGTTTCACCGTGGTCTCGATCTCCTGACCTCGTGATCCGCCCGCCTCGGCCTCCCAAAGTGCTGGGATTGCAAGCGTGAGCCACCGCGCCCGGCCTTTTTTTTTTTTTTTTTTGTATGTTTTTAGTAGAGACGAGGTTTCACCGTGTTAGCCAGGATGGTCTTGATCTCCTGACCTTGTGATCCGCCGGCCTCGGCCTCCCAAAGTGCTGGGATTACAGGCATGAGCCACTGCGCCCGGCCTAAAAAAATTTTTTTAGGCTAGTGAAATGAAGCAGTAGGAGTAGAGAGGGTATAAAAAAAATCTTAAAAGCAGCCAGAGGAAAATGACACATTAGGGTAAGGGTGATAGCAGATTAAAAATTTTTTTTAATTAATTATTTTTCAAAATACAGAGATGGAGTCTCACAATGATGCCTAAGCTGGTCTCAAACTCCTGGCCTCAAGTGATCTTCCTGCCTCAGCCTCCCAAAGTGCTGAGATTACAGGCGTGAGCCACTGCATCCAGCCTGATCACAGATCTCTAATAAAAAACTGTGACAGCCAGAAGTCACTGAAATGACATCTTAAAAGTTCTGAAGGAAAAGATCAATCAACCCAGTGAAATTATCCTTCAGGAATGAAAGGAAATAATGACATTCTCAGCTAAATGAAAATAAGAGAATTTGTAGCCAAAAGACCTGTTCTCAGAAAAGTGCCAAAGGAAGTTCTTCCTGGTGAAGTAAATGATAAAAAGGACACAGGGGCTGGGCGTGGTGGCTCACGCCTGTAATCCCAGCACTTTGGGAGGCTGAGGAGGGCGGATCACGAGGTCAGGAGATCGAGACCTTCCTGGCTAACACGGTGAAACCCCGTCTCTACTAAAAATGCAAAAAATTAGCCGGGCGAGGTGGTGGGCGCCTGTAGTCCCAGCTACTCAGGAGGCTGAGGCAAGAGAATGGCGTGAACCCCGGGAGGGCGGAGCCGGCAGTGAGCCGAGATTGTGCCATTGCACTCCAGCCTGGGCGACAGCGAGACTCTGTCTCAAAAAAAAAAAAAAAGGACACAGGGCACTTCAGGAATAGAGGGCAAAAGAAATGATGACATCTTGGGTAGACATAAAAGACTATTTTTGTTCTCTTAAGTTCTTTAAAATATGTAAGAATATAGAAAGTAAATGTAAAAACACTACTAATAGTATGTAGATTATATGTTTCAATGTATGTAGATTATATGTTATAAATACAACCATAACACAAAAAGAAGGTAAACAGACTTATATACACTAACTGGTAAAATATTAACTCTGGACTATAAATGGTCAAGCATGCATATTATTAACCCTACTAGTAACCTAGTAGGGATCCCTACAGTAACTACTAAAAACAAAAATAAAAAGATACAGCCAAAAGGATACAAATCTTTTTAGCTTTATAGATATAGAAAAAGCAAGTGACAACATTCAACATCTAATCTCAGCAATTTGAACTTCCTACACCCGGTAAAAGACATCCATGGAAAACCTAAACTAGCATCATACTTAATGGTGAAGGACTGACTGTTTTCCCTTAATATCAGGAACAAGATGAGGATGTCTGATCTCACCACTCCTACTCAACATCGTCCTGGAGGCCCCAGCCAGGGCAATGAAATAAGAAAACGAAGGAAAAGGCATACAGATGAGAAAGAAGTAAAACTCTGTTTGCAAACACCATGACTGTCGCATAGAAAATCCTAAAGAATACTAAAAAAGTTGCTAGAACTAATAAGTGGATTTATCAAGGCTGGAGGGCATAAAATCAATATAAAGTCAGCTGTACTTCTATATCAGCAATCAACAACTGGAAATGAGCATCATTTATACCTATTTCATAATGCAAAATTATGAAATAGGTATAAATCTAAAAAAATCTGTGCAGAACCTGTGTGCTACACTGTTTTCATGGACTAGAAGGTTCAGTATTGGTGGGTTTTTTTTTTTAACCTTTGACTGATGTTAAATTATTATTATTATTAAATTTTTTTTTTTTTGAGACAGTCTCACTGTGTCGCCAGGCTGGAGTGCAGTGGAGCTCACTGCAAGCTCCATCTCCCAGGTTCAAGTGATTCTCCTGCCTCAGCCTCCCGAGTATCTGGGACTACAGGCACCCCCATCACCATACCTGGCTAATTTTTTGTATTTTTAGTAGAGACGGGGTTTCACCATGTTGGCCAGGATGGTCTCGATTTTTTGACCTCATGATCCACCCACCTCGGCCTCCCAAAGTGCTGGGATTATAGGCATGAGCCTCCGTGCCTGTCCGATCTTAAATTATTAATATTGTCAAGATGTCAATTCTCCCCCAAAACTGACCTATAGATGTAACGCAATCCCAATCAGAATCTTAGCAGGATTTGTTCCAGATATCAACAAGTCAATTCAAAAATGTATACACAGGCCAGGCACGGTGGTTCACACCTGAAATGCTAGCACTTTGGGCGGCCAAAGCAGGAGGATCACCTGAGGTCAGGAGTTCAAGACCAGCCTGGCCAATACAGTGAAACCCTATCTCTACTAAAAATACAAAATTGGCCAGGCACGGTGGCTCACGCCTGTAATCCCAGCAGTTTGAGAGGTCAAGGTGGACGGATCACCTGAGGTTGGGAGTTCGAGACCAGCCTGATCAACATGGAGAAACCACGTTCTCTACTAAAAATACAAAACTAGCCAGGTGTGGTGGCAGATGCCTGTAATCCCAGCTACTGTGGAGGCTGAGGCAGGAGGAATCACTTGAACCCGAAGGCAGAGGTTGCAGTGAGCCGAGATCGTGCCATTGCACTCCAGCATGAACTCACAAGAGTGAAACTCCATCTCAAAAAAAACCAAACCAAACAAACAAAAAAAAGGGCTAGTTTTCTTCTCATGTAAACTCCTGATGTATGACGTTTTCAATTTTAAAAGGTTGAACTCATTCCAGACCAAGAAAAGGAACTGGAAACTACAAGAACTCACAGAAGATGATCAAGCCACTTTTGCCTCAAGCAAACACAAACGTCAAAGGACTTCATTGATCAACTTTATAAAAAATACTTTAACTTGTAAACCCTGCTTTTCATCCAATTTGGTCTGAATTCTGGGAGTGGGGGTGATGCGATATGTCATACAAACTGGGACTCCAAGAAAAGTTTTTTTTTTTTTTTTTTTTGAGACAGAGTTTTGCTCTTGTTGCCCAGGCTGGAGTACAATGGCACAATCTTGGCTCACTGCAACCTCCATTTCCCAGGTTCAAGTGATTCTCCTGCCTCAGCCTCCCTAGTAGCTGGGATTACAGGCATCTGCCAGCACGCCCAGCTAATTTTGTATTTTTAGTAGAGATGGGGTTTCTCCATGTTGGTCAGGCTGGTCTAGAACTCCCAACCTCAGGTGATCCGCCCGCCTCAGCCTCCCAAAGTGCTGGGATTACAGGCATGAGCCGCCACGCCTGGCCAAGAAAAGATTTTTAAACCCCATTAAGATTTGTTCCTCATGGCACATGTATACATATGTAACAAACCTGCACGTTGTGCACATGTACCCTAGAACTTAAAGTATAATTTTGAAAAAAAAGATAAATAAATAAAAAAAGAAGGAAGAAAGGTCTTCTCCTGCATTTACCCATTCAAACCAGAGTTAGTACTTGATTAATATAATATTTCAATTCTGTCTTGTTTTTTCCCCATTTCTACCACATTATCATATTTCCTTCCTTTCAAAAAAATTTAGCTTATTTTATTAACATTTTGAGATCAGCTCGTGACATTTAATGTTCTCAATAATTAGAGAAGAATTAATTTGGTTAGCCTAGAATACACTCACTTGTGTTTCTAAATTAGTAAGCTCATTTTCATCTAGATAATGGGAGGCTAGAGGGGTCCTGCTTTAAGAGTAGAACTATTGGTTCTACCAATTTTGGCTTGCAGGCACTGTGTCTGTAAGAACCAAGTGGCCGTGATCCTCAGCTCTTGGTGTGAAGTGCTTTGTAAAGTTTATCTGAATTGAATCATTAGGGAAGAAGCAGTGTTAATAACATAGAAATGGTTGGCCCTGTTCACATTAATGGTTAATAAATAAGGTTGCATCATTTATGGCTTCTGGAGTCCAAAAAGGACATCTACACATATTGTTTCCATGAAGACACCACCCTTCACCCTTTCCCCAGCCTTGTGAGTTTAGCAGATGATCCTTATTTCAGTGGTGGGGATAATCAAACTCAGAGAGGTCAAATACCTTTTCCAAGGTCATGGTGCTATAAGGGGCAGAAAGTGGACTACAGCCCAGGTTCCCCGATTCCAAGCTTGTTATGCTGTGGTCAGATGCTAGCAGTTGGGAGTTAGCAGATATAAATAAACTGTATTTTAGCCCATTTGATTGAGATCTCTACCCATGACCTAAATTTGCCTTCTTGTCCATGAGGCATTTCCATTTCGCCTCACCTGTCTTTTTTGAGAATGTAAATTAATCTCTGCTAACTTTGCAGAATAAGCAGGCAGAGTAATACAGTATCACTAGGATAAATGAACTTTCTTCATTTATTAAAAAAAAAAAAAAGATCTGTTCCTTACTCTAGTCCTTATGTATAACTTTCAGTTGTTTCGTCTACAATACTATAATCCTCCTTTAAATCCAAACCCAGCTGAATATCAATACACGGTTGCTACGAATGTAGCAACTATCATTTCACCATGTGTCACTATCTTCCTACTTAAGAGATTTACTTACTTGGTCAACTTGTGGCTTTTCAATGCTGTGAGAAATTCTCTGACAATCTCAGGACTCTGGTGCCTGCATGGTGTTTTTGATATGTATTTTAACGTCTGGCAAAAAAAAAAGAAAAAAGCCAAGCATAAGACGAAGAACCCTGAATGAGAAAAAACGAAGGCAATGGCTGTAATTAAAATTCTAAAATTTTGTTTGTAAAAATCCTGTAGAGGCCAGGCACGGTGGCTCACACCTGTAATCCCAGCACTTTGGGAGGCCGAGGTGGCCAAATCACCTGAGGTCAGGAGTTCGAGACCAGCCTGGCCACCACGGTGAAACCCCATCTCTACCCAAAAATACAAAAAATTAGCTGTGTGTGGAGGTGCACGCCTGTAATCCCAGCTACTAGGGAGGCTGAGGCAGGAAAAACACTTGAACCCGGGAGGCAGAGGTTGCAGTGAGCCGAGATTGCACCATGGCACTCCAGCCTGGGTGACAGACTGAGATTGTCTCAAAAAAAAAAAAAAAGAAAACAAAAAAGAAAATCCTATATAAAACAAAAAGGCATTCAGGAGAGCCAATCTTCGTGTAATTAGAATTCCTGAAAGAGAAAACCAGTAGCTAGAATAGGAAGAATAATTAATGAAATTTTAGGAGAAAACTTTTCTGATCTCAAAAAAAAAACAAACCTCAATCTGACAATTGTGTTATATTTTGAACAATTTTTTTAAAGAGAGGGAACCCAAAGAATAAAATAAATTGCCATGAGTCTACACGGATATATACGACTGAATAAATAAACGGGTAAGAAGAGACAACTTTTTCTTTTCTTTTTTTTTTTTTTTTTTTTGAGAGGGAGTCTCGCTCTGTCGCCCAGGCTGGAGTGCAGTGGCACGATCTCGACTCACTGCAAGCTCCGCCTCCCGGGTTCATGCCATTCTCCTGCTTCAGCCCCCCAAGTAGCTGGAACTACAGGCACCCGCCACCATGCCCAGCTAATTGTTTGTATTTTTAGTAAAGACGGGGTTTCACCATGTTAGCTAGGATGGTCTCGATCTCCTGACCTTGTGATCCGCCCGCCTTGGCCTCCCAAAGTGCTGGGATTACAGGCGTGAGCCACCGCTCCCTGCCAGAAGAGACAACTTTTTCTTATGTAAGAATTCTAACTCTTAGGAGCTGGGAACAGTGGTGTATACCTGGAATTCCAGCACTATGGGAGGCCAAGGCAGGAAGATCACTTGATCCCAGGAGTTTGAGACCAGCCTGGGCAACACAGCAAAATCCTGTCCCTTAAAATAAAAAAAAAAAAAATTCTAACTAATAGGCATAGAAAGAATGAGAAATTTTTTTTTCTTTTTTGAAACGGAGTCTTCCTCTGTCTTCCAGGCTGGAGTGCAGTGGCACGTTCTTGGCTCACTGCAAGCTCCGCCTCCCGGGTTCACGGCATTCTCCTGCCTCAGTCTCCTGAGTAGCTGGGACTACAGGCGCCCGCCACCATGTCCAGCTAATTTCTTTTTGTATTTTTAGTAGAGACGAGGTTTCACTGTGTTAGCCAGGATGGTCTCGATCTCCTGACCTTGTGATCCACCCGCCTCGGCCTCCCAAAGTGCTGGGATTACAGGCGTGAGCCACCGCACCCGGCCAAGAATGAGAAAAATTTTTAAATCACTCTCAGGCAATTGTACCATAGTCATAACTACTGCAGGAAAGACCCACCAATAAATGCTAAAATTGACGATTAAAAGCGTAAGCAAAGGGTAGGCTGTTTTCCTAGCCGCAAAGCATCTTCCACAAAATATTTTTTAATTACTGTGGTGGTTTTAACATACATCCACAAATTCTTTGATATCCCTCCCTTCAAGAGGTGGAGTTTAATCTCCCCACCCCCCTTCCCCTTGAATATGGACTGAACTTTGTGAATCCTTTCATCTTATTTATTTATTTATTTATTTTTTTGAGACGGAGTCTCGCTCTGATGCCCAGGCTGGAGTGCAGTGGCGCAATCTCGGCTCACTGCAAGCTCCACCTCCCGGGTTCACGCCATTCTCCTGCCTCAGCCTCTCTGAGTAGCTGGGACTACAGGCGCCCGCCACCACGCCTGGCTAATTTTTTGTATTTTTTTTTTTTTTTTTAGCAGAGACGGGGTTTCACCGTGGTCTCGATCTCCTGACCTTGTGATCCGCCCGCCTCGGCCTCTCAAAGGGCTAGGATTACAAGCGTGAGCCACTGCGCCCGGCCAAATCATTTCTAACATAATGTGGAAATGAAGAAACAGTAGCTTTACAGTGCAGAAACCAGGCAGATACCATCTTAACCAAATGACCAAAGTTAACAACATCACCCATAAGAAACATCGATATCATGTACCCCCAGAAATCGTGACACGAGAAGGAGAGATTACCTCTGTGGTACTCTTCCTCAAAGCCATAGGTTCTGTGTAATCATAATAAAACATCAGATAATCACAAATCAACGGACATTCTACAAAATACTTGACGAGCCCTTTGGAAGTGTCAAGGTCATAGAAGACAAAGGAAGAGTAAGGATACAGATTGAATGACATTATGGGGACATGTTAACTAAATACAAAATGGTATCCTGAACTGAATCCTGGAACCCAGAAGACAGCAATGGGAAAACAGGGTATTCAAATAAAATTTAAGCTTAGCTTAATAGTATGTACCAATGTTAATTTCTTGGTTTTGATCACTGTACCATGGTTATGTAAGATATTAACATCAGAGGAAACTATGGGAAGGGTACATGAGAACTCCCAGCACTGTCTCTACAACTTTTATGTAAGAGAAAAATGGCTGGGCACGGTGGCTCACGCCTGTAATCCCAGCACTTTCTCTATGTTTATGTAATGTAAGAGAAAAATGGCTGGGCATGGTGGCTCACGCCTGTAATCCCAGCACTTTGGGAGCCAGAGGTGGGCAGATCACATGAGGTCGGGAGTTTGATACCAGCCTGACCAACATGGAGAAACTCCATCTCTACTAAAAATACAAAATTAGCCGGGCGAGGTGGTGCATGCCTGTAATCCCAGCTACTCAGGAGGCTTAGGCAGGAGAATTGCTTGAACCCGGGAGCCAGAGGTTGCGGTGAGCCGAGGTTGCGCCATTGCACTCCAGCCTGGGCAACAAGAGCGAGAATCCGTCTCAAAAAAAAAAAAAAAAAAAGAAAAGAAAAACGATTTCAAAATAAAAGGTTTTTCTTTTTTTTCTTTGATTTGCAATGGTGTAATGCTCTCATGATTACACAGATTTTGTGGCTTTTGAGGAAGAATATAGATATAATTTCGGAGGAAATATAATTACATATTTTGGAAGGAATCTCAAACTTGAAAAATAAACAATAGCCTTAAGCGTATAAGGTCCCAGCACTTGGGATGCTGCAGTGCGAAGATCCCTTAAGGCCAGGAGTTCGAGACCAGCCTGGACAACAACAACAACAACAAATAGCCAGGCATGGCAGTGGATGCCCATAGTCCCAGCTACTTGGGAAGCTAAGCTGGGAGCATCACTTGAGCCTAGGAGGTTGAGGCTGCAGTGAGCTGTGATCCCCTTTCAAGGAGAAGTGAGGGCAATCTTTTACACTATTCCTTCTAACTTTGTAGCTGGCTAAACTCTAAACTTGACCAAACTCCTCTCACTTTTATAAACAGAATAAAAATCAGGTTAGAGTAGGCTGGGCGTGGTGGCTCACGCCTGTAATCCCAGCACTTTGAGAGGTCTAGGCGGGTGGATCACGGGGTCAGGAGATCGAGACCATCCTGGCTAATATGGTGAAACCCCGTCTCTACTAAAAATACAAAAAATCAGCCAGGCGTGGTAGAGGGCGCCTGTAGTCCCAGCTACTCAGGAGGCTGAGGCAGGAGAATGGCATGAACCCGGGAGGAGGAGCTTACAGTGAGCGAAGATCATGCCACTGCACTCCAGCCTGGGTGACAGAGTGAGACTCCGTGTCAAAACAAACAAACAAACAAAAATCAGGTTAGAGTAAAACTATTCAGATCATATAAAAAGCGATCTTGATTTCAGCTGCCAGTCATTGGGAGAATAAACCCCCCTCTCTCAATGGTACTTCAGGTAGGTCTGCCAGAAGCCCAGCCTTACTTCATAGGTGATAGTGTTCAAGTTCTGTTGCCCAGAGCTGTGTTTATTCTTTCCACTTTCTTTACGCTGCTCTTTCAGATCAGTTAGTAACTGAAACACCTAGGAGATACAAAAAAGACGTTTATGAATAAATTTGAGAAATATATCTATCCAAGGTCAGTGGTTTTGAAGGATAAACAGGAAAGTGTAGTACTTCCTTTCACCCACCCATCACCCAGCTTCCAACTCTTGGATTTGAGCAAATATGAGTCCCAGAGGCATATTACATTTTTAAAAAATGTTCTTTTATATAAGCCAAATAATCCAAATTCATTAATTTACTTAAAATATTTCAAATATTTCCTATCAATATGTACATCACTAATCTCCTCTGATCTCAAAAATATACTATTTGAAAGCAGATTTTCTTAAAACAAATATTTTGTTAAAAAAGAATTCTGGGCCGGGCGCGGTGGCTCACGCTTGTAATCCCAGCACTTTGGGAGGCCGAGGCGGGCGGATCATGAGGTCAGGAGATCGAGACCATGGTGAAACCCTGTCTCTACTAAAAATACAAAAAATTAGCCGGGCATGGTGGTGGGCGCCTGTAGTCCCAGCTACTTGGAGAGGCTGAGGCAGGAGAATGGCGTGAACCTGGGAGGCAGAGGTTGCAGTGAGCCGAGAACGTGCCACTGCACTCTAGCCTAGGGGACAGGGCGAGACTCCGTCTCAAAAAAAAAAAAAAAAAAAAAAAAAAAAAAAGAATTCTGGGCCGGGCACGGTGGCTCACGCCTGTAATCCCAACACTTAGGAAGGCTGAGGTGGGCAGTTCACGAGGTCAGGAGATCAAGACCATCCTGGCTAACACGGTGAAACCCCGTCTCTATTAAAAATACAAAAAATTAGCCGGACGTGGTGGCGGCACCTGTAGTCCTAGCTACTCGGGAGGCTGAGTCAGGAGAATCACTTGAACCTAGGAGGCAGAGGTTGCAGTGAGCCTGGATGGTGCCACTGCACTCCAGCCTGGGCGACAGTGAGACTCTGTCTCAAAAAAAAAAAAAAAAAAAAAAAAAGAAAATTCACAATCAAGGTATAAATGGTTCTTTCTACACCTGGGGTGAGCCTATCAGATGGTTTTGCTAGTGCCAAATAGGAGGCAAAAATGCTGGAATATCTCCTCTCTTACCAACCTTTTTCCTTCTTTTCCTTTCTCCAGCAATCCCACCCTACGCCCCAAAAATTCTACATTTCTTAATTTCTACTATTCAAAAAGGTAAGCCAACTAAACTCCCTCTTTTTTTATTTTTTAAGTAGGGATGGGGTTTCACCATGTTGGCCAGGATGGTATCGATCTCCTGACCTCGTGATTCGCTGGCCTTGGCCTCCCAAAGTGCTAGGATTATGGGCGTGAGCCACCGCGCTCAGCCTAAACTTACTTTCAAAATAAGGATGTTAATACCCATAAGACTATTTGCAATGTATAAAAGCATTATAAATATATAAATATATCCAGGGTGATAACTAGGAAAAATGATAAAAATTTTAATGGGAAATTTTGCAGACAGAAACAGCCTTAAAATAGATGCTTCTATCCTATGACTACATCCCAAATGATGATCTAGAATCTTTCAGATTTCGAGAAGGTTGCCTCCTCTAAATTAGAGTCTTCCCAACTTCCCTGAAGTACTATGTATAATGTGTCAAGCTTACATTATTCCAAGGTCCACCAGATGTTGCCATGTCTTATTTTAAAGTGGAAAATCCAAATAAATTCAGTCATTTCTTTTTTCTTTTTCTTTCCTTCTTTTTTTTTTGAGACAGAGCCTTGCTCTATTGCCCAGGCTGGAGTGCAGTGGCGCATCGTAGTTCACTGCAACCTCCGCCTCCTGGGTTCAAGTGACCCTCCTGCCTCAGCTGGGATCCGAAGTAGCTGGGACTACAGGCATGTGCCACCACAGTCAGCTAATTTTTGTATTTTTAGTAGAGACTGGGTTTCACCATGTTGGCCAGGCTAGTGTTGAACTCCTGACCTCAAGTGATCCACCCGCCTCAGCCTCCCAAAGTGCTGGGATTACAGGGGTGAACCACTGCACCCAACCTGAATTCAGTCATTTCTAACCAAAATGAATTTAACAATCTCAGGAGCAAAGGGCAAACTATCAGAGAGGAAAATGTAACAGTCCAATTTACCTCGTAGTTACTGAGAAGTGCAGAATTGGCATCCTTCCTGAAAAAGAAAAGTAAGCTATCATCAGTCTGGGCTCACACCCCTTTCTGGGTATCAAATTCTGTAAAAGAATTCCTATCAAGATATAGTAGTCCACTTTTTGAATGTAGGGACTACAATCTAAAATTGAAACTGAGAAATGTCCTAAGTCCAACATGGTTTAGCTAACTGTGGGCAATTTCAGAGCAGACTTGAGAACAAAGTGCTGTCTCATCCCACAGCCATGTCCTCTCCCCATTACTATCTGCCTCCCATCAGCTATTGACATCTTAGGCAGCCACGTCCTCCTGCTGAATCAACAGAAATGGCCCACTTAACACTAATGTCACCACTGGGAATGCCAGCCATGGTCAAGTATCCTGCCAAATATCCACCATGCTCCCAAGGTGTTCACTACCTACGTCAACTCAACGGGTACAGTCAGGGTGGCAAGCAGTGGCCAAAAGCCTGCTTCCCTGTGTAACAGTTAATCCAGGCAATATGCCATCTTTCCTGAGTGAAGAAACACAACAATGTGACATATATTAAATCACAATCGATCCACTCTACAATAGCATATCAGAAAGCATTGTTTTTGGCAGTCTGGAGGCAGTGGAGTATGACAAAGAACATAGTTTTGAAATCAGATTTGGGTTCATATTCTAGCTCTGCCATTTATGTGCTGTGAGAATTTTAGTTAAGTTAATTACTCCCTAACTTTTCCTTCTACAATAAAAATGGGATGAAACTAGTATCTAAAAAGTGTGGCCTGGATTCTAAATCCAGCTCCTGAATTCTTTGGCCATGTGAATCTGGGCAAGTTACTTAATCTCATTATGCTTACATTTCCTATCTATGAAATGGCAACTATAGTATCAACCTTATAAGACTGTTCACAGGGTTCACTGGAAACATGTAAAGTACCTGGAACAGGCCAGGCGCGGTGGCTCACGCTTGTAATCCCAGCACTTTGGGAGGCCGAGGCGGGCGCATCACGAGGTCAGAAGATCGAGACCACAGTGAAACCCCGTCTCTACTAAAAATACAAAAAAATTAGCTGGGCGTGGTGACGGGCGCCTGTAGTCCCAGCTACTCAGGAGAGGCTGAGGCAGGAGAATGGCGTGAACCCGGGAGGCGGAGCTTGCAGTGAGCCGAGATTGCGCCACTGCACTCCAGCCTGGGCGACAGAGCAAGACTCCGTCTCAAAAAAAAAAAAAAAAAAAAAGTACCTGGAACATAGTAAGTGTTCAATAAGCACCAACATTATCATTACTACTACCTGTGCAACTACCACTACCACCAGTTCCTCCTACCTCATCAAACTGTTATGATAAAATGAGACAACAAATTTTTAAAAGTTTAGAATAGTTCTTGGTACTTGTATTAACATCTCCATAATGGAAGACTATTATTTGTAAAAGATATTATCTCAGTTAATTCTCACTGAAAACCCTGTGATGTAGGAGCTATTCGTATGATTCCTACTCTATAGAGATAAAGCACGACTCAGAAATTAAGCAACTTGCTCAAGGTCACACAGTAAGAAGTCTAAATAAAGTGGAAGGTAACTATAGAACTGTGGGAAATGAGACTGAACTGGATGAATGGAAACTGGTCATGCAGAATCCTAAAAAATCAGGTAGAAGGGTCTGCACTTGACATATTGTGCAACAGAGACCCCTGTATGTTCTTAAACAGAGAGTGCGGCGAGATGACGCAAATGATGACCCAAGACTTCAAAAGCATAGGCCAGATAGGTGACTTCCCAGTCAATAAATAAAGCAAAACCAACAGTGGTTCACAAAGAGATAGACCTCGGCCTTAGGTCATCAGCAATGATGTCAGAACTATAATCAAATCAGCTCTGTGAAGCTTACCAAATGCTACCAGTGATTCAAGCTACGATTTCACAAAAGTGCTGCTTTGCCCAAATGACCACAAACACACTCAAGTCACAAACAGTATCATATTTGAAAGGAATCTAACACAGGAAAGACAATGTATAATTAGTGCATGTGACAGAGTTCATTTAAAATTGAAAATGACAAATCAAACCACATGTCATCTCTGCCTGCTTAATCAGGAAATCAGCCCACTGGCTTCTTCCTATCTTTGCTTGAAATTGAGTTATAACTCCCTGTGCTCTCCAAAATATGAGGCATTAAAATATCCCTTCCTGGAATACTTGACTGGAGAAAAACTATGAATGTTATTTCTCTTCAGAGCCACTGGATCCATCACAGGTGCACTGTTACAACTTGATTTCCAAATAATGGCCCCTTCTCTGTCATTCAGAATATTCCACATCATGGGAAATTTGTCCTTGGCCAAGTTACTACCCCACCAAACAAGTCAATAGTGTAAGGCAAGAATCCAAAGAACACTCTCTGCCTCTTCCAGAACAAATATAAAGGAGGAAAACTCTCTTTCACATAAGTTTTAATGAATCTGTGTTTTGGGATCAAGAGAACCAACTGATGTTTACATAGGTACTCTGTGTAACAGACTCTGGCTGACAGAAGCTGATTTATCCATTGATTTTATCAGGAAGATAAATTTTTTTAAAACCCAGCTAAATATTCACAGAATAAATGCCAATCAATGTATGCTAGGCCTTTATTTAATAAAATGTCAAGAGGTACATTATCTACCTTTTATAAAGTCCTAAATGAGCTGTTATGTATTGGGAAATTTTTTTAAAGGCAGTTTTTATCCTTGAGAAGTTACTGTAACCACCACTGAACGACAGGTTGTTGGCAACAGGATATGGTGAAACCAGACAGACATCAACTTAATCAAGTTATCCAATTTCACAGCACCAATGATGTGATGCATGAGAAAGACACATCCCTCAGAGCAATCTAGCCCCAAGATGTTTAATTCAAATCTATCCATGAGGATATAATCAGAGAATTCCAAACTGAGGAACAGTCTTCAAAACAACTGGGTTAGATTTAGACTCTTCAAATATCAACGTCATCTGTCACAGTGCCAATGTCACAAAAAGAAGCTAAGGAAACTTCCAAAGGAAAGGAAATTAAAGAAACATGACAACTAAATGCAATGTGCAGTTCTTCACTGGATCCTGAATTGGGAGGAAAAAGAACACTATTAGGGCAACTGAAGAAATGTGAGTTTACATTGTATCTTAATAATAGTAGATATATCAGCGCTAAGTTTCCTGAGTGGGATAAGGCGATTGTAGCTACACAGAATGCCCTTTTTCAAGAAGGGGTGAAATGATCTGCTATCTACAACTCTCTAATGGTTCAGTAAAGTAAGTGTGTGCACCTGTGTATGGAGAGAAAGCTCATGCCTGTGCAAAAGAAATAAGAGAATGCCAGGCATGGTGGCTCACACCTGTCTTCCCAGCTACTCCGGAGGCTGAGACAGGAGGATCGCTTCAGCCTGGAGTTTGAATCCAGCCTGGGCTCAAGTGTCTAATCAAAAAAAAAGAAAGCAAGAAAGAAAGGAAGGAAGGAAGGGAAGGAGGGAAGAAAGAAGGAAGGAAGGGAGGGATGGAGGGAGGAGGGAGGGAAAAGAAAAGAGAAAAAGGAAAAGGCAGCAAATATCAGAATCAAAATGTTAACAAGTGGTGACTCTAGGTAACACGTATACAGGTATTTGTGGCATTCTTTTTCTTTTTATTTATTTATTTATTTTTTGAGAAGGAGTCTCGCTCTGTCTCCCAGGCTGGAGTGCAATGGCATGATCTCAGCTCACTGCAAGCTCCGCCTCGCGGGTTCATGCCATTCTCCTGCCTCAGCCTCCCAAGTAGCTGGGACTACAGGCACCCGCCACCTGTCCGGCTAATTTTTTGTGTTTTTGGTAGAGATGGGGTTTCACCGTGTTAGCCAGGATGGTCTCGATCTCCTGACCTAGTGATCCACCTGCCCTGCCTCGGCCTCCCAAAGTGCTGGGATTACAGGCGTGAGCCACCGGGCCGCCTTTTTTTTTTTTTTTTTTTGAGAAGGAGTCTCGCTCTGTCACCCAGGCTGGAGTGCAGTGGCATGATCTTGGCTCACTGCAAGCTCTGCCTCCTGGGTTCACGCCATTCTCCTGCCTCAGCCTCCTGAGTAGCTGGGACTACAGGCACCAGCCACCACGCCCCGCTCATTGTTTTGTATTTTTTTAGTATAGACGGGGTTTCACCGTGTTAGCCAGGATGGTCTCGATCTCCTGACCTCATGATCCGCCCGCCTCGGCCTCCCAAAATGCTGGGATTACAGGCCTCAGCCACTGCGCCCGGCCCCCCCGCCCTTTCTTTTTGAGACAGAGTTTCGCTCTTGTTGCCCAGGCTGGAGTGCAATGGCACGATCTCAGCTCACCGTAACCTCTGCTTCCCGGGTTCAAGCGATTCTCCTGCCTCAGCCTCCCAAGTAGCTGGTATTACAGGCATGAGCCACCACACCTGGCTAATTTTGTATTTTTAGTAGAGACGGGGTTTCTCAATGTTGGTCAGGCTGGTCTCGAACTCCTGAACTCAGGTGATCTAACCGCTTTGGCCTCCCAAAGTACTGGGATTACAGGCGTGAGCCACCATACCAGGCCTCTAAAAGTTTTTTAGAGCTACTAGAACTTAATAGACACATCTAGCAATATAAACGTAGAAGCTATTGATCTCTACAAAGCAGGAACTGTCTGCTCTACAGCTAACACTTCAGTATTATGTAATATATTCACATGCAATCAGACTTCTAGAAACTGCTTACCAATGCAAAACTTCATATTCTCCTGTAGGACTTAGAATAGTACTCATTTTACGCTGGGCGCAGTGGTTCATGCCTGTAATCCCAGCACTTTGGGAGGCCAAGTCGGGCGCATCATGAGATCAGGAGATCGAGACCATCCTGGCTAACACGGTGAAACCCCGTCTCTACTAAAAATACAAAAAATTAGCCGGGCGTGGTGGCGGACGCCTGTAATCCCAGGTACTCAGGAGGCTGAGGCAGGAGAATGGCGTGAACCCGGGAGGCGGAGCTTACAGTGAGCCGAGATCGCGCCACTGCATTCCAGCCTGGGAGACAGAGACTCCATCTCAAAAAAAAAAAAAAAAAGAAAAAGAAAAAAAGAACAGTACTCATTTTATTGACATGTGTTTAAAGCAAATACTCCAAGTGCATTTTAAAGACTGTCTAGAAAAAAGTCCAGGGACTTGTGCACACAGAGGAGAGACCATGTGAGAACACGGCAAGAAGTATGTAATCTGCAAGCTCAGGCAAGAGGCCTCAAAAGAAACCAAACCTGCTACACCTTGATCTTGGACTTCCAGTCTCCAGAACTGTCAAAAAACAAGTTTTTGCTGTCTAAGCCACCCAGTGTCTGGTGCTTTCTAAAAGCAGCCCTGGCAAATTAACATAGCAATGCTTGAGTGAAAAACAACAACAACAACAAAACCAACTGTCTAAATCTATACTCCAGGCAGGCAGTTACTTAATTTCCTTAAGTAATGAATTAGATGACTGAAGCTGACTTTCTATTTGACACTTCTTGTAAAATTTGCTTAAAATGGTGAGTCAATTAAATGGATGTAAACAACTACTTGAGGAAACTGAATTCCAAATAAACAGAACAAAATGATCTCTTGGTGAACTTTCCTTAGAAGCAAACACATACACAAATGGCGCACGTGAACAGTGCCTTTTTTTTTTTTTTTTTTAGACGGAGTCTTGCTCTGTCGCCCAGGCTGGAGAGCAGTGGCGCCATCTGGGCTCACCGCAAGCTCCCCCTCCCGGGTTCACGCCATTCTCCTGCCTCAGCCTCCCAAGTAGCTGGGACTACAGACACCCGCCACCACACTCGGCTAATTTTTTGTAATTTTAGTAGAGATGGGGTTTCACTGTGTTAGCCAGGATGGTCTCGATCTCCTGACCTCGTGATCCACCCACCTCGGCCTCCCAAAGTGCTGGGATTACAGGCGTGAGCCACTGCGCCTGGCCAAACAGTGCCTGTTAATTACCACACAGTCAACTCTTACGCAGGCAATGATGAAAAGAATTGCTCAAATTCTCCTATGCCCAACCTATGCTATCAAGTCATGCTCTGAAAACCTAAACTCTGGTACAAGCAAACTGGGCAGCTTCTGAAGTCAATGAAAAACTTAACTTGTAGCATTCTCTTGGGAGATAGCAAATGAGTATCCTCTTTCCAGTCCTGTTACTGGGTTGTTATAGTACCTATTACCTTTTCTTTTTTTTTTTTTTTGAGACGGAGTCTCGCTCTGTCGCCCAGGCTGGAGTGCAGTGGCGCAATCTCGGCTCATTGCAAGCTCCGCCTCCCGGGTTCATGCCATTCTCCTCCCTCAGCCTCTCCGAGTAGCTGGGACTACAGGCGCCCGCCACCACGCCCGGCTAATTTTTTGTATTTTTAGTAGAGACAGGGTTTCATCGTGGTCTCGATCTCCTGACCTTGTGATCCGCCCGCCTCGGCCTCCCAAAGTGCTGAGATTACAAGCGTGAGCCACCGCGCCCGGCCTACCCACCTTTTCTAAATATGAGTATTTCTGGCTGTAAAAGGAAAGAAATCCTGACAATACCTCAAAAACATGGTACAGAGGATAGTGTCTATTTGCCCAATTATATAAATTATATTCAAGAATAAAAGAGTGGACACAAACCTTTCCAGCCATATCAATGATCATTTATAGACAAAGCCAAATAGCAAATACCTTATACATAGAAATACCTAATTTTGCTATATAAATATTTTGCATGGTGGCGCATGCCTGTAGTCCCAGCTAGTCAGGAGGCTGAGGCAGAAGAATTGCTTGAACCCAGGAAGTGGAGATTGCAGTGAGCTAAGATTGCACCACTGCACCTTAGCCTAGGTGATGGAGCGAAACTCCATCTCAAAAAAAAAAAAAAAAATTGTATCCTTTTACTTGACGAAAATACATTTCCAAGTAATGGTCAAGAAGTTTTTATTTTTAAATTGTCAATCAAATAAAGCATAAATATTCCTCCCCTTTAATAAATTTCTGGGCCAGCGTGGTGGCTCATGCCTGTAATCCCAGCACTTTTGGAGGCCGAGGCGGTAGAATCACCTGAGGTGAGGAGTTCAAGACCAGCCCGGCCAACATGATGAAACCCCATCTCTACTAAAAACACAAAAATTAGCCAGGCAGCTACCCAGGAGATTGAGGCAGGAGGATAGCTTGAATGTGGGAGGTGGAGGTTACAGTTAGCCGAGATTGCGCCATTGCACTCCAGCCTGGGTGACAAGAGCGAAACTCCATCTCAAAAAAAAAGAAGAAATTTCAGGTATTATTATTATTATTATGTATTAGTTACTTAGTAGGTATTTCCTCAATAAGAATTTTTAAAAGTAGCAAAAACTTAAGGGAGTTGTTCATTGTGCCTCCTCACTTCAGGTTCTGGGAGTGTCTGATAGAGGTACAATATACAGGCATCCTCTGGTATCTATTGGAGATTGGTCCCAGGACCCCCACATACACCAAAATCCGAACACGCTTGTCTCCCAGAGAGCCTTGCAGAACCAGCAGCTAGGAAGCCAGCTCTCCACATACGTGGGTATATTGTCATCCCTCAAATACTGTATTTTCATTCTCTGCATTTGGTTGCAGATGAGGAACCTGCAGACACAGAGGGCCAACTGCATTTATTTTTTAAGATCTGCATATAAGGAGATCCATGAAGTTCAAGCTCATGTTGTTTAAGGGTCAACTGTATCTGCAACTCAAGGTTCTGCTAAAGATCCTAAGGAGCAGACTTCCAAAGGTCACGTCTCCTGCTGAAGACCAGGTGAGGACCAGAAGTTAGGCTTCCAGACCTTTCCACTCCAGGGCCCTTCCACTCCCAAATCACGTCTATCTCAGGAAACCTCATTTTCCCATGATGTACTAGCTGCAAAATTCTTGATTGGTTACAGGAAGTCACTGACTACTTGGCAGAAGTGGACAGGCTGTTACAAGAACAAAAACCCCTTGATTCAAACCATTTCACTTAGGCAAATCAGAAAATATACATGCGTAGCAACTAGGATGCTAGGTAATGAATTTATCCAGTTGGCTCTCCTTAACCTCAGGTTCCACATCCTTAGATTCAACCAACCTCAAATGAAAAACATGCAAAAAACATTTTTTTCTTTTTCTTTTTTTTCTGAGACGGGGTCTCACTCTATCACCCAGGCTGGAGTGCAGTGGTGCGATCTTGGCTCACTGCAAGCTCCGCCTCCCGGGTTCACGCCATTCTCCTGCTTCAGCCTCATGAGTAGCTGGGACTACAGGCGTCCGCCACAGCGCCCGGCTAATTTTTTCTATTTTTAGTAGAGAAGGGGTTTCACTGTGTTAGCCAGGATGGTCTCGATCTCCTGACCTTGTGATTCCCCCACCCTCAGCCTCCCAAAGTGCTGGGATTACAGGCATGAGCACCGGGCTGCAAAAAAAATTTTTAAAGAAAATGCTACATTGTTGCTGACATGTACTATGTCAGGATGGCTGCCTCTGTAATGAACATGGATAGACTGCTTTTTGTCATTATTCCCTAAACAACACAGCACAACTACTATTTACACAGCCTTTACATTGCATCAGATATGACAAGTTGGTTGATAACCAAACAGTTTTTCCTCTGCTCTCACTCGACAACAATCAATACAGAAGACTTCTGTGACCAGATGTGTGGGGATTTCTCTCTACCAATAAGCAAGCAATCAATTCTGCAGCCAACACCAGCTGGGTGCCTTCCAATCCAATTCAATTCAGACACTATCTGAAAACAGTGTGAGATTCCACAGGCTGAGGGCTCAGTCTCAGAAGACTGCTCCTACTTCAGACACCAGTCACACATGTCAGGGCCTCCAGAACTTCTCAATGGCGGGCTTCAAGCTGCAGTTCCCAAGACCTCCTCTTTAGGCTTCATTAATTTGCTAGAATGGCTCACAAAACACTTACTTAGGTTTACTGGTTTATTATAAAGGATATTACCAAGCATACAGATGAAGTGGTGCACAGGGTGAGGGATGGAGAGGGGGCGCAGAGCTCTATGCCCTCCCCAGGCGTACCACCCTCCAGAAACTTCCACCTATTAGGCTATCCAGAAGTTCTCTTGGGTGTTTTGTAGAGATTTCATTAGAGAGATGATTGAAGCATGGCCAACCTCACAGTAATTGAATGGACAAGGAGTGTAATCTAATACTAAAAGACTGAGTGCAGACACCCAGCAAGGCCCGTCCTGATTCTTCTTGGCCTCTCTGTGCAGTATTCCTTCCTACCAGGTAAGGGGCAGGACCCCCTCTGAAACAATCAGACAAGATAGGTCAGAGAATTTCTTTACAACCAGCTCTAAGACAGAAAGGCAGGGTATGATTAGAGGGCAAGAGACAGACAGAGCTTCTATTTTCTGAGGCCTGCTTCTGAGGTTTAGAGTGCCCCAACATTCTAACAAAAGACTGTCTTTCACCTTTACTGCTCTGAAGCTGTTCCAAGGCCGCTTCAGGAACCATGGACAAAGGACAAAGACTTTAACAAAAGTTATGCTTACTGTTTTAGTCATTTAGGAAGTAACAAAGGCTTTGGCAGTTATGAGCCAGGAACCATGGACAAAAACCGGTATTACATGTCATGGTATCATAATAAGGCATCTAGAGATGATTTAAAGTATATGGGAGACTATGCATAGATTATATGCAAATACCACACCGTTTTATATCAGGGACTTGAGCATCTGTGAATTTTGGTATATGCAGGGGGTCCCGGAACCAATCCCCCAAAGACACTGAGAGATGACTATATTTATCAAGCTAATAAAGTATTGTCACATTACTTTATTGAACAAGTATTTGCTGAATGCTTACTGTGTGCCAGATGCAATGCTAAGCACTAGGTGAACAGACACTGGTCCTCACCCTCCAAAAAAGTAAACATACATTTATTATTGCAACTTGTAATTATTTGAGAGAACGTAAATCAAGGTGCTATGAAAGACAAAAAGAACTTGTCTTAGTTAGACATACTGAAGACGAAAGGCAACTTTGAAAAGGGACACAACCTTCGAGAACAGGTGGCCAGGTGTGGTGGCTCACGTCTGTAATCCTAGCACTTTGGGAGGCTGAGGCGGGCAGAGCACCTGAGGTCAGGAATTGAAGCCCAGTCTGGCCAACACGGAAACCCCGTTTCTACTAAAAATACATAAATTAGCTGGGCGTGGTGTCTCACGCCTGTAATCCCAGCTACTTGGTAGGCTGAAGCACGAGAATCTTGAACCCTGGAGGCACAGGTTGCAGTGAGCTGACACTGCACCACTGTACTACAGCCTGGGTGACAGAGCAAGACTCCATCTCAAAAACAAACTAAAAAAAGAACAATAGAAGAGAACAGGACGAGGGCGAGGAGGAAAGTATACCAGACAGAGGGTACCACAACACAATGGTCCTCGGGAAGTGCTTAGAAGGTTAGAGGAGAAGGAAATACCTGTCAGTGGAAAGTGTGTGTCAGGGAGGTTGGGAGAGTGGCAAGTGGTAAGGCTGGGGAGTAGGTGAGGTTTTACAGGGTCTTGCAGGTCCTGGTAAGAGATGGAGATTTTCTCTAAGTACAATGGAAAGTCAATGAAGGGTTTTACCCAGGAGCGACATGTTCCAATCATTACTTAAGATCACTCCAGTTGCCATGTGGAGAACAGAATGGAGGCTGGGGAAGAGTGAACACCCAAAGGCTATTGCTTAATCCAGCCCAGAGGTGATGGACTACAAAGCTAACGGTGGAGATGGTGAAAAGTAACTGCATTCAAAATACATTCTAGGGTGGAAACGACACGACCACTGATGGACTGGATTTAGGGAGTGAAGAGAGAGGGCTAGATTTTTGGTCTATGCGATTGGATAGATGATGAGAAGAAGGTTAGAAACATACCTTTGGGAACCATCAGCACATAGATGGGTTAAATGACAGAGTGTGGAGAGAAAGCGTCCCAGGACTGAGCCCTAAGATACCTCAACACTTAGACATCAAGCAAAAGAGGAACGGGACCCAGGGAAGGACACTGAAGTAGTCCTTGATGCAGGAGGAAATATCGCAAAGGAACATACATCACAAAAAAAGAAAAGTTTCTAGAGTTTCTGTATTAACCACTGCTGAGAGATCAAGAAAGTTGAGGCCAGAAAATCAACCTCTGGATTTGACAAGATGGAGGGATCAGGCTTTTTTTTTTTTTTTTTTTGAGACAGTCTTGCCCTGTCACCCAGGTTGGAGTGCAGTGGCACAATTTGGTTCACTGCAACCTCTGCCTCCCGAGTTCAAGTGATTCTCCTGCCTCAGCCTCCTGAGTAACTGGG
Source organism: Nomascus leucogenys (assembly GCF_006542625.1). NCBI lineage: Eukaryota > Metazoa > Chordata > Mammalia > Primates > Hylobatidae > Nomascus > Nomascus leucogenys. The sequence continues at coordinate 46,962,393 of NC_044397.1, forward strand.
ATTACAGGCGCCCACCACCACACCCAGCTAACTTTTGTATTTTTAGTAGAGAGGAGGTTTTGCCATGTTGGCCAGGCTGGCCTCAAACTCCTGACCTCAGGTGACTTGCCCACTTCGGCCTCCTAAAGTGCTGGGATTATAGGCGTGAGCCACCGCGCCCCGCTGGTTCAGGTAATCTTAACAGTCACTTCCGTAGACCAGTGAGGATGAAAGCCCAACAGAATGGTTGAGAGAATGAGGCGCTAATCAGCACTTTCGAGAAGTTTTGTTGAGGCCGGGCACGGTGGCTCACGCTTGTAATCCCAGCACTTTGGGAGGCCGAGGCAGGCGGATCACGAGGTCAGGAGATCGAGACCACGGTGAAACCCCGTCTCTACCAAAAATGCAAAAAATTAGCCGGGCGTGGTGGCAGGCGCCTGTAGTCCCAGCTACTCGGAGAGGCTGAGGCAGGAGAATGGCGTGAACCCGGGAGGCGGAGCTTGCAGTGAGCCGAGATGGCGCCACTGCACTCCAGCCTGGGTGACAGAGCAAGACTCCGTCTCAAAAAAAAAAAAAGAAAAAAAGAAGTTTTGTTGGGATGGGAAGCAGAAATGGAGTAAGAGGTGGACATGTATGTGGGGACAGGGGATTTTCTAAGATGAATTCACTAAAGCAGGGTTGTATGCTCACAGGAAATGCTCTAGTAAAGAGAGAAAAATTAGTAATGATGGCTTGGACTAGAGCAAATTATATGAATAATTTTTTAGGTTGCAGATGAAATCCCATCAGTGGGGTGCAAAATTAATTCAGTGGGTCTTTTTTTTTTTTTTTTTTTAAAAAGACAGAGCCTTACACTGTCACTCTGGCAGGAGTATAGTGGCTCGATCTCAGCTCATTGCAGCCTCCTGGGATCAAGTGATCCTCCCATCTCAGCCTCATAAGTAGCTGAGACTACAGGCATGAACCACCACACCCAGCTAACTTTTTAATTTTTTTGTAGAGACAGGGTCTCCCTATGTTGCCCAGGCTGGTCTCCACCTCCCAGGTTGAAGTGATCCTCCTGCCTAAGCTTCCCAAAGTGCTGGGATTGCTGGTGTGAGCCACCACGGTTGGCCCCATTCATCTTAATAAAAAACAGACAATATGAGAGTGTACTCCACACATTATTGTTTCATGAGCCTTTCATTTCAGTTACACAGACATATTGTGCTTAAAAAAAAAAAAAAATCGGAAGGGGCCAGGTGAAGTGGCTCACGCCTGCAATCCCAGGACTTTGGGAGTATAAAGCAGGAGGATCACTTGAGCTCGGGAGCTGGAGACCAGCCTGGGCTGTAGTGAGACACTGTATCTACAAAACTTTTTTAAAAAAATTAGCGGTGAGTGATGGCGTGGGCCTGTAGTCCTAGCTACTGGAGAGGCTGAAGCAGGATTGCTTGAGTCCAGAAAGTGAGGCTGCAGTGAACCATGATTACACCACTGCACTCCCGCCTGGGGGACGAGCAAGACCCTGTTTCTCAAGAAAAAACAATTAATTAAAAATGTAAAAATCTGAAATGCCATAGTACATATAACCATTAAACATGAGGCAAAAGAACATAAAGGAAACTGTATCAAATAATCAGTTCGCAGAGAACACAAGACAGGTAATACCTACAAATTAATATCAACCATATAAAGCCCACATTCAGAGTAGATGCAAAATCTTCCATTTGCATCAGGCGCAACGAGCAAGCATGGAAAAGACCACGTGGAGTTAAATTGTCAGAAAACCTCTTACCCTCACCTTGCACACACACCCACACACCCCGTGCTGTTTCTCTGGTCCCAGTCCTGGTTCACATCCTTCCCTTCTCCACCCAAAAACCAGCCCCTTCCCTCACAGTGTTGACTGCTTCCATCAAAACTGAGGGCAGCTCTTCCGAGTGAGGGCTCCCCAGGGGCCCAGAGCTGCAAGCAGAGCTCTACCTGCCCCTGATTCGTCTCTCCTCCACCCACTTTCAGGGCGGACAGACTCAGGCCTTTATAGCCTTCTAAGTCCCGGGTCGGATACCAGACTGGGCTCCACCCCCGCACTGTGACCCAGAAACGCTGGTAAATGAATGAGAGAAGGAGGGGGCACATTGAAAGGCAGCCGGACACGGAGGTGCTCGGCCCCGCACCCCAGACACGGTGTGGAGGGGAAGCGAAGGCTCGGAGGGGCAAAGCGAGAGTCCTGTTCGTCCCCGTCACCACCCCGCGGCCCTCCCGGACAAGGCCGGCCCCCTGCCCTCACTCCCGTACGAGGGTCGCCCAGTCCCCACGGTTCTCGGCTCTCAGCGGTCAAACCGTTGGGCTCCTCGGCCGAAAAGGGACTCGCCCGAGAAGACTTACACTTCCATGACGTCCCGCCTCGTCGCCCCTAGCTGCCAGCAGACAAAGAACCTCACACTTCACAGCTGTCCCCGCCGCCACCGACCGCGCCAAGGTGCCAGCTCCGCGCGCCAAGGCATTCGCCGGGATCGCCGCGCTGCATGCCGGGAACTTGGCGGACCCGGAACCTCTCGCTGCGCACTCCCCTTTTTCGGGGGGCGGGGTGGGGGAGGGTCCCTGCATCCTTCCACCAGGCAGACTTAAGACTGCTAAGCGTTTGCGGACAGGATTATCTCGTGTTTTCTTTTCTTTTTTTCTTTAATCTTTTTGTTTGTTTGTTTTTTGAGACGGAGTCTCGCTCTGTCGCCCAGGCTGGAGTGCAGTGGCGCGATCTCGGCTCACTGCAACCTCCGCCTCCTGGGTTCAAGCGATTCCCCTCCTGCCTCAGCCTCCCAAGTAGCTGGGACTACAGGCGCTTGCCACCAAGCCCGACTAATTTTTTGTATTTTTAGTAGAGACGGGTTTTCACCGTGTTAGCCAGGATGGTCTCAATCTCCTGACCTCGTGATCCGCCCGCCTCGGCCTCCCAAAGTGCTGGGATTACAGGTGAGGCACCGCGCCCAGCCCATTTTTTTTCCTTTTTTGAGACAGAGTCTCGCTTTGTCGTCCAGGCTGGAGTGCAGTGGCACGATCTCGGCTCATTGCAACCTCTGCCTCCCGAGTTCAAGCAATTCCCTGCCTCAGCCTCCCGTGTAGCTAGGATTACAGGCGCCCGCCATATCGCCTAGCTAACTTTTGTATTTTTTAGTAGAGACGGGGTTTCACCATCTTGGCCAGGCTAGTCTTGAACTCCTGACCTCGTGATCCACCCGCCTCGGCCTCCCAAAGTGTTGGGATTACACGCGTGAGCCACCTCGCCGGGCTATCTCTGTGTTCGTGGCCTAGGTTTTAACAAAGTATTAATCAGCTGAAGTTGCGAGACGTGATCAGGTTAGTGGGCCTTTGCATGTTAAAATCCCACCCCTCAGAGAGTAGTGAGGCTGGTGGCATCTGGGCTGCCAGAAACATTGTAGTTTATTTATTTATTTTTTTTAAGAGACAGGGTCTTGCTCTGTCGCCAAGGCTGGAACGCAGTAGTGCAATCAGAGCTCACTGCAGCCTTGAACTCCCGGGCTCAAGCAATCCTCCCACCTCAGCCTGCCAGAGTAGCTGGGACCACAGGTGCACTCCACTACACCTGGCTAATTTTCTTTTTTCTTTTTCTTTCTTTTTTTTTTTTTTTTGAGATCAGTCTCACTCTGTTGCCGAGGTTGGAGTGCAGTGTCGCCATCTCAGCTCATTGCAACCTCTGCCTCCTGGGTTCAAGCAATTCCCTGCCTCAGCCTCCCCAGTAGCTAGGATTACAGGCGCCTGCCATAATGCCCAGCTAATTTTTGTATTTTTTTAGTACAGACTGGGTTTCACCATCTTGGCCAGGCTGGTCTTGAACTCCTGACCTTGTGATCCACCCTCATCAGCCTCCCAAAGTGTTGGGATTACAGGCGTGAGCCGCCGCACCCAGCCACCTGGCTAATTTTCTAAAATAAAATTCTTTATTGTCCAAAGGGCAGCTAGAAAATTTTTTAAGTTTTTTGTAGAGATGGGAGTCTCACTATGTTGCCCAGGCTGGTCTTGAACTCCTGGCCTCAAGTGATCCTCTCACCTCCCAAAGTGCTGGGATTACAGGTGTGAGCCACTGCAATAGCCTCTGTTGCCTACTTTGTAAATAATAAGGGTGTTAAATAATCCTTATAAAGTGCCTGGCACTTTATTAATTACTGTGGCAATACAACCATGACTCTCTATGAAGTAGATTCCATTATTATTGACGTTTTATAATTGAAGAAACTGAGGCAGACTTGGAGAGATTATGATTTACCAAAAGTCACTCATCTAGGAACTTGTCCAGTGGGTATTGAACCCCAGTCAATCTGAACAAATACAATGGATGCATTAACTAGAGACTGATGAGCGGATGAGTAAAATGTGCTACTTCTATACAATGGAAAACTACTTTAAAAGGTGGCCGGCTGGGCGTGGTGGCTCACGCCTGTAATCCCAGCACTTTGGGAGGCCAAGGTGGGCGGATCACAAGGTCAGGAGATCCAGACCATCCTCGCTAACAGGGTGAAACCCCGTCTCTACTAAAAATACAAAAAAAATTAGCCGGGCGTTGTGGTGGGCGCCTGTAGTCCCAGCTACTAGGGAGGCTGAGGCAGGAGAATGGCGTGAACCCGGGAGGCAGAGCTTGCAGTGAGCCAAGATTGTGCCACCACACTTCAGCCTGGGAGACAGGGCAAGACTCTGTCTCAAACAAATAAAAATAGAAAGGAGGCCAGGCTTGGTCCCAACACTTTGGGAAGCGGAGGCAGGAGGATTTCTTGAGACAAGGAGTTCCAGACCAGCCTGGGCAACATAGCCAGACACCCTAACTACGAAAAGTTAGCCAGGTGTGGTGGTGAGCACCTGTAGTCCCAGCTACTAGGGAGGCTGAGGTAGGAGAATCGCTTGAGCCGGAAGGTTGAGGCTGCAGGGAACTATGATCACACAGCTGCACTCCAGCCTACAGAGTGAGAGAGCTTGTTGCAAAAAATATATAGATAGATTAATAGATAAATGCTGCAAGATGGATAACCTCCCAAAACATGATGCTATTAATAAGTGAAAGAAGCCAGACACAAAATAATATATATTGCCTGGCCAGGTGGCTCAAGCCTGTAATCCCAGCAGTTTGGGAGGCTGAGGTGGGTGGATCATTTGAGATCAGGAGTTCAAGACCAGCCTGGCCAACATGGGGAAACCCCGTCTCTACCGAAAATACAAAAATCGCCAGGCGTGGTGGCTCACGCCTGTAATCCCAGCACTTTGGGAGACCGAGGCAGGCAGATCACGAGGTCAGGAGTTCAAGACCAGCCTAGCCAACATGGTGAAACCCCGTCTGTACTAAAAATACAAAAATTAGCTGGGTGTGGTGGTGGGCATCTGTAATCCCAGCTACTCGGGAGGCTGAGGCAGGAAAATTGCTTAAACCCAGGAGGCAGAGGTTGCGGTGGGCCGAGATCGCGCCTCTGCACTCCAGCCTGGGTGACAGAATTGAGACTCCTTCTCGAAAAAAAAAAAAAAAAAGAATACATATCGTACGATTCACTTTATATGGAATGTCCAAGAAGAGACCAATCTATGGATACAGACAGAAGGCTAGGTTGGGGGCAGGGATGGGAAATGATGGCTAATAAGTAGGGAGTTTCTCTTTTTTTTTTTTTTTTGAGATGGAGTCTCGCTCTGTCGCCCAGGCTGGAGTGCAGTGGCGCAATCTCGGCTCACTGCAAGCTCCGCCTCCCAGGTTCAGCCTCTCTGAGTAGCTGGGACTACAGGCGCCCGCCACCACGCCCGGCTAATTTTTTTGTATTTTTAGTAGAGACGGGGTTTCACCGTGGTCTCGATCTCCTGACCTCGTGATCCACCCACCTCGGCCTCCCAAAGTGCTGGGATTACAAGCGTGAGCCACCGCGCCCGGCCAAGTAGGGAGTTTCTCTTTGGGAAACAGAAATCGTCTAAAATTATTATAGATGGTGGTGGTGGTTGCACAACCCTCTGAATATACTGAAAACATTGAGTTGTATACTTTAAATGGCAAATTGTACAGCATATTAATCCTATATTAACAAAGCTGTTAAACATTTTTTACTCTGCTGAGTGTAGTGGTCCACACCTGTAATCCCAGCATTTTGGAAGATGAAGGCAGGTGGATCACTTGAGCCCAGTTTGAGACCAGCATGGGCAACATGGTGAAACCTCATCTTTACCAAAAAAATAGAAATTAACCAGTGTGATGGCTTGTGCCTGTAATCGCAGCTACTCAGGAGGCTGAGGCAGGAGAATCGCCTGAACTCGGGAGGCGGAGGCTGCAGATCGTGCCACTGCACTCCAGCCTGGGTGACAGAGCGAGACTCCATCGCAAAATAACGACAACAAAAAAGTACATAAAATGCCACCCAGACCCAGCTGGCCTGATTAGTGTGGAGAATTCCCTGTACCTTTGTTGAGGAGATCAGGCCCCACAAAGAAATGCTAAAGCTCCTCCTTGTGTTATTCACTCAGCAAGTATGTAGCCATGGCCCATCGGGTGCTGATGATACAAATGTGACTAATACACACCCTCTGCGCTGGCTAGCTGACAGCATAGTTGGGGAACCAGCTCTGGACATAAATAACCACAATGCATTGTGTTTCGACGCGATGGGGTAGGGGAGGGAATGACTAATGAGGTGGAGAGGCGTCCCAAAGCCATGGGCCTTTGAAGTGGGTGAGGGGAAAAGCACACGAGGCCGAGGGATTGGGTATGGGCTTCAGTGGAAAAGAGCAGTGCCTCTGACAGCCCCCATGATAAAATGGCTCAGGTGTGACTTAGAGTAAGGAGTTAGCTGGGTGTTCAAATGGTACCCAGTAGGCCGGGTGTGGTGGCTCAAGCCTGTCATCCCAGCATTTTGGGACACTGAGGCGGGTGGATCACTTGAGTCCAAGAGTTCAAGACCAGCCTGGCCAACATGATGAAACCTCATCTCTACTAAAAATACAAAAATTAGCCAGGCATGGTGGCAGGCGCCTGTAATCCCAGCTACTCAGGAGACTGAAGTAGGAGAACCACTTGAGCCCGGGAAGAGGAGGTTGCAGTGAGCCGAGTAAACATTCTTTTTACTGTCTGCACCTCTGGCCCTGGATAGTCGCTGATCACCATGACAATTAAGGGTATGGACCTTGAGATGAAAAGATTATCCTGGATTTTCTATATGGTATCAACATAATCACGTGGATCATTAAAAGCATAAAATCATTCTCACCTGATGTCAGAGCCTAAGGAAGAATGATCTGAGAGATGCAATATTCCTGCCTTTCAAGATGGAGGAAGGGGCCATGAGCCAAGGAATGTAGGTAACCTCTAGAAGCTGGAAAAGGCAAGAAAACAGATTCTCCTCTGAAGCTTCCAGAAAGGACTGCAGCCCAGCTGGGTGCCATGGCTCACACCGGTAATCCCATCACTTTGGGAGGCCAAGGCAGGTGGATCACTTGAGGTTAGGAGTTTGAGACCAGCTTAGCCAACATGGTGAAACACTGTCTCTACTAAAAATAAAAAAAATTAGCTGGGTGTGGTGGCGGGCGCCTGTAATCCCAGCAACTTGGGAGGCTGAGATAGGAGAATCACTTGAACCCGGGAGGGGTAGGTTGCAGTGAGCCAAGATTGTGCCCCTGCACTCCAGGCTGGGCAACAGAGCGAGACTCCCAACTCAAAAAAAAAAAAAAAAAAAGGACTGCAGCCCTACCAACGCCTTGATTTTAACCCAGTGAGACCCATGTAGGACTTTTGTATTACTCCGTTCTCACACTTCTATAAATACCTGAAGGCTGGGCACAGTGGCTCACGTCTGTAATCCCAGCACTTTGGGAGGCTGAGGTGGGCAGATCATGAGGTCAGGAGTTTAAGACCAGCCTGGCCAACATGGTGAAACCCCGTCTCTACTAAAAAAATACAAAAAAATATAAGCTGGGCATGGTGGTGCAAACCTGTAATCCCAGCTACTGGGGAGGCTGAGGCAGGGGTATCTCTTCACCCAGGAGGCAGAGTTTGCAGTGAGCTGAGATTGCACCACTGCACTCCAGCCTGGGCAACACAACAGCAAGACTCCATCTCAAAAAAAATAATAATAATACCTGAGACTAAAAAAGAAAAAAGAAGAAATACCTGAGACTAGATAATTTATAAAGAAAGGTGGTTTGGCTGGGCATGGTGGCTCACGCCTGTAATCCCAGCACGTTGGGAGGCCAAGGTGGGAGGATCACGAGGTCAGGAGATCAAGACCATCCTGGCGGTGAAAACCTGTCTCTACTAAAAAATGCAAAAAATTAGCCGGGCGTGGTGGCGGGCGCCTGTAGTCCCAGCTACTAGGGAGGCTGAGGCAGGAGAATGGTGTGAACCCAGGAGGCGGAGCTTGCAGTGAGCTGAGATCTTGCCACTGCACTCCAGCCTGGGTGACAGAGGAAGACTCTGTCTCAAAAAAAAAAGAAGAAAGGTGGTTTAATCAGCTTACAGTTCCACAGGCTCTAGAGGAAGAAAGGCAGCATCTTCTTCTGGGGAGGCCTCAGGGATCTTCTGCTCATGACGGAAGGTGAAGGGGAGCAGGACCAAGAGGGGAGGGGAGGAGCTACACACTTTTATTATTATTATTACTTTATTTCTTTATTTTATTTTATTTTTGAGACAGAGTCTTGCTCTGTCACCCAGGCTGGAGTGCAAGAGTGCAGTGGCGTGATCTCGGCTCATCACAACTTCCGCCTCCTGGTTTCCAGCAATTATCCTGCCTCAGCCCCCTGAGTAGCTGGGATTACAGGTGTCTGCCACCATGCCCAGCTAATTTTTGTATTTTTAGTAGAGATGGGGGTTTCACCGTGTTGTTCAGGTGGGTCGAGAACTCTTGACCTTGTGATACACCTGCCTTGGCCTCACAAAGTGCTGGGATTACAGGCGTGAGCCACCACACCCAGCCCATGTCTGCAAATTCTTTGACGCCCCTCATGGAGTGGATACTAATTCCTCCCCACCTCGAACATGGTCTGGCCTTCCTGACTCACTTCCTTTTCTTTTGAGACAGGATCTCACTCTGTATCCCAGGCTGGAGGGCAGTGGCGCAGTCACGGCTTACTGCAGCCTTGACCTCCTGGGCTCTGGCCATCCTCCCACCTTAGCCTCCTGAGTAGCTGGGACCATAGGTGCTCACCACCACACCCAGCTGATTTTTTTTTTTTTTTTTTGAGATGGAGTAGCATTCTTGTTGCCCAGGCTGGAGGGCAATGGCGTGGTCTGAGCTCCCTGCAATCTCTGCCTCCCGGGTTCAAGCAATTCGCCTGTCTCAGGGTCCCAAGTAGCTGGAATTACAGGTGCCTGCCACCATGCCCAGCTAATTTTTGTATTTTTTAGTAGAGATGATGTTTCACCATGTTGGCCAGGCTGGTCTCAAACTCCTGACCTCAGGCGACTCGCCCACCTCGGCCTTCCAAAGTGCTGGGATTACAGGTGTGATCACTGCTCCTGGTCGATTTTTGTATTTTTTTGTAAAGATGGAGTTTCACCACCGTTGCCCAGGCTGGTTTCAAACTCCTAGGCTCAAATGATTCTCCCATTTCAGCCTCCCAAAGTGCTGGGATTAGGTGTGAGAGTTACTGTGCCAGGCCAACTCACTTCTTCTAATTCTTTTTTTTTTTTTTTTTTTGAGATGGAGCCTCCCTCTTTTTCCCAGGCTGGAGTGCAATGGCGTGATCTTGGCTCACTGCAGCCTCTGCCTCCCGGGTTCAAGCAATTCTCCTACCTCAGCCTCCAGAGTAGCTAGGATTGCAGGCGTGTGCCACCACACCCCGCTAATTTTTGTATTTTTAGTAGAGATGAGGTTTCACCATGTTAGCCAGGCTGCTCTTGAACTCCTGATCTCACTCAGGTGATCTGCCCACCTCAGCCTCCCAAAGTGCTGGGATTATAGGCGTGAGCCACCACGTCTGGCCCTGACTCACTTCTAAGAGGTAGAATGTGGTCAAAGAGACTGCATGACTGCTGAGGCTGTGTCAGAAAAGGTAATGCAGCTCCCACCTGGCTCTCTCTGGGGCTATGGGCCTTTGGAGCCTGGAGCCTGGAGCCAGCCTATAAGAAGCCCAGCTGCCTCCACGCCACCATGCTGGAGGGATTACATGGAGAGATCACACAGTTATACTGTGAGATGTCCTGTCTGTCCCAGCCCTCAGCCATTCGAGTCTTCCCAGTCTAAATACAAGACGTGACTGAGGAAGCTTTTGAAATGATCCCACATAGTGATGCGCACCTGTAGTCCCAGCTACTCGGGAGGCTGAGGGACAGTTGCTTGAACCCAGGAGGCGGAGGTTGCAGTGACCAGGATCAAACCACTGCACTCCAGCCTGGGCAACAGAGCAAGACTCCATCTCGAAAAATAAAAATAAAAATGAAGGCCAGCTGTGGTGGCATATGCCTCTAATCCCAGCACTTTGGGAGGCCGAGGTGGGCGGATCACGAGGTCAGGAGATAGAGACCATCCTGGCTAACACAGTGAAACCCCGTCTCTACTAAAAATACAAAAAATTAGCCCTGTGCGGTGGTGGGCACCTGTAGTCCCAACTGCTTGGGAGGCTGAGGCAGGAGAATGGCGTGAACCTGGGAGGTGGAGCTTGCAGTGAGCAGAGATCGGGCCACTGCATTCTAACCTGGGCAACACAGCCAGACGCCACCTCAAAAAATAATAATAATAAAATAAAAAATAAAATAAAAACATGGTCTGGTCTTCATGACTCACTTCCTTTTGAGACAGGATTTTCAGCCAGTACTGTAAACATATGAGGAACCATAAGCAAGATCTCCTAGCTAATTCAACCCCCTGAATTATCAGAGGTAATAATTGTGACAGTTGTTTTACAACCTGGGATGTCTCGTCACACAGCAAAAGACAACAGATAGACACATATAGTACTTTGCACTTAAAAAGCATTGAAAACATAGCAGTCCTGGCCAGGCATGGT